>NC_092375.1:103480217-103813875 GCF_030028105.1 Mobula birostris | reverse complement strand
CACAAACTCCCCACACAGTCACGAGGAGAGGACACAAACTCTCCACACGGTCACGGGGAGAACACAAAAACGCACAACACGGTCACAGGGAGAGCACACAAACTCCCCACATGGTCACGGGGAGAACACACAAACTCTCCACACAGTCAGTTGGTGAACATACAAACTCCCCACAGGGTCATGGGGTGAACACACAAAGTCCCTACATGGTCACCGGGAGAACACACACACTCCCCACACAGTCACGGGGAGAACACACGAACTCCCCACACAGTCACAGGGAGAACACACAAACTCCCCACACAGTCACGGGGAGAACACTCAAAATCCCCACACGGTCACGGGGAGAACACAAAAACGCACAACACGGTCACAGGGAGAGCACACAAACTCCCCACATGGTCACGGGGAGAGCACACAAACTCCCCACACGGTTAGGGGGAGAGCACACAAACTCCCCACACAGTCACGAGGAGAGGATACAAACTTCCCACACAGTCACGGTGAGAACACACAAACTCCCCACACGGTCACGTGGTCAACACACAAACTCCTGACACGGTAACGGGGAGAATACACAAACCCCCCACACAGTCACGGGGTGAACATACAAACTCCCGACACGGTCACGGGGAGAATACACAAACCCCCCACACAGTCACGGGGTGAACATACAAACTCTCAACACGGTCACGGGGAGAACATACAAACTCCACACACAGTCACTGGGAGAACACACTGACTCCCCACACAGTCACGAGGAGAACACACAAACTCCCCACACAGTCACGGTGAGAGCACACAAAATCAACACACGGTCACGGGAAGAGCATACAAACTGCCTACACGGTTACGGTGAGAGCATACAAACTCCCCACATGGTCACGGGAAGAACACACAAACTCCACACACAGTCACTGGGAGAACACACAAACTGCCCACACGGTCACGGGGAGAGCACACAAACTCCCCACACAGTCACGGTGAGAGGACACAAACTCCCCACACAGTCACGGTGAGAAAACACAAACTCACCACACGGTCACGTGGTCAACACACAAACTCCCGACACGGTCACGGGGAGAATACACAAACCCCCCACACAGTCACGGGGTGAACATACAAACTCCCAACACGGCCACGGGGAGAATACACAAATCCCCCACACAGTCACAGGGTGAACATACAAACTCCCAACACGGTCACGGGGAGAACATACAAACTCCACACACAGTCATTGGGAGAACACACAAACTCCCCACACAGTCACGGGGAGAACACACAAACTCCCCACACAGTCACGTGGAAAGGATACAAACTCCCCACACAGTCACGAGGAGAACAGACAAACTCCACACACAGTCACAGGGTGAACATACAAACTCCTCACACGGTCACGGGGAGAACACACAAACTCCCGACACGGTCACGGGGAGAATACACAAACCCCCCCACACAGTCACGGGGTGATCATACAAACTCCCAACACTGTCACGGGGAGAACATACAAACTCCACACACAGTCATTGGGAGAACACTCAAACTCCCCACACTGTCACAGGGTGAACACACAAACTCCCCACAGGTCACGGGAAGAGCTCACAAACTCCCCAATTGGTCGAGGGGAGAGCACACAAACTCCTCACATGGTCACGGGGTGATCATACAAACTCCCCACACAGTCACAGGGTGAACACACAAACTCCCCACATGGTCGCGGAGAGAACACAAAACTCCCCACACGGTTATGGGGAGAGCACACAAACTCCACACACAGTCACGGTGAGAGCACACAAACTCCCCACACAGTCACGGGGAGAACACACAAGCTCCCCACACAGTCACGGGGAGAACACACAAAATCCCCACACAGTCATGGGGAGAACACACAAACTCCCCACACGGTCACATGGTGAACACACAAACTCCTCACACGGTCAACGGGTGAACATACAAACTCCCCACATGGTCACGTCATGAACACACAACCTCCTCACAAGGTCACGGGGTGATTATAAAAACTTCCCACACAGTCATGGGGAGAACACATAAAATCCCCACACGGTCACGGGGAGAACACAAAAACACACCACACAGTCACGGAAAGAACACACAAATTCCCCACACGGTCACGGGGAGAACACACAAACTCCCAACACGGTTATGGGGAGAGCACACAAACTCCCCACACAGTCACGAGGAGAGGACACAAATTCCCCACACAGTCACAGGAAGAACACACAAACTCTCCACACAGTCACGGGGAGAGCACACAAACTCCCCACACGGTTATGGGGAGAGCACACAAACTCCCCACACAGTCACGTGGAAAGGATACAAACTCCCCACACAGTCACGAGGAGAACAGACAAACTCCACACACAGTCACAGGGTGAACACACAAACTCCCCACCAGGTCACGCGGAGAACACACAAACTCCCCACACGGTCACGGGAAGAGCACACAAACTCTCCACACTGTCACGTGGAGAACAAAGAAGTTCCCCACATGATCTCGGGCAGAACGCAAAACTGCCGACACGGTTATGCGGAGAGCACACAAACTCCCCACACAGTCACGGGGTGAACATACAAACTCCGAACACGGTCACGGGGAGAACACACAAACTCCACACACGGTCACGGGGAGAACACACAAACACCCCACACAGTAACGAGGAGAGGACACAAACTCCCCACACAGTCACGGGGAGAACACACAGACTCCCCATAGGGTCACGTGGAGAACACAGAACTTCCCCACATAGTCACGGGGAGAACACACAAACTCTCCACACAGTCAGTTGGTGAACATACAAACTCCCCACAGGGTCATGGAGTGAACACACAAAGTCCCTACATGGTCACAGGGAGAACACACACACTCCCCACACAGTCACGGGGAGAACACACGAACTCCCCACACAGTCACGGGGAGAACACACAAACTCCCCACACAGTCACGGGGAGAACACGCAAAATCCCCACACGGTCACGGGGAGAACACAAAAACGCACCAGGCAGTGATGGAGAGAACACACAAACTCCCCACACGGTCACAGGGAGAACACACAAACACCCCACACGGTCACAGGGAGAGCACACAAACTCACCACATGGTCACGGGGAGACCATACAAACTCCCCACACGGTTAGGGGGAGAGCACACAAACTCCCCACACAGTCACGAGGAGAGGACACAAACTCTCCACACAGTCACGGTGAGAACACACAAACTCCCCACACAGTCACGAGGAGAGGACACAAACTTCCCACACAGTCACGGTGAGAACACACAAACTCCCCACACGGTCACGTGGTCAACACACAAACTCCTGACACGGTCACGGGGAGAATACACAAACCCCCCACACAGTCACGGGGTGAACATACAAACTCTCAACACGGTCACGGGGAGAACATACAAACTCCACACACAGTCACTGGGAGAACACACTGACTCCCCACACAGTCACGAGGAGAACACACAAACTCCCCACACAGTCACGGTGAGAGCACACAAAATCAACACACGGTCACGGGAAGAGCACACAAACTACCTACACGGTTACGGTGAGAGCATACAAACTCCCCACATGGTCACGGGGAGAACACACAAACTCCACACACAGTCACTGGGAGAACACACAAAATGCCCACACGGTCACAGGGAGAACACACAAACACCCCACACGGTCACGGGGAGAGCACACAAACTCCCCACACGGTGACGGGGAGAGCACACAAACTCCCCACCCAGTCACGGTGAGAGGACACAAACTCCCCACACAGTCACGGTGAGAAAACACAAACTCACCACACGGTCACGTGGTCAACACACAAACTCCCGACACGGTCACGGGGAGAATACACAAACCCCCCACACAGTCACGGGGTGAACATACAAACTCCCAACACAGTCACGGGGAGAATACACAAATCCCCCACACAGTCACAGGGTGAACATACAAACTCCCAACACGGTCACGGGGAGAACATACAAACTCCACACACAGTCATTGGGAGAACACACAAACTCCCCACACAGTCACGGGGAGAACACACAAACTCCCCACACAGTCACGTGGAAAGGATACAAACTCCCCACACAGTCACGAGGAGAACAGACAAACTCCACACACAGTCACAAGGTGAACATACAAACTCCTCACACGGTCATGGGGAGAACACACAAACTCCCGACACGGTCACGGGGAGAATACACAAATCCCCCACACAGTCACAGGGTGAACATACAAACTCCCAACACGGTCACGGGGAGAACATACAAACTCCACACACAGTCATTGGGAGAACACACAAACTCCCCACACAGTCACGGGGAGAACACACAAACTCCCCACACAGTCACGTGGAAAGGATACAAACTCCCCACACAGTCACGAGGAGAACAGACAAACTCCACACACAGTCACAAGGTGAACATACAAACTCCTCACACGGTCATGGGGAGAACACACAAACTCCCGACACGGTCACGGGGAGAATACACAAACCCCCCACACAGTCACGGGGTGATCATACAAACTCCCAACACTGTCACGGGGAGAACATACAAACTCCACACACAGTCATTGGGAGAACACTCAAACTCCCCACACAGTCACAGGGTGAACACACAAACTCCCCACAGGTCACGGGAAGAGCTCACAAACTCCCCAATTGGTCGAGGGGAGAGCACACAAACTCCTCACATGGTCACGGGGTGATCATACAAACTCCCCACACATTCACAGGGTGAACACACAAACTCCCCACATGGTTGCGGAGAGAACACAAAACTGCCCACACGGTTATGGGGAGAGCACACAAACTCCACACACAGTCACGGTGAGAGCACACAAACTCCCCACACAGTCACGGGGAGAACACACAAGCTCCCCACACAGTCACGGGGAGAACACACAAAATCCCCACACAGTCATGGGGAGAACACACAAACTCCCCACACGGTCACATGGTAAACACACAAACTCCTCACACGGTCAAGGGGTGAACATACAAACTCCCCACATGGTCACGTGGTGAACACACAACCTCCTCACAAGGTCACGGGGTGATTATAAAAACTTCCCACACAGTCATGGGGAGAACACACAAAATCCCCACACGGTCACGGGGAGAACACAAAAACACACCACACAGTCACGGAAAGAACACACAAATTCCCCACACGGTCACGGGGAGAACACACAAACTCCCAACACGGTTATGGGGAGAGCACACAAACTCCCCACACGGTCACGAGGAGAGGACACAAATTCCCCACACAGTCACAGGAAGAACACACAAACTCTCCACACAGTCACGTGGAAAGGATACAAACTCCCCACACAGTCACGAGGAGAACAGACAAACTCCACACACAGTCACAGGGTGAACACACAAACTCCCCACCAGGTCACGCGGAGAACACACAAACTCCCCACACGGTCACGGGAAGAGCACACAAACTCTCCACACTGTCACGTGGAGAACAAAGAAGTTCCCCACATGATCTCGGGCAGAACGCAAAACTGCCGACACGGTTATGCGGAGAGCACACAAACTCCCCACACAGTCACGGGGAGAACAAACAAACTCCCCACATGGTCATGGGGAGAACACACAAACTCCACACACGGTCACATGGTGAACACACAAACTCCCCACACAGTCACGGGGAGAACACACAAACTCCCCACACGGTCACAGGGAGAACACACAAACACGCCACACGGTCACAGGGAGAGCACACAAACTCCCCACATGGTCACGGGGAGAGCACACAAACTCCCCACACGGTTATGGAGAGAGCACGCAAACTCCCCACACAGTCACGGGGAGAACACACAAACTCCCCACACAGTCACGGGGAGAACAAACTCCCCACATGGTCATGGGGAGAACACACAAACTCCAGACACAGTCATTGGGAGAACACTCAAACTCCCCAGACAGTCACAGGGTGAACACACAAACTCCCCACAGGTCACGGGAAGAGCACACAAACTCCCCAATTGGTCGAGGGAAGAGCACACAAACTCCTCACATGGTCACGTGGTGAACACACAAACTCCTCACATGGTCACGGGGTGATCATACAAACTTCCCACACAGTCATGGTGAGAACACACAAAATCCCCACACGGTCACGGGGAGAACACAAAAACAGAGCACACAGTCACGAAGAGAACACACAAACTCTCCACACAGTCACGGGGAGAACACACAGACTCCCCATAGGGTCACGTGGAGAACACAGAACTTCCCCACATGGTCACGGGGAGAACACACAAACTCCCCACACAGTCAGTTGGTGAACATACAAACTCCCCACACGGTCACAGGGAGAACACACAAACACCCCACACGGTCACAGGGAGAGCACACAAACTCCCCACATGGTCACGGGGAGAGCACACAAACTCCCCACACGGTTATGGGGAGAGCACACAAACTCCCCACACAGTCACGAGGAGAGGACACAAACTTCCCACACAGTCACGGTGAGAACACACAAACTCCCCACACGGTCACGTGGTCAACACACAAACTCCTGACACGGTCACGGGGAGAATACACAAACCCCCCACACAGTCACGGGGTGAACATACAAACTCTCAACACTGTCACGAGGAGAACATACAAACTCCACACACAGTCACTGGGAGAACACACTGACTCCCCACACAGTCACGAGGAGAACACACAAACTCCCCACACAGTCACGGTCAGAGCACACAAAATCACCACACGGACACGGGAAGAGCACACAAACTGCCTACACGGTTACGGTGAGAGCATACAAACTCCCCACATGGTCACGGGGAGAACAAACAAACTCCCCACATGGTCATAGGGAGAACACACAAACTCCACACACGGTCACGGGGTGAACATACAAACTCCGCACATGCTCACGTGGTGAACAAACTCCTCACATGGTCACGGAGTGATCAAACAAACTCCCCACACAGTCATGGGGAGAACACACAAACTCCTCACACGGTCACGGGGAGAACATAAAAACTCACCACACAGTCACGGGGAGAACACACAAACTCCCCACACAGTCACGGGGAGAGCACAAAAACTCCCCACACGGTCACGGGGAGAATACACAAACCCCCCACAAAGTCACGGGGTGAACATACAAACTCCCAACACGGTCACGGGGAGAACACACAAACACCCCACACGGTCACGGGGAGAGCACACAAGCTCCCCACACGGTTATGGGGAGAGCACACAAACTCCCCACACAGTCACGAGGAGAGAACACAAACTCCCCACACTGTCACGGGGAGAACACACAAATTCCCCACACAGTCACGGGGAGAATAAACAAACTCCCCACATGGTCACGGGGAGAACACACAAACTCCACACACAGTCACTGGGAGAACACACAAATTCCCCACACGGTCACGGGGAGAACACACAAACACCCCACACGGTCAAGGGGAGAGTACACAAACTCCCCACACGGTTATGGGGAGAGCACACAAACTCCCCACACAGTCACGAGAAGAGGACACAAACTCCCCATACTATCACGGGGAGAACAAACAAACTACACACACAGTCACGGGGAGAACACACAAACTCCCCACACGGTCAGTGGTTGAACATACAAACTCCTCACACGGTCACGGGGAGAACACACAAACACCCCACACGCTCACGGGGAGAGCACACAAACCCCCCACACAGTCACGGAGAGAACGCACAAACTCCCCATACAGTCACGGGGAGAACAAACAAACTCCCCACATGGTCACGGGGAGAACACACAAACTCCACAAACAGTCACTGGGAGAACACACAAATTCCCCACACGGTGACGGGGAGAACACACAAACTCCCCACACAGTCACAGGGAGAACACACAAACTCCCCACACAGTCACGGGGAGAGCACACAAACTCCCCACACGGTTATGGGGAGAGCACAGAAACTCCCCACACAGTCACGTGGAAAGGATACAAACTCCCCACACAGTCACGGGGAGAACACACAAACTCCCCACACAGTCACAGGGTGAACACACAAACTCCCCACCAGGTCACGGGGAGAACACACAAACTCCCCACACGGTCACGGGAAGAGCACACAAACTCTCCACACAGTCACGTGGAGAACAAAGAAGTTCCCCACATGATCTCGGGCAGAACGCAAAACTCCCGACACGGTTATGCGGAGAGCACACAAACTCCCCACACAGTCACGGGGTGAACATACAAACTCCGAACACGGTCACGGGGAGAGCACACAAACTCCCCACACGGTTATGGGGAGAGCACACAAACTCCCCACACAGTCACGAGGAGAGGACACAAACTCTCCACACAGTCACGGGGAGAACACACAGACTCCCCATAGGGTCACGTGGAGAACACAGAACTTCCCCACATGGTCACGGGGAGAACACACAAACTCTCCACACAGTCAGTTGGTGAACATACAAACTCCCCACAGGGTCATGGGGTGAACACACAAAGTCCCTACATGGTCACAGGGAGAACACACACACTCCCCACACAGTCACGGGGAGAACACACGAACTCCCCACACAGTCACGGGGAGAACACACAAACTCCCCACACAGTCACGGGGAGAACACTCAAAATCCCCACACGGTCACGGGGAGAACACAAAAACGCACCAGGCAGTGATGGAGAGAACACACAAACTCCCCACACGGTCACAGGGAGAACACACAAACACCCCACACGGTCACAGGGAGAGCACACAAACTCCCCACATGGTCACGGGGAGAGCACACAAACTCCCCACACGGTTAGGGGGAGAGCACACAAACTCTCCACACAGTCACGAGGAGAGGACACAAACTTCCCACACAGTCACGGTGAGAACACACAAACTCCCCACACGGTCACGTGGTCAACACACAAACTCCTGACACGGTCACGGGGAGAATACACAAACCCCCCACACAGTCACGGGGTGAACATACAAACTCTCAACACGGTCACGGGGAGAACATACAAACTCCACACACAGTCACTGGGAGAACACACTGACTCCCCACACAGTCACGAGGAGAACACACAAACTCCCCACACAGTCACGGTGAGAGCACACAAAATCAACACACGGTCACGGGAAGAGCACACAAACCACCTACACGGTTACGGTGAGAGCATACAAACTCCCCACATGGTCACGGGGAGAACACACAAACTCCACACACAGTCACTGGGAGAACACACAAACTGCCCACACGGTCACAGGGAGAACACACAAACACCCCACACGGTCACGGGGAGAGCACACAAACTCCCCACACGGTGACGGGGAGAGCACATAAACTCCCCACACAGTCACGGTGAGAGGACACAAACTCCCCACACAGTCACGGTGAGAAAACACAAACTCACCACACGGTCACGTGGTCAACACACAAACTCCCGACACGGTCACGGGGAGAATACACAAACCCCCCACACAGTCACGGGGTGAACATACAAACTCCCAACACGGTCACGGGGAGAATACACAAATCCCCCACACAGTCACAGGGTGAACATACAAACTCCCAACACGGTCACGGGGAGAACATACAAACTCCACACACAGTCATTGGGAGAACACACAAACTCCCCACACAGTCACGGGGAGAACACACAAACTCCCCACACAGTCACGTGGAAAGGATACAAACTCCCCACACAGTCACGAGGAGAACAGACAAACTCCACACACAGTCACAGGGTGAACACACAAACTCCCCACCAGGTCACGCGGAGAACACACAAACTCCCCACACGGTCACGGGAAGAGCACACAAACTCTCCACACTGTCACGTGGAGAACAAAGAAGTTCCCCACATGATCTCAGGCAGAACGCAAAACTGCCGACACGGTTATGCGGAGAGCACACAAACTCCCCACACAGTCACGGGGTGAACATACAAACTCCGAACACGGTCACGGGGAGAACACACAAACTCCACACACGGTCACGGGGAGAACACACAAACACCCCACACAGTAACGAGGAGAGGACACAAACTCCCCACACAGTCACGGGGAGAACAAACAAACTCCCCACATGGTCATGGGGAGAACACACAAACTCCACACACGGTCACATGGTGAACACACAAACTCCCCACACAGTCACGGGGAGAACACACAAACTCCCCACACGGTCACAGGGAGAACACACAAACACGCCACACGGTCACAGGGAGAGCACACAAACTCCCCACATGGTCACGGGGAGAGCACACAAACTCCCCACACGGTTATGGAGAGAGCACGCAAACTCCCCACACAGTCACGGGGAGAACACACAAACTCCCCACACAGTCACGGGGAGAACAAACAAACTCCCCACATGGTCATGGGGAGAACACACAAACTCCAGACACAGTCATTGGGAGAACACTCAAACTCCCCAGACAGTCACAGGGTGAACACACAAACTCCCCACAGGTCACGGGAAGAGCACACAAACTCCCCAATTGGTCGAGGGAAGAGCACACAAACTCCTCACATGGTCACGTGGTGAACACACAAACTCCTCACATGGTCACGGGGTGATCATACAAACTTCCCACACAGTCATGGTGAGAACACACAAAATCCCCACACGGTCACGGGGAGAACACAAAAACACAGCACACAGTCACGAAGAGAACACACAAACTCTCCACACAGTCACGGGGAGAACACACAGACTCCCCATAGGGTCACGTGGAGAACACAGAACTTCCCCACATGGTCACGGGGAGAACACACAAACTCCCCACACAGTCAGTTGGTGAACATACAAACTCCCCACACGGTCACAGGGAGAACACACAAACACCCCACACGGTCACAGGGAGAGCACACAAACTCCCCACATGGTCACGGGGAGAGCACACAAACTCCCCACACGGTTATGGGGAGAGCACACAAACTCCCCACACAGTCACGAGGAGAGGACACAAACTTCCCACACAGTCACGGTGAGAACACACAAACTCCCCACACGGTCACGTGGTCAACACACAAACTCCTGACACGGTCACGGGGAGAATACACAAACCCCCCACACAGTCACGGGGTGAACATACAAACTCTCAACACTGTCACGAGGAGAACATACAAACTCCACACACAGTCACTGGGAGAACACACTGACTCCCCACACAGTCACGAGGAGAACACACAAACTCCCCACACAGTCACGGTCAGAGCACACAAAATCACCACACGGACACGGGAAGAGCACACAAACTGCCTATACGGTTACGGTGAGAGCATACAAACTCCCCACATGGTCACGGGGAGAACAAACAAACTCCACACACGGTCACGGGGTGAACATACAAACTCCGCACATGCTCACGTGGTGAACAAACTCCTCACATGGTCACGGAGTGATCAAACAAACTCCCCACACAGTCATGGGGAGAACACACAAACTCCTCACACGGTCACGGGGAGAACATAAAAACTCACCACACAGTCACGGGGAGAACACACAAACTCCCCACACAGTCACGGGGAGAGCACAAAAACTCCCCACACGGTCACGGGGAGAATACACAAACCCCCCACAAAGTCACGGGGTGAACATACAAACTCCCAACACGGTCACGGGGAGAACACACAAACACCCCACACGGTCACGGGGAGAGCACACAAGCTCCCCACACGGTTATGGGGAGAGCACACAAACTCCCCACACAGTCACGAGGAGAGAACACAAACTCCCCACACTGTCACGGGGAGAACACACAAATTCCCCACACAGTCACGGGGAGAATAAACAAACTCCCCACATGGTCACGGGGAGAACACACAAACTCCACACACAGTCACTGGGAGAACACACAAATTCCCCACACGGTCACGGGGAGAACACACAAACACCCCACACGGTCAAGGGGAGAGTACACAAACTCCCCACACGGTTATGGGGAGAGCACACAAACTCCCCACACAGTCACGAGAAGAGGACACAAACTCCCCATACTATCACGGGGAGAACAAACAAACTACACACACAGTCACGGGGAGAACACACAAACTCCCCACACGGTCAGTGGTTGAACATACAAACTCCTCACACGGTCACGGGGAGAACACACAAACACCCCACACGCTCACGGGGAGAGCACACAAACCCCCCACACAGTCACGGAGAGAACGCACAAACTCCCCATACAGTCACGGGGAGAACAAACAAACTCCCCACATGGTCACGGGGAGAACACACAAACTCCACAAACAGTCACTGGGAGAACACACAAATTCCCCACACGGTGACGGGGAGAACACACAAACTCCCCACACAGTCACAGGGAGAACACACAAACTCCCCACACAGTCACGGGGAGAGCACACAAACTCCCCACACGGTTATGGGGAGAGCACAGAAACTCCCCACACAGTCACGTGGAAAGGATACAAACTCCCCACACAGTCACGGGGAGAACACACAAACTCCCCACACAGTCACAGGGTGAACACACAAACTCCCCACCAGGTCACGGGGAGAACACACAAACTCCCCACACGGTCACGGGAAGAGCACACAAACTCTCCACACAGTCACGTGGAGAACAAAGAAGTTCCCCACATGATCTCGGGCAGAACGCAAAACTCCCGACACGGTTATGCGGAGAGCACACAAACTCCCCACACAGTCACGGGGTGAACATACAAACTCCGAACACGGTCACGGGGAGAGCACACAAACTCCCCACACGGTTATGGGGAGAGCACACAAACTCCCCACACAGTCACGAGGAGAGGACACAAACTCTCCACACAGTCACGGGGAGAACACACAGACTCCCCATAGGGTCACGTGGAGAACACAGAACTTCCCCACATGGTCACGGGGAGAACACACAAACTCTCCACACAGTCAGTTGGTGAACATACAAACTCCCCACAGGGTCATGGGGTGAACACACAAAGTCCCTACATGGTCACAGGGAGAACACACACACTCCCCACACAGTCACGGGGAGAACACACGAACTCCCCACACAGTCACGGGGAGAACACACAAACTCCCCACACAGTCACGGGGAGAACACTCAAAATCCCCACACGGTCACGGGGAGAACACAAAAACGCACCAGGCAGTGATGGAGAGAACACACAAACTCCCCACACGGTCACAGGGAGAACACACAAACACCCCACACGGTCACAGGGAGAGCACACAAACTCCCCACATGGTCACGGGGAGAGCACACAAACTCCCCACACGGTTAGGGGGAGAGCACACAAACTCTCCACACAGTCACGAGGAGAGGACACAAACTTCCCACACAGTCACGGTGAGAACACACAAACTCCCCACACGGTCACGTGGTCAACACACAAACTCCTGACACGGTCACGGGGAGAATACACAAACCCCCCACACAGTCACGGGGTGAACATACAAACTCTCAACACGGTCACGGGGAGAACATACAAACTCCACACACAGTCACTGGGAGAACCCACTGACTCCCCACACAGTCACGAGGAGAACACACAAACTCCCCACACAGTCACGGTGAGAGCACACAAAATCAACACACGGTCACGGGAAGAGCACACAAACCACCTACACGGTTACGGTGAGAGCATACAAACTCCCCACATGGTCACGGGGAGAACACACAAACTCCACACACAGTCACTGGGAGAACACACAAACTGCCCACACGGTCACAGGGAGAACACACAAACACCCCACACGGTCACGGGGAGAGCACACAAACTCCCCACACGGTGACGGGGAGAGCACATAAACTCCCCACACAGTCACGGTGAGAGGACACAAACTCCCCACACAGTCACGGTGAGAAAACACAAACTCACCACACGGTCACGTGGTCAACACACAAACTCCCGACACGGTCACGGGGAGAATACACAAACCCCCCACACAGTCACGGGGTGAACATACAAACTCCCAACACGGTCACGGGGAGAATACACAAATCCCCCACACAGTCACAGGGTGAACATACAAACTCCCAACACGGTCACGGGGAGAACATACAAACTCCACACACAGTCATTGGGAGAACACACAAACTCCCCACACAGTCACGGGGAGAACACACAAACTCCCCACACAGTCACGTGGAAAGGATACAAACTCCCCACACAGTCACGAGGAGAACAGACAAACTCCACACACAGTCACAGGGTGAACATACAAACTCCTCACACGGTCATGGGGAGAACACACAAACTCCCGACACGGTCACGGGGAGAATACACAAACCCCCCACACAGTCACGGGGTGATCATACAAACTCCCAACACTGTCACGGGGAGAACATACAAACTCCACACACAGTCATTAGGAGAACACTCAAACTCCCCACACAGTCACAGGGTGAACACACAAACTCCCCACAGGTCACGGGAAGAGCTCACAAACTCCCCAATTGGTCGAGGGGAGAGCACACAAACTCCTCACATGGTCACGGGGTGATCATACAAACTCCCCACACAGTCACAGGGTGAACACACAAACTCCCCACATGGTCGCGGAGAGAACACAAAACTCCCCACACGGTTATGGGGAGAGCACACAAACTCCACACACAGTCACGGTGAGAGCACACAAACTCCCCACACAGTCACGGGGAGAACACACAAGCTCCCCACACAGTCACGGGGAGAACACACAAAATCCCCACACAGTCATGGGGAGAACACACAACTCCCCACACGGTCACATGGTGAACACACAAACTCCTCACACGGTCAAGGGGTGAACATACAAACTCCCCACATGGTCACGTGGTGAACACACAACCTCCTCACAAGGTCACGGGGTGATTATAAAAACTTCCCACACAGTCATGGGGAGAACACACAAAATCCCCACACGGTCACGGGGAGAACACAAAAACACACCACACAGTCACGGAAAGAACACACAAATTCCCCACACGGTCACGGGGAGAACACACAAACTCCCAGCACGGTTATGGGGAGAGCACACAAACTCCCCACACAGTCACGAGGAGAGGACACAAATTCCCCACACAGTCACAGGAAGAACACACAAACTCTCCACACAGTCACGGGGAGAACACACAAACTCCCCACACGGTTATGGGGAGAGCACACAAACTCCCCACACAGTCACGTGGAAAGGATACAAACTCCCCACACAGTCACGAGGAGAACAGACAAACTCCACACACAGTCACAGGGTGAACACACAAACTCCCCACCAGGTCACGCGGAGAACACACAAACTCCCCACACGGTCACGGGAAGAGCACACAAACTCTCCACACTGTCACGTGGAGAACAAAGAAGTTCCCCACATGATCTCGGGCAGAACGCAAAACTGCCGACACGGTTATGCGGAGAGCACACAAACTCCCCACACAGTCACGGGGTGAACATACAAACTCCGAACACGGTCACGGGGAGAACACATAAACTCCACACACGGTCACGGGGAGAACACACAAACACCCCACACAGTAACGAGGAGAGGACACAAACTCCCCACACAGTCACGGGGAGAACAAACAAACTCCCCACATGGTCATGGGGAGAACACACAAACTCCACACACGGTCACATGGTGAACACACAAACTCCCCACACAGTCACGGGGAGAACACACAAACTCCCCACACGGTCACAGGGAGAACACACAAACACGCCACACGGTCACAGGGAGAGCACACAAACTCCCCACATGGTCACGGGGAGAGCACACAAACTCCCCACACGGTTATGGAGAGAGCACGCAAACTCCCCACACAGTCACGGGGAGAACACACAAACTCCCCACACAGTCACGGGGAGAACAAACAAACTCCCCACATGGTCATGGGGAGAACACACAAACTCCAGACACAGTTATTGGGAGAACACTCAAACTCCCCAGACAGTCACAGGGTGAACACACAAACTCCCCACAGGTCACGGGAAGAGCTCACAAACTCCCCAATTGGTCGAGGGAAGAGCACACAAACTCCTCACATGGTCACGTGGTGAACACACAAACTCCTCACATGGTCACGGGGTGATCATACAAACTTCCCACACAGTCATGGTGAGAACACACAAAATCCCCACACGGTCACGGGGAGAACACAAAAACACAGCACACAGTCACGAAGAGAACACACAAACTCTCCACACAGTCACGGGGAGAACACACAGACTCCCCATAGGGTCACGTGGAGAACACAGAACTTCCCCACATGGTCACGGGGAGAACACACAAACTCCCCACACAGTCAGTTGGTGAACATACAAACTCCCCACACGGTCACAGGGAGAACACACAAACACCCCACACGGTCACAGGGAGAGCACACAAACTCCCCACATGGTCACGGGGAGAGCACACAAACTCCCCACACGGTTATGGGGAGAGCACACAAACTCCCCACACAGTCACGAGGAGAGGACACAAACTTCCCACACAGTCACGGTGAGAACACACAAACTCCCCACACGGTCACGTGGTCAACACACAAACTCCTGACACGGTCACGGGGAGAATACACAAACCCCCCACACAGTCACG
Organism: Mobula birostris; assembly: GCF_030028105.1. Lineage (NCBI taxonomy): Eukaryota > Metazoa > Chordata > Chondrichthyes > Myliobatiformes > Myliobatidae > Mobula > Mobula birostris. The sequence continues at coordinate 103,797,335 of NC_092375.1, read as the reverse complement.
GGGTGAACATACAAACTCTCAACACTGTCACGAGGAGAACATACAAACTCCACACACAGTCACTGGGAGAACACACTGACTCCCCACACAGTCACGAGGAGAACACACAAACTCCCCACACAGTCACGGTCAGAGCACACAAAATCACCACACGGACACGGGAAGAGCACACAAACTGCCTACACGGTTACGGTGAGAGCATACAAACTCCCCACATGGTCACGGGGAGAACAAACAAACTCCCCACATGGTCATAGGGAGAACACACAAACTCCACACACGGTCACGGGGTGAACATACAAACTCCGCACATGCTCACGTGGTGAACACACAAACTCCTCACATGGTCACGGAGTGATCAAACAAACTCCCCACACAGTCATGGGGAGAACACACAAACTCCTCACACGGTCACGGGGAGAACATAAAAACTCACCACACAGTCACGGGGAGAACACACAAACTCCCCACACAGTCACGGGGAGAGCACAAAAACTCCCCACACGGTCACGGGGAGAATACACAAACCCCCCACAAAGTCACGGGGTGAACATACAAACTCCCAACACGGTCACGGGGAGAACACACAAACACCCCACACGGTCACGGGGAGAGCACACAAGCTCCCCACACGGTTATGGGGAGAGCACACAAACTCCCCACACAGTCACGAGGAGAGAACACAAACTCCCCACACTGTCACGGGGAGAACACACAAATTCCCCACACAGTCACGGGGAGAATAAACAAACTCCCCACATGGTCACGGGGAGAACACACAAACTCCACACACAGTCACTGGGAGAACACACAAATTCCCCACACGGTCACGGGGAGAACACACAAACACCCCACACGGTCAAGGGGAGAGTACACAAACTCCCCACACGGTTATGGGGAGAGCACACAAACTCCCCACACAGTCACGAGGAGAGGACACAAACTCCCCATACTATCACGGGGAGAACAAACAAACTACACACACAGTCACGGGGAGAACACACAAACTCCCCACACGGTCAGTGGTTGAACATACAAACTCCTCACACGGTCACGGGGAGAACACACAAACACCCCACACGCTCACGGGGAGAGCACACAAACCCCCCACACAGTCACGGAGAGAACGCACAAACTCCACAAACAGTCACTGGGAGAACACACAAATTCCCCACACGGTGACGGGGAGAACACACAAACTCCCCACACGGTTATGGGGAGAGCACACAAACTCCCCGCACAGTCACGAGGAGAGGACACAAACTCCCCACACAGTCACAGGGAGAACACACAAACTCCCCACACAGTCACGGAGAGAGCACACAAACTCCCCACATGGTCATGGGGAGAACACACAAACTCCACACACGGTCACATGGTGAACACACAAACTCCCCACACAGTCACGGGGAGAACACACAAACTCCCCACACAGTCACGGGGAGAACACACAAACTCCCCACACAGTCACGGGGAGAACACACAAAATCCCCACACGGTCACGGGGAGAACACAAAAACGCACCAGGCAGTCACGGAGAGAAAACACAAACTCCCCACACGGTCACAGGGAGAACACACAAACACCCCACACGGTCACAGGGAGAGCACAAAAACTCCTCACATGGTCACGGGGAGAGCACACAAACTCCCCATACGGTTATGGGGAGAGCACACAAACTCCCCACACAGTCACGAGAAGAGGACACAAACTTCCCACACAGTCACGGTGAGAACACACAAACTCCACACACGGTCACGTGGTCAACACACAAACTCCTGACACGGTCACGGGGAGAATACACAAACCCCCCACACAGTCACGGTGAGAACACACAAACTCCCCACACAGTCACGGGGAGAACAAACAAACTCCCCACATGGTCATGGGGAGAACACACAAACTCCACACACAGTCACGGGGAGAACACACAAACTCCCCACACGGTCACTGGGTGAACATACAAACTCCTCACATGGTTATGGGGAGAACACACAAATACCCCACACTGTCACGGGGAGAGCACACAAACTCCCCACACAGTCACGAGGGGAGAACAAAAACTCACCACACAGTCACGGGGAGAACACACAAACTCCCCACACGGTCCCGGGGAGAACACACAAACTCCCCATACGGTCACGTGGTCAACACACAAACTCCCCACACTGTCACGGGAAGAGCACACAAACAGCCTACACGGTCACGGTGAGAGCATACAAACTCCCCACACAGTCACGGGGAGAACACACAAACTCCCCACACAGTCACGGGGAGAACACACAAAATCCCCACACGGTCACGGGGAGAACACACAAACTCCTCACACAGTCACGGGGTGAACATACAAACTCCCCCCACGGTCACGAGGAGAGCACAGAAACTCCCCACACAGTGACGGGGAGAACACACAAAATCCCCACACGGTCACGGGGATAACAGACAAACTCCCCACATGGTCACGGGGAGAACACACAAACTCCACAAACAGTCACTGGGAGAACACACAAACTCCCCACACGGTTATGGGGAGAGCACACAAACTCCCCGCACAGTCACGAGGAGAGAACACAAACTCCCCACACGGTTATGGGGAGAGGACAGAAACTCCCCACACAGTCACGTGGAAAGGATACAAACTCCCCACACAGTCACGGGGAGAACACACAAACTCCCCACACAGTCACAGGGTGAACACACAAACTCCCCACCAGGTCACGGGGAGAACATACAAACTCCCCACACGGTCACGGGAAGAGCACACAAACTCTCCACACAGTCACGTGGAGAACAAAGAAGTTCCCCACATGATCTCGGGCAGAACGCAAAACTCCCGACACGGTTATGCGGAGAGCACACAAACTCCCCACACAGTCACGGGGTGAACATACAAACTCCGAACACGGTCACGGGGAGAGCACACAAACTCCCCACACGGTTATGGGGAGAGCACACAAACTCCACACACGGTCACGGGGTGAACATACAAACTCCGCACATGCTCACGTGGTGAACACACAAACTCCTCACATGGTCACGGAGTGATCAAACAAACTCCCCACACAGTCATGGGGAGAACACACAAACTCCTCACACGGTCACGGGGAGAACATAAAAACTCACCACACAGTCACGGGGAGAACACACAAACTCCCCACACAGTCACGGGGAGAGCACAAAAACTCCCCACACGGTCACGGGGAGAATACACAAACCCCCCACAAAGTCACGGGGTGAACATACAAACTCCCAACACGGTCACGGGGAGAACACACAAACACCCCACACGGTCACGGGGAGAGCACACAAGCTCCCCACACGGTTATGGGGAGAGCACACAAACTCCCCACACAGTCACGAGGAGAGAACACAAACTCCCCACACTGTCACGGGGAGAACACACAAATTCCCCACACAGTCACGGGGAGAATAAACAAACTCCCCACATGGTCACGGGGAGAACACACAAACTCCACACACAGTCACTGGGAGAACACACAAATTCCCCACACGGTCACGGGGAGAACACACAAACACCCCACATGGTCACGGGGAGAACACACAAACTCCACAAACAGTCACTGGGAGAACACACAAATTCCCCACACGGTGACGGGGAGAACACACAAACTCCCCACACGGTTATGGGGAGAGCACACAAACTCCCCGCACAGTCACGAGGAGAGGACACAAACTCCCCACACAGTCACAGGGAGAACACACAAACTCCCCACACAGTCACGGAGAGAGCACACAAACTCCCCACATGGTCATGGGGAGAACACACAAACTCCACACACGGTCACATGGTGAACACACAAACTCCCCACACAGTCACGGGGAGAACACACAAACTCCCCACACAGTCACGGGGAGAACACACAAACTCCCCACACAGTCACGGGGAGAACACACAAAATCCCCACACGGTCACGGGGAGAACACAAAAACGCACCAGGCAGTCACGGAGAGAAAACACAAACTCCCCACACGGTCACAGGGAGAACACACAAACACCCCACACGGTCACAGGGAGAGCACACAAACTCCTCACATGGTCACGGGGAGAGCACACAAACTCCCCATACGGTTATGGGGAGAGCACACAAACTCCCCACACAGTCACGAGAAGAGGACACAAACTTCCCACACAGTCACGGTGAGAACACACAAACTCCACACACGGTCACGTGGTCAACACACAAACTCCTGACACGGTCACGGGGAGAATACACAAACCCCCCACACAGTCACGGTGAGAACACACAAACTCCCCACACAGTCACGGGGAGAACAAACAAACTCCCCACATGGTCATGGGGAGAACACACAAACTCCACACACAGTCACGGGGAGAACACACAAACTCCCCACACGGTCACTGGGTGAACATACAAACTCCTCACATGGTTATGGGGAGAACACACAAATACCCCACACTGTCACGGGGAGAGCACACAAACTCCCCACACAGTCACGAGGGGAGAACAAAAACTCACCACACAGTCACGGGGAGAACACACAAACTCCCCACACGGTCCCGGGGAGAACACACAAACTCCCCATACGGTCACGTGGTCAACACACAAACTCCCCACACTGTCACGGGAAGAGCACACAAACTGCCTACACGGTCACGGTGAGAGCATACAAACTCCCCACACAGTCACGGGGAGAACACACAAACTCCCCACACAGTGACGGGGAGAACACACAAAATCCCCACACGGTCACGGGGAGAACACACAAACTACTCACACAGTCACGGGGTGAACATACAAACTCCCCCCACGGTCACGAGGAGAGCACACAAACTCCCCACACAGTGACGGGGAGAACACACAAAATCCCCACACGGTCACGGGGATAACACACAAACTCCCCACATGGTCACGGGGAGAACACACAAACTCCACAAACAGTCACTGGGAGAACACACAAACTCCCCACACGGTTATGGGGAGAGCACACAAACTCCCCGCACAGTCACGAGGAGAGAACACAAACTCCCCACACGGTTATGGGGAGAGGACAGAAACTCCCCACACAGTCACGTGGAAAGGATACAAACTCCCCACACAGTCACGGGGAGAACACACAAACTCCCCACACAGTCACAGGGTGAACACACAAACTCCCCACCAGGTCACGGGGAGAACACACAAACTCCCCACACGGTCACGGGAAGAGCACACAAACTCTCCACACAGTCACGTGGAGAACAAAGAAGTTCCCCACATGATCTCGGGCAGAACGCAAAACTCCCGACACGGTTATGCGGAGAGCACACAAACTCCCCACACAGTCACGGGGTGAACATACAAACTCCGAACACGGTCACGGGGAGAGCACACAAACTCCCCACACGGTTATGGGGAGAGCACACAAACTCCCCACACAGTCACGAGGAGAGGACACAAACTCTCCACACAGTCACGGGGAGAACACACAGACTCCCCATAGGGTCACAGAGAGAACACTCAAAATCTCCACACGGTCACGGGGAGAACACAAAAACGCACCAGGCAGTCATGGAGAGAACACACAAACTCCCCACACGGTCACAGGGAGAACACACAAACACCCCACACGGTCACACGGAGAGCACACAAACACCCTACACAGTAACGAGGAGAGGACACAAACTCCCCACACAGTCACGGGGAGAACACACAAACTCCCCACACAGTCACGGGGAGAACAAACAAACTCCCCACATGGTCATGGGGAGAACACACAAACTCCACACACGGTCACATGGTGAACACACAAACTCCCCACACAGTCACGGGGAGAACACACAAACTCCCCACACAGTCACGGGGAGAACACACAAACTCCCCACACAGTCACGGGGAGAACACACAAAATCCCCACACGGTCACGGGGAGAACACAAAAACGCACCAGGCAGTCACGGAGAGAAAACACAAACTCCCCACACGGTCACAGGGAGAGCACACAAACTCCTCACATGGTCACGGGGAGAGCACGCAAACTCCCCATACAGTTATGGGGAGAGCACACAAACTCCCCACACAGTCACGAGGAGAGGACACAAACTTCCCACACAGTCACGGTGAGAACACACAAACTCCACACACGGTCACGTGGTCAACACACAAACTCCTGACATGGTCACGGGGAGAATACACAAACCCCCCACAAAGTCACGGTGAGAACAAACAAACTCCCCACACAGTCACGGGGAGAACAAATAAACTCCCCACATGGTCATGGGGAGAACACACAAACTCCCCACACGGTCACTGGGTGAACATACAAACTCCTCACATGGTCATGGGGAGAACACACAAATACCCCACACGGTCCCGGGGAGAACACACAAACTCCCCATACGGTCACGTAGTCAACACACAAACTCCCCACACTGTCACGGGGAGAACAAATAAACTCCCCACATGGTCATGGGGAGAACACACAAACTCCCCACACGGTCACTGGGTGAACATACAAACTCCTCACATGGTCATGGGGAGAACACACAAATACCCCACACGGTCCCGGGGAGAGCACACAAACTCCCCACACAGTCACGAGGGGAGAACAAAAACTCACCACACAGTCACGGGGAGAACACACAAACTCCCCACACGGTCCCGGGGAGAACACACAAACTCCCCATACGGTCACGTAGTCAACACACAAACTCCCCACACTGTCACGGGAAGAGCACACAAACTGCCTACACGGTCACGGTGAGAGCATACAAACTCCCCACACAGTCACGGGGAGAACACACAAACTCCCCACACAGTGACGGGGAGAACACACAAAATCCCCACACGGTCACGGGGAGAACACACAAACTCCTCACACAGTCACGGGGTGAACATACAAACTCCCCCCACGGTCACGAGGAGAGCACACAAACTCCCCACACAGTCACGAGGAGAGGACACAAACTCTCCACACAGTCACGGGGAGAACACACAGACTCCCCATAGGGTCACGTGGAGAACACAGAACTTCCCCACATGGTCACGGGGAGAACACACAAACTCTCCACACAGTCAGTTGGTGAACATACAAACTCCCCACAGGGTCATGGGGTGAACACACAAAGTCCCTACATGGTCACGGGGAGAACACACGAACTCCCCACACAATCACGGGGAGAACACACAAACTCCCCACACAGTCACGGGGAGAACACACAAACTCCCCACACGGTCACAGGGAGAACACACAAACTCCACACACAGTCACTGGGAGAACACACAAACTGCCCACACGGTCACAGGGAGAACACACAAACACCCCACACGGTCACGGGGAGAGCACACAAACTCCCCACACGGTCACGTGGTCAACACACAAACTCCCGACACGGTCACGGGGAGAATACACAAACCCCCCACACAGTCACGGGGTGAACATACAAACTCCCAACACGGTCACGGGGAGAATACACAAAACCCCCACACAGTCACGGGGTGAACATACAAACTCCCAACACGGTCACAGGGAGAACATACAAACTCCACACACAGTCATTGGGAGAACACACAAACTCCTCACACAGTCACGGGGAGAACACACAAACTGCCTACACGGTTACAGTGAGAGCATACAAACTCCCCACATGGTCACGGGGAGAACAAACAAACTCCCCACATGGTCATAGGGAGAACACACAAACTCCACACACGGTCACATGGTGAACACACAAACTCCTCACACGGTCACAGGGTGAACATACAAACTCCGCACATTGTCACGTGGTGAACACACAAACTCCTCACATGGTCACGGAGTGATCATACAAACTCCCCACACAGTCACGGGGAGAACACACAAACTCCTCACACGGTCACGGGGAGAACATAAAAACTCACCACACAGTCACGGAGAGAACACACAAACTCCCCACAGGATTACGGGGTGAACACACAAAGTCCCTACATGGTCACAGGGAGAACACACACACTCACCACACAGTCACGGAGAGAACACACAAACTCCCCACACAGTCACGGAGAGAACACACAAACTCCCCACACAGTCACGGGGTGAACAAACAAACTCCCCATATGGTCACGGGGAGAACACACAAACTCCACACACAGTCACTGGGAGAACACACAAACTCCCCACACGGTAACGGGGAGAACACACAAACACCCCACACGGTCAAGGGGAGAGCACAAAAACTCCCCACACGGTCACGGGGAGAATACACAAACCCCCCACAAAGTCACAGGGTGAACATACAAACTCCCAACACGGTCACGGGGAGAACACACAAACACCCCACACGGTCACGGGGAGAGCACACAAGCTCCCCACACGGTTATGGGGAGAGCACACAAACCCCCCACACAGTCACGAGGAGAGGACACAAACTCCCCACACAGTCACGGGGATAACACACAAATTCCCCACACAGTCACGGGGAGAATAAACAAACTCCCCACATGGTCACGGGGAGAACACACAAACTCCACACACAGTCACTGGGAGAACACACAAATTCCCCACACGGTCACGGGGAGAACACACAAACACCCCACACGGTCACGGGAAGAGCACACAAACTCCCCACACGGTTATGGGGAGAGCACACAAACTCCCCACACAGTCACGAGGAGAGGACACAAACTCCCCATACTATCACGGGGAGAACAAACAAACTCCCCACATAGTCATGGGGAGAACACACAAACTACACACACAGTCACTGGGAGAACACACAAATTCCCCACACGGTCACGGGGAGAGCACACAAACCCCCCACACAGTTATGGGGAGAGCACACAAACTCCCCACACAGTCACGAGGAGAGGACACAAACTCCCCACACAGTCACGGGGAGAACACACAAACTCCCCACACAGTCACGGGGAGAACAAACAAACTCCCCACATGGTCACGGGGAGAACACACAAACTCCACAAACAGTCACTGGGAGAACACACAAATTCCCCACACGGTGACGGGGAGAACACACAAACTCCCCACACGGTTATGGGGAGAGCACACAAACTCCCCGCACAGTCACGAGGAGAGGACACAAACTCCCCACACAGTCACAGGGAGAACACACAAACTCCCCACACAGTCACGGGGAGAACAAACAAACTCCCCACATGGTCATGGGGAGAACACACAAACTCCACACACGGTCACATGGTGAACACACAAACTCCCCACACAGTCACGGGGAGAACACACAAAATCCCCACACGGTCACGGGGAGAACACAAAAACGCACCAGGCAGTCACGAAGAAAAAACACAAACTCCCCACACGGTCACAGGGAGAGCACACAAACTCCCCACATGGTCACGGGGAGAGCACACAAACTCCCCACACGGTTATGGGGAGAGCACACAAACTCCCCACACAGTCACGAGGAGAGGACACAAACTTCCCACACAGTCACGGTGAGAACACACAAACTCCACACACGGTCACGTGGTCAACACACAAACTCCTGACACGGTCACGGGGAGAATACACAAACCCCCCACACAGTCACGGTGAGAACACACAAACTCCCCACACAGTCACGGGGAGAACAAACAAACTCCCCACATGGTCATGGGGAGAACACACAAACTCCCCACACGGTCACTGGGTGAACATACAAACTCCTCACATGGTCATGGGGAGAACACACAAACTCCTCACACGGTCACGGGGAGAGCACACAAACTCCACACACAGTCACGTGGAAAGGATACAAACTCCCCACACGGTCACTGGGTGAACATACAAACTCCTCACATGGTCATGGGGAGACCACACAAATACCCCACACTGTCACGGGGAGAGCACACAAACTCCTCACACAGTCACGGGGTGAACATACAAACTCCCCCCACGGTCACGGGGAGAGCACACAAACTCCCCACACGGTTATGGGGAGAGCACACAAACTCCACACACAGTCACGAGGAGAACACACAAACTCCCCACACAGTCACGGGGAGAACACACAAACTCCCCACACAGTGACGGGGAGAACACACAAAATCCCCACACGGTCACGGGGAGAACACACAAACTCCTCACACAGTCACGGTGTGAACATACAAACTCCCCCCACGGTCACGGGGAGAGCACACAAACTCCCCACACGGTTATGGGGAGAGCACACAAACTCCCCACACAGTGACGGGGAGAACACACAAAATCCCCACACGGTCACGGGGATAACACACAAACTCCCCACATGGTCACGGGGAGAACACACAAACTCCACAAACAGTCACTGGGAGAACACACAAACTCCCCACACGGTTATGGGGAGAGCACACAAACTCCCCGCACAGTCACGAGGAGAGACCACAAACTCCGTGAACACAAACTCCCCACACGGTTATGGGGAGAGGACAGAAACTCCCCACACAGTCACGTGGAAAGGATACAAACTCCCCACACAGTCACGGGGAGAACACACAAACTCCCCACACAGTCACAGGGTGAACACACAAACTCCCCACCAGGTCACGGGGAGAACACACAAACTCCCCACACGGTCACGGGAAGAGCACACAAACTCTCCACACAGTCACGTGGAGAACAAAGAAGTTCCCCACATGATCTCGGGCAGAACGCAAAACTCCCGACACGGTTATGCGGAGAGCACACAAACTCCCCACACAGTCACGGGGTGAACATACAAACTCCGAACACGGTCACGGGGAGAGCACACAAACTCCCCACACGGTTATGGGGAGAGCACACAAACTCCCCACACAGTCACGAGGAGAGGACACAAACTCTCCACACAGTCACGGGGAGAACACACAGACTCCCCATAGGGTCACGGGGAGAACACTCAAAATCTCCACACGGTCACGGGGAGAACACAAAAACGCACCAGGCAGTCATGGAGAGAACACACAAACTCCCCACACGGTCACAGGGAGAACACACAAACACCCCACACGGTCACACGGAGAGCACACAAACACCCTACACAGTAACGAGGAGAGGACACAAACTCCCCACACAGTCACGGGGAGAACACACAAACTCCCCACACAGTCACGGGGAGAACAAACAAACTCCCCACATGGTCATGGGGAGAACACACAAACTCCACACACGGTCACATGGTGAACACACAAACTCCCCACACAGTCACGGGGAGAACACACAAACTCCCCACACAGTCACGGGGAGAACACACAAACTCCCCACACAGTCACGGGGAGAACACACAAAATCCCCACACGGTCACGGGGAGAACACAAAAACGCACCAGGCAGTCACGGAGAGAAAACACAAACTCCCCACACGGTCACAGGGAGAGCACACAAACTCCTCACATGGTCACGGGGAGAGCACGCAAACTCCCCATACGGTTATGGGGAGAGCACACAAACTCCCCACACAGTCACGAGGAGAGGACACAAACTTCCCACACAGTCACGGGGAGAACACACAAACTCCCCACACAGTGACGGGGAGAACACACAAAATCCCCACACGGTCACGGGGAGAACACACAAACTCCTCACACAGTCACGGTGTGAACATACAAACTCCCCCCACGGTCACGGGGAGAGCACACAAACTCCCCACACGGTTATGGGGAGAGCACACAAACTCCCCACACAGTGACGGGGAGAACACACAAAATCCCCACACGGTCACGGGGATAACACACAAACTCCCCACATGGTCACGGGGAGAACACACAAACTCCACAAACAGTCACTGGGAGAACACACAAACTCCCCACACGGTTATGGGGAGAGCACACAAACTCCCCGCACAGTCACGAGGAGAGAACACAAACTCCCCACACGGTTATGGGGAGAGGACAGAAACTCCCCACACAGTCACGTGGAAAGGATACAAACTCCCCACACAGTCACGGAGAGAACACACAAACTCCCCACACAGTCACAGGGTGAACACACAAACTCCCCACCAGGTCACGGGGAGAACACACAAACTCCCCACACGGTCACGGGAAGAGCACACAAACTCTCCACACAGTCACGTGGAGAACAAAGAAGTTCCCCACATGATCTCGGGCAGAACGCAAAACTCCCGACACGGTTATGCGGAGAGCACACAAACTCCCCACACAGTCACGGGGTGAACATACAAACTCCGAACACGGTCACGGGGAGAGCACACAAACTCCCCACACGGTTATGGGGAGAGCACACAAACTCCCCACACAGTCACGAGGAGAGGACACAAACTCTCCACACAGTCACGGGGAGAACACACAGACTCCCCATAGGGTCACGGGGAGAACACTCAAAATCTCCACACGGTCACGGGGAGAACACAAAAACGCACCAGGCAGTCATGGAGAGAACACACAAACTCCCCACACGGTCACAGGGAGAACACACAAACACCCCACACGGTCACACGGAGAGCACACAAACACCCTACACAGTAACGAGGAGAGGACACAAACTCCCCACACAGTCACGGGGAGAACACACAAACTCCCCACACAGTCACGGGGAGAACAAACAAACTCCCCACATGGTCATGGGGAGAACACACAAACTCCACACACGGTCACATGGTGAACACACAAACTCCCCACACAGTCACGGGGAGAACACACAAACTCCCCACACAGTCACGGGGAGAACACACAAACTCCCCACACAGTCACGGGGAGAACACACAAAATCCCCACACGGTCACGGGGAGAACACAAAAACGCACCAGGCAGTCACGGAGAGAAAACACAAACTCCCCACACGGTCACAGGGAGAGCACACAAACTCCTCACATGGTCACGGGGAGAGAACGCAAACTCCCCATACGGTTATGGGGAGAGCACACAAACTCCCCACACAGTCACGAGGAGAGGACACAAACTTCCCACACAGTCACGGTGAGAACACACAAACTCCACACACGGTCACGTGGTCAACACACAAACTCCTGACACGGTCACGGGGAGAATACACAAACCCCCCACAAAGTCACGGTGAGAACACACAAACTCCCCACACAGTCACGGGGAGAACACACAAACTCCCCACACGGTCACTGGGTGAACATACAAACTCCTCACATGGTCATGGGGAGAACACACAAATACCCCACACTGTCACGGGGAGAGCACACAAACTCCCCACACAGTCACGAGGGGAGAACAAAAACTCACCACACAGTCACGGGGAGAACACACAAACTCCCCACACGGTCCCGGGGAGAACACACAAACTCCCCATACGGTCACGTAGTCAACACACAAACTCCCCACACTGTCACGGGAAGAGCACACAAACTGCCTACACGGTCACGGTGAGAGCATACAAACTCCCCACACAGTCACGGGGAGAACACACAAACTCCCCACACAGTGACGGGGAGAACACACAGACTCCCCATAGGGTCACGTGGAGAACACAGAACTTCCCCACATGGTCACGGGGAGAACACACAAACTCTCCACACAGTCAGTTGGTGAACATACAAACTCCCCACAGGGTCATGGGGTGAACACACAAAGTCCCTACATGGTCACGGGGAGAACACACGAACTCCCCACACAATCACGGGGAGAACACACAAACTCCCCACACAGTCACGGGGAGAACACACAAACTCCCCACACGGTCACAGGGAGAACACACAAACTCCACACACAGTCACTGGGAGAACACACAAACTGCCCACACGGTCACAGGGAGAACACACAAACACCCCACACGGTCACGGGGAGAGCACACAAACTCCCCACACAGTCACGGTGAGAACACACAAACTCCCCACACGGTCACGTGGTCAACACACAAACTCCCGACACGGTCACGGGGAGAATACACAAACCCCCCACACAGTCACGGGGTGAACATACAAACTCCCAACACGGTCACGGGGAGAATACACAAAACCCCCACACAGTCACGGGGTGAACATACAAACTCCCAACACGGTCACAGGGAGAACATACAAACTCCACACACAGTCATTGGGAGAACACACAAACTCCTCACACAGTCACGGGGAGAACACACAAACTGCCTACACGGTTACAGTGAGAGCATACAAACTCCCCACATGGTCACGGGGAGAACAAACAAACTCCCCACATGGTCATAGGGAGAACACACAAACTCCACACACGGTCACATGGTGAACACACAAACTCCTCACACGGTCACAGGGTGAACATACAAACTCCGCACATTGTCACGTGGTGAACACACAAACTCCTCACATGGTCACGGAGTGATCATACAAACTCCCCACACAGTCACGGGGAGAACACACAAACTCCTCACACGGTCACGGGGAGAACATAAAAACTCACCACACAGTCACGGAGAGAACACACAAACTCCCCACAGGATTACGGGGTGAACACACAAAGTCCCTACATGGTCACAGGGAGAACACACACACTCACCACACAGTCACGGAGAGAACACACAAACTCCCCACACAGTCACGGAGAGAACACACAAACTCCCCACACAGTCACGGGGTGAACAAACAAACTCCCCATATGGTCACGGGGAGAACACACAAACTCCACACACAGTCACTGGGAGAACACACAAACTCCCCACACGGTAACGGGGAGAACACACAAACACCCCACACGGTCAAGGGGAGAGCACAAAAACTCCCCACACGGTCACGGGGAGAATACACAAACCCCCCACAAAGTCACAGGGTGAACATACAAACTCCCAACACGGTCACGGGGAGAACACACAAACACCCCACACGGTCACGGGGAGAGCACACAAGCTCCCCACACGGTTATGGGGAGAGCACACAAACCCCCCACACAGTCACGAGGAGAGGACACAAACTCCCCACACAGTCACGGGGATAACACACAAATTCCCCACACAGTCACGGGGAGAATAAACAAACTCCCCACATGGTCACGGGGAGAACACACAAACTCCACACACAGTCACTGGGAGAACACACAAATTCCCCACACGGTCACGGGGAGAACACACAAACACCCCACACGGTCACGGGAAGAGCACACAAACTCCCCACACGGTTATGGGGAGAGCACACAAACTCCCCACACAGTCACGAGGAGAGGACACAAACTCCCCATACTATCACGGGGAGAACAAACAAACTCCCCACATAGTCATGGGGAGAACACACAAACTACACACACAGTCACTGGGAGAACACACAAATTCCCCACACGGTCACGGGGAGAGCACACAAACCCCCCACACAGTTATGGGGAGAGCACACAAACTCCCCACACAGTCACGAGGAGAGGACACAAACTCCCCACACAGTCACGGGGAGAACACACAAACTCCCCACACAGTCACGGGGAGAACAAACAAACTCCCCACATGGTCACGGGGAGAACACACAAACTCCACAAACAGTCACTGGGAGAACACACAAATTCCCCACACGGTGACGGGGAAAACACACAAACTCCCCACACGGTTATGGGGAGAGCACACAAACTCCCCGCACAGTCACGAGGAGAGGACACAAACTCCCCACACAGTCACAGGGAGAACACACAAACTCCCCACACAGTCACGGGGAGAACAAACAAACTCCCCACATGGTCATGGGGAGAACACACAAACTCCACACACGGTCACATGGTGAACACACAAACTCCCCACACAGTCACGGGGAGAACACACAAAATCCCCACACGGTCACGGGGAGAACACAAAAACGCACCAGGCAGTCACGGAGAAAAAACACAAACTCCCCACACGGTCACAGGGAGAGCACACAAACTCCCCACATGGTCACGGGGAGAGCACACAAACTCCCCACACGGTTATGGGGAGAGCACACAAACTCCCCACACAGTCACGAGGAGAGGACACAAACTTCCCACACAGTCACGGTGAGAACACACAAACTCCACACACGGTCACGTGGTCAACACACAAACTCCTGACACGGTCACGGGGAGAATACACAAACCCCCCACACAGTCACGGTGAGAACACACAAACTCCCCACACAGTCACGGGGAGAACAAACAAACTCCCCACATGGTCATGGGGAGAACACACAAACTCCCCACACGGTCACTGGGTGAACATACAAACTCCTCACATGGTCATGGGGAGAACACACAAACTCCTCACACGGTCACGGGGAGAGCACACAAACTCCACACACAGTCACGTGGAAAGGATACAAACTCCCCACACAGTCACGGGGAGAACAAACAAACTCCCCACATGGTCATGGGGAGAACACACAAACTCCCCACACGGTCACTGGGTGAACAAACAAACTCCCCACATGGTCATGGGGAGAACACACAAACTCCCCACACGGTCACTGGGTGAACATACAAACTCCTCACATGGTCATGGGGAGACCACACAAATACCCCACACTGTCACGGGGAGAGCACACAAACTCCCCACACAGTCACGAGGGGAGAACAAAAACTCACCACACAGTCACGGGGAGAACACACAAACTCCCCACACGGTCCCGGGGAGAACACACAAACTCCCCATACGGTCACGTGGTCAACACACAAACTCCCCACACTGTCACGGGAAGAGCACACAAACTGCCTACACGGTCACGGTGAGAGCATACAAACTCCCCACACAGTCACGGGGAGAACACACAAACTCCCCACACAGTGACGGGGAGAACACACAAAATCCCCACACGGTCACGGGGAGAACACACAAACTCCTCACACAGTCACGGGGTGAACATACAAACTCCCCCCACGGTCACGGGGAGAGCACACAAACTCCCCACACGGTTATGGGGAGAGCACACAAACTCCCCACACAGTCACGAGGAGAACACACAAACTCCCCACACAGTCACGGGGAGAACACACAAACTCCCCACACAGTGACGGGGAGAACACACAAAATCCCCACACGGTCACGGGGAGAACACACAAACTCCTCACACAGTCACGGTGTGAACATACAAACTCCCCCCACGGTCACGGGGAGAGCACACAAACTCCCCACACGGTTATGGGGAGAGCACACAAACTCCCCACACAGTCACGAGGAGAGGACACAAACTCTCCACACAGACACGGGGAGAACACAGAGACTCCCCATAGGGTCACGTGGAGAACACAGAACTTCCCCACATGGTCACGGGGAGAACACACAAACTATCCACACAGTCAGTTGGTGAACATACAAACTCCCCACAGGGTCATGGGGTGAACACACAAAGTCCCTACATGGTCACGGGGAGAACACACGAACTCCCCACACAATCACGGGGAGAACACACAAACTCCCCACACAGTCACGGGGAGAACACACAAAATCCCCACACGGTCACGGGGAGAACACAAAAACGCACCAGGCAGTCATGGAGAGAACACACAAACTCCCCACACGGTCACAGGGAGAACACACAAACACCCCACACGGTCACAGGGAGAGCACACAAACTCCCCACATGGTCACGGGGAGAGCACACAAACTCCCCACACGGTTAGGGAGAGAGCACACAAACTCCCCACACAGTCACGAGGAGAGAACACAAACCTCCCACACAGTCACGGTGAGAACACACAAACACCCCACACGGTCACGTGGTCAACACACAAACTCCTGACACGGTCACGGGGTGAATACACAAACTCCCCACACAGTCACGGGGTGAACATACAAACTCTCAACACAGTCACGGTGAGAGCACACAAAATCAACACACGGTCACGGGAAGAGCACACAAACTACCTACACGGTTACGGTGAGAGCATACAAACTCCCCACATGGTCACGGGGAGAAGACACAAACTGCCCACACGGTCACAGGGAGAACACACAAACACCCCACACGGTCACGGGGAGAGCACACAAACTCCCCACACGTTGACGGGGAGAGCACACAAACTCCCCACACAGTCACGGTGAGAGGACACAAACTCCCCACACAGTCACGGTGAGAACACACAAACTCCCCACACGGTCACGTGGTCAACACACAAACTCCCGACACGGTCACGGGGAGAGTACACAAACCCCCCACACAGGCACGGGGTGAACATACAAACTCCCAACACGGTCACGGGGAGAATACACAAATCCCCCACACAGTCACGGGGTGAACATACAAACTCACAACACGGTCACGGGGAGAACACACAAACTCCACACACAGTCATTGGGAGAACACACAAACTCCCCACAGAGTCACGGGGAGAACACACAAACTCCCCACACAGTCACGGGGAGAACAAACAAACTCCCCACATGGTCATGGGGAGAACACACAAACTCCAGACACAGTCACGGGGAGAACACACAAATTCCCCACACGGTCACTGGGTGAACATGCAAACTCCTCACACGGTCATGGGGAGAACACACAAATACCCCACACTGTCACGGGGAGAGCACACAAACTCCCCACACGGTTATGGGGAGAGCACACAAACTCCCCACACAGTCACGAGGAGAGAACAAAAACTCACCACACAGTCACGGGGAGAACACACAAACTCCCCACACGGTCCCGGGGAGAACACACAAACTCCCCACACGGTCACGTGGTCAACACACAAACTCCCCACACGGTCACGGAGAGAGCACACAAACTGCCTACACGGTCACGGTGAGAGCAGACAAACTCCCCACATGGTCACGGGGAGAACACACAAACTCCACACACAGTCACTGGCAGAACACACAAACTTCCCACACAGTCATGGGGAGAACACACAAAATCCCCACACGGTCACGGGTAGAACACAAAAACACACCACACAGTCATGGAGAGAACACACAAACTCTCCACACAGTCACGGGTAGAACACACAGACTCCCCATAGGGTCACGTGGAGAACACAGAACTTCCCCACATGGTCACGGGGAGAACACACAAACTCCCCACACAGTCAGTTGGTGAACATACAAACTCCCCACACGGTCACAGGGAGAACACACAAACACCCCACACGGTCACAGGGAGAGCACACAAACTCCCCACATGGTCACGGGGAGAGCACACAAACTCCCCACACGGTTAGGGGGAGAGCACACAAACTCCCCACACAGTCACGAGGAGAGGACACAAACTTCCCACACAGTCACGGTGAGAACACACAAACTCCCCACACGGTCACGTGGTCAACACACAAACTCCTGACACGGTCACGGGGAGAATACACAAACCCCCCACACAGTCAGTTGGTGAACATACAAACACCCCACAGGGTCATGGGGTGAACACACAAAGTCCCTACATGGTCACAGGGAGAACACACATTCCCCACACGGTCACGGGGAGAGCACACAAACTCCCCACACGGTTATGGGGAGAGCACACAAACTCCCCACACAGTCACGAGGAGAGGACACAAACTCCCCACACAATCATGGGGAGAACACACAAATTCCCCACACAGTCACGGGGAGAATAAACAAACTCCCCACATGGTCACGGGGAGAACACACAAACTCCACACACAGTTACTGAGAGAACACACAAATTCCCCACACGGTCACGGGGAGAACACACAAACACCCCACACGGTCAAGGGGAGAGTACACAAACTCCCCACACGGTTATGGGGAGAGCACACAAACTCCCCACACAGTCACGAGGAGAGGACACAAACTCCCGATACAGTCATGGGGAGAACACACAAACTCCCCACACAGTCACGGGGAGAACAAACAAACTCCCCACATGCTCATGGGGAGAACACACAAACTCCACACACAGTCACGTGGAAAGGATACAAACTCCCCACACAGTCACGGGGTGAACATACAAACTCCGAACACGGTCACGGGGAGAACACACAAACTCCACACACAGTCACTGGGAGAACACACAAACTCCCCACACGGTCACGGGGAGAACACACAAACACCCCACACAGTCACGAGGAGAGGACACAAACTCCCCACACAGTCACAGGGAGAACACACAAACTCCCCACATGGTCACGGGGAGAACACACAAACTCCCCACACAGTCACGGGGAGAACACACAAACTCCCCACACAGTCACGGGGAGAACAAACAAACTCCCCACATGGTCACGGGGAGAACACACAAACTCCACACACCGTCACTGGCAGAACACACAAACTCCCCACACAGTCACGGGGAGAACACACAAACACCCCACACAGTTATGGGGAGAGCACACAAACTCCCCACACAGTTACGAGGAGAGGACACAAACTCCCCACACAGTCACGTGGAAAGGATACAAACTCCCCACACAGTCACGGGGAGAACACACAAACTCCCCACACAGTCACAGGGTGAACACACAAACTCCCCACCAGGTCACAGGGAGAAACCACAAACACCCCACACGGTCACGGGGAGAGCACACAAACTCCCCACACGGTTATGGGGAGAGCACACAAACTCCCCACACAGTCACGAGGAGAGGACACAAACTCCCCACACTGTCACGGGGAGAACAGACAAACTCCCCACACGGTCCCGGGGAGAACACACAAACTCCCCACACAGTCACGGGGAGAACACACAAACTCCCCACACAGTCACGGGGTGAACAAACAAACTCCCCATATGGTCACGGGGAGAACACACAAACGCCCCACACAGTCACGGGGTGAACATACAAACTCCCAACACGGTCACGGGGAGAACACACAAACACCCCACACAGTCAAGGGGAGAAAAAACAAACTCCCCAGATGGTGCCGGGGTGAAGACACAAACTCCCCACACGGTCACGTCGTCAACATTCAAATTCCCCACACGGTCACTGGGAGAGCACACAAACCCCCCACACAGTCACGGGGTGAACATACAAACTCCCAACACGGTCACGGGGAGAACACACAAACACCCCACACGGTCACGGGGAGAGCACACAAACTCCCCACACGGTTATGGGGAGAGCACACAAACTCCCCACACAGTCACGAGGAGAGGACACAAACTCCCCACACAGTCATGGGGAGAACACACAAATTCCCCACACAGTCACGGGGAGAATAAACAAACTCCCCACATGGTCACGGGGAGAACACACAAACTCCACACACAGTCACTGAGAGAACACACAAATTCCCCACGCGGTCACGGGGAGAACACACAAACACCCCACACAGTCAAGGGGAGAGTACACAAACTCCCCACACGGTTATGGGGAGAGCACACAAACTCCCCACACAGTCACGAGGAGAGGACACAAACTCCCGATACAGTCATGGGGAGAACACACAAACTCCCCACACAGTCACGGGGAGAACAAACAAACTCCCCACATGCTCATGGGGAGAACACACAAACTCCACACACAGTCACGTGGAAAGGATACAAACTCCCCACACAGTCACGGGGTGAACATACAAACTCCGAACACGGTCACGGGGGAGAACACACAAACTCCACACACAGTCACTGGGAGAACACACAAACTCCCCACACGGTCACGGGGAGAACACACAAACACCCCACACAGTCACGAGGAGAGGACACAAACTCCCCACACAGTCACGGGGAGAACACACAAACTCCCCACACAGTCACGGGGAGAACAAACAAACTCCCCACATGGTCACGGGGAGAACACACAAACTCCACACACCATCACTGGCAGAACACACAAACTCCCCACACAGTCACGGGGAGAACACACAAACACCGCACACAGTTATGGGGAGAGCACACAAACTCCCCACACAGTTACGAGGAGAGGACACAAACTCCCCACACAGTCACAGGGTGAACACACAAACTCCCCACCAGGTCACGGGGAGAACACACAAACTCCCCACACGGTCACGGGAAGAGCACACAAACTCTCCACACAGTCACGTGGAGAACAAAGAAGTTCCCCACATGATCTCGGGCAGAACGCAAAACTCCCGACACGGTTATGCGGAGAGCACACAAACTCCCCACACAGTCACGGGGAGAACACACAAACTCCCCACACGGTCACTGGGTGAACATACAAACTCCTCACACGGTCATGGGGAGAACACACAAACTGCACACACGGTCACATGGTGAACACACAAACTCCTCACATGGTCACGGGGTGAACATACAAACTCCCCACACGGTCACAGGGAGAACACACAAACACCCCACACAGTCACAGGGAGAGCACACAAACTCCCCACATGGTTATGGGGAGAGCACACAAACTCCCCACACAGTCACGAGGAGAGAACAAACCTCACCACACAGTCACGGTGAGAGCACACAAAATCACCACACGGTCACGGGAAGAGCACACAAACTACCTACACGGATACGGTGAGAGCATACAAACTCCCCACATGGTCACGGGGAGAACACGCAAACTCCACACCAGTCACTGGGAGAACACACAAACTGCCCACACGGTCACAGGGAGAACACACAAACACCCCACACGGTGACGGGGAGAGCACACAAACTTCCCACACAGTCACTGTGAGAGGACACAAACTCCCCACACAGTCACGGTGAGAACACACAAACTCCCCACACGGTCACATGGTCAACACACAAACTCCCGACACGGTCACGGGGAGAATACACAAATCCCCCACACAGTCACGGGGTGAACATACAAACTCCCAACACGGTCATGGGGAGAACATACAAACTCCACACACAGTCATTGGGAGAACACTCAAACTCCCCACACTGTCACGGGGAGAGCACACAAACTCCCCACACGGTTATGGGGAGAGCACACAAACTCCCCACACAGTCACGAGGAGAGAACAAAAACTCACCACACAGTCACGGGGAGAATACACAAACTCCCCACACGGTCCCGGGGAGAACACACAAACTCCCCACACGGTCACGTGGTCAACACACAAACTCCCGACACGGTCACTGGGAGAATACACAAACGCCCCACACAGTCACGGGGTGAACATACAAACTCCCAACACGGTCACGGGGAGAACACACAAACACCCCACACAGTCAAGGGGAGAAAAAACAAACTCCCCAGATGGTGCCGGGGTGAAGACACAAACTCCCCACACGGTCACGTCGTCAACATTCAAATTCCCCACACGGTCACTGAGAGAGCACACAAACCCCCCACACAGTCACGGGGTGAACATACAAACTCCCAACACGGTCACGGGGAGAACACACAAACACCCCACACGGTCACGGGGAGAGCACACAAACTCCCCACACGGTTATGGGGAGAGCACACAAACTCCCCACACAGTCACGAGGAGAGGACACAAACTCCCCACACAGTCATGGGGAGAACACACAAATTCCCCACACAGTCACGGGGAGAATAAACAAACTCCCCACATGGTCACGGGGAGAACACACAAACTCCACACACAGTCACTGAGAGAACACACAAATTCCCCACACGGTCACGGGGAGAGTACACAAACTCCCCACACGGTTATGGGGAGAGCACACAAACTCCCCACACAGTCACGAGGAGAGGACACAAACTCCCGATACAGTCATGGGGAGAACACACAAACTCCCCACACAGTCACGGGGAGAACAAACAAACTCCCCACATGCTCATGGGGAGAACACACAAACTCCACACACAGTCACGTGGAAAGGATACAAACTCCCCACACAGTCACGGGGTGAACATACAAACTCCGAACACGGTCACGGGGAGAACACACAAACTCCACACACAGTCACTGGGAGAACACACAAACTCCCCACACGGTCACGGGGAGAACACACAAACACCCCACACAGTCACGAGGAGAGGACACAAACTCCCCACACAGTCACGGGGAGAACACACAAACTCCCCACACAGTCACGGGGAGAACAAACAAACTCCCCACATGGTCACGGGGAGAACACACAAACTCCACACACCGTCACTGGCAGAACACACAAACTCCCCACACAGTCACGGGGAGAACACACAAACTCCCCACACAGTCACTGGGTGAACATACAAACTCCTCACACGGTCATGGGGAGAACACACAAATACCCCACACTGTCACGGGGAGAGCACACAAACTCCCCACACGGTTATGGGGAGAGCACACAAACTCCCCACACAGTCACGAGGAGAGAACAAAAACTCACCACACAGTCACGGGGAGAACACACAAACTCCCCACACGGTCCCGGGGAGAACACACAAACTCTCCACACGGTCACGTGGTCAACACACAAACTCCCGACACGGTCACGGGGAAAACACACAAACACCCCACACGGTCACGGGGAGAACACACAAACACCCCACACGCTCACGGGGAGAGCACACAAACTCCCCACACGGTTATGGGGAGAGCACACAAACTCCCCACACAGTCACGAGGAGAGGACACAAACTCCCCACACTGTCACGGGGAGAACACACAAACTCCCCACACAGTCACGGTGTGAACAAACAAACTGCCCATATGGTCACGGGGAGAACACACAAACTCCACACACAGTCACTGGGAGAACACACAAACTCCCCACACGGTCACGGGGAGAACACACAAACACCCCACACAGTCAAGGGGAGAAAAAACAAACTCCCCAGACGGTGCCGGGGTGAAGACACAAACTCCCCACACGGTCACGTCGTCAACATTCAAACTCCCCACACGGTCACTGGGAGAGCACACAAACCCCCCACACAGTCACGGGGTGAACATACAAACTCCCCACACGGTCACGGGGAGAACACACAAACACCCCACACTGTTATGGGGAGAGCACACAAACTCCCCACACAGTCACGAGGAGAGGACACAAACTCCCCATACAGTCACGGGGAGAACAAACAAACTCCCCACATGGTCATGGGGAGAACACACAAACTCCACACACAGTCACGGGGAGAACACACAAACTCCCCACACGGTCAGTGGGTGAACATACAAACTCCTCACACGGTCACGGGGAGAACACACAAACACCCCACACGGTCACGGGGAGAGCACACAAACCCCCCAGACGGTTATGGGGAGAGCACACAAACTCCCCACACAGTCACGAGGAGAGGACACAAACTCCCCACACAGTCACGGGGAGAACACACAAACTCCCCACACAGTCACGGGGAGAGCACACAAACTCCCCACACGGTTATGGGGAGAGCACACAAACTCCCCACACAGTCACTGGGAGAACACACAAACTCCCCACACGGTCACGGGGAGAACACACAAACACCCCACACAGTCACGAGCAGAGGACACAAACTCCCCACACAGTCATGGGGAGAACACACAAACTCCCCACACAGTCACGGGGAAAACACACAAACTCCCCACACGGTCACGGGGAGAACACACAAACACCCCACACTGTTATGGGGAGAGCACACAAACTCCCCACACAGTTACGAGGAGAGGACACAAACTCCCCACACAGTCACGGGGAGAACACACAAACTCCCCACACAGTCACGGGGAGAACAAACAAACTCCCCACATGGTCACGGGGAGAACACACAAACTCCACACACAGTCACTGGGAGAACACACAAATTCCCCACACGGTCACGGGGAGAACACACAAACTCCCCACACGGTTATGGGGAGAGCACACAAACTCCCCACACAGTCACGAGGAGAGGACACAAACTCCCCACACAGTCACAGGGAGAACACACAAACTCCCCACACGGTCACATGGTGAACAAACTCCCCACATGGTCATGGGGAGAACACACAAACTGCACACACGGTCACGGGGTGAACATACAAACTCCGCACATGGTCACGTGGTGAACACACAAACTCCTCACATGGTCACGGGGTGATCATACAAACTCCCCACACAGTCACGGGGAGAACACACAAACTCCCCACACGGTCACGGGGAGAACACAAAAACTCACCACACAGTCACGGAGAGAACACACAAACTCCCCACACAGTCACGGGGTGAACACACAGACTCCCCAAACGGTCACCTGGAGAACACAGAACCTCCCCACATGGTCACGGGGAGAACACACAAACTCCCCGCACAGTCAGTGGTTGAACATACAAACTCCCCACAGGATCACGGGGTGAACACACAAAGTCCCTACATGGTCACAGGGAGAACACACACACTCCCCACACAGTCACGGAGAGAACACACAAACTCCCCACACGGTCACGTGGTCAACACACAAACTCCTGACACGGTCACGGGGAGAATACACAAACCCCCCACACAGTCACGGGGTGAACATACAAACTCCAAACACGGTCACGGGGAGAACATACAAACTCCACACACAGTCATTGGGAGAACACACAAAATCCCCACACGGTCACGGGGAGAACACAAAAACACACCACACAGTCACGGAGAGAACACACAAACTCTCCACACAGTCACGGGGAGAACACACAGACTCCCCATAGGGTCACATGGAGAACACAGAACTTCCCCACATGGTCACGGGGAGAACACACAAACTCCCCACACAGTCAGTTGGTGAACATATAAACTCCCCACACAGTCACGGGGAGAACACACAAACTCCCCACACAGTCACGGGGAGAAAACACAAACTCCCCACACAGTCACGGGGAGAACACACAAAATCCCCACACGGTCACGGGGAGAACACAAAAACGCACCACGCAGTCACGGAGAGAACACACAAACTCCCCACGCGGTCACAGGGAGAACACACAAACACCCCACACGGTCACAGGGAGAGCACACAAACTCCCCACATGGTTATGGGGAGAGCACACAAACTCCCCACACAGTCACGAGGAGAGAACAAAAACTCACCACACAGTCACTGGGAGAACACACAAACTCCCCACACAGTCACGAGGAGAACACACAAACTCCCCACACAGTCACGGTGAGAGCACACAAAATCACCACACGGTCACGGGAAGAGCACACAAACTACCTACACGGATACGGTGAGAGCATACAAACTCCCCACATGGTCACTGTGAGAGGACACAAACTCCCCACACAGTCACGGTGAGAACACACAAACTCCCCACACGGTCAAGTGGTCAAAACACAAACTCCCGACACGGTCACGGGGAGAATACACAAATCCCCCACACAGTCACGGGGTGAACATACAAACTCCAAACACGGTCATGGGGAGAACATACAAACTCCACACACAGTCATTGGGAGAACACACAAGCTCCCCACACAGTCACGGGGAGAACACACAAACTCCTCACACAGTCACGGGGAGAACAAACAAACTCCCCACACGGTCATGGGGAGAACACACAAACTCCACACACAATCACGGGGAGAACACACAAACTCCCCACACGGTCACTGGGTGAACATACAAACTCCCCACACGGTCACAGGGAGAACACACAAACACCCCACACAGTCACAGGGAGAGCACACAAACTCCCCACATGGTTATCGGGAGAGCACACAAACTCCCCACACAGTCACGAGGAGAGAACAAACCTCACCACACAGTCACTGGGAGAACACACAAACTCCCCACACAGTCACGAGGAGAACACACAAACTCCCCACACAGTCACGAGGAGAACACACAAACTCCCCACACAGTCATGGTGAAAGCACACAAAATCACCACACGGTCACGGGAAGAGCACACAAACTACCTACACGGATACGGTGAGAGCATACAAACTCCCCACATGGTCACGGGGAGAACACACAAACTCCACACACAGTCACTGGGAGAACACACAAACTGCCCACACGGTCACAGGGAGAACACACAAACACCCCACACGGTCACGGGGAGAGCACACAAACTCCCCGCACGGTGACGGGGAGAGAACACAAACTTCCCACACAGTCACTGTGAGAGGACACAAACTCCCCACACAGTCACGGTGAGAACACACAAACTCCCCACACGGTCAAGTGGTCAACACACAAACTACCGACACGGTCACGGGGAGAATACACAAATCCCCCACACAGTCACGGGGTGAACATACAAACTCCCAACACGGTCATGGGGAGAACATACAAACTCCACACACAGTCATTGGGAGAACACTCAAACTCCCCACACTGTCACGGGGAGAGCACACAAACTCCCCACACGGTTATGGGGAGAGCACACAAACTCCCCAGTCACAAGGAGAGAACAAAAACTCACCACACAGTCACGGGGAGAACACACAAACTCCCCACACGGTCCCGGGGAGAACACACAAACTCTCCACACGGTCACGTGGTCAACACACAAACTCCCGACACGGTCACTGGGAGAATACACAAACGCCCCACACAGTCACGGGGTGAACATACAAACTCCCAACACGGTCACGGGGAAAACACACAAACACCCCACACGGTCACGGGGAGAGCACACAAACTCCCCACACGGTTATGGGGAGAGCACACAAACTCCCCACACAGTCACGAGGAGAGGACACAAACTCCCCACACAGTCATGGGGAGAACAAACAAATTCCCCACACAGTCACGGGGAGAATAAACAAACTCCCCACATGGTCACGGGGAGAACACACAAACTCCACACACAGTCACTGAGAGAACACACAAATTCCCCACACGGTCACGGGGAGAACACACAAACACCCCACACGGTCAAGGGGAGAGTACACAAACTCCCCACACGGTTATGGGGAGAGCACACAAACTCCCCACACAGTCACGAGGAGAGGACACAAACTCACGATACAGTCATGGGGAGAACACACAAACTCCCCACACAGTCACGGGGAGAACAAACAAACTCCCCACATGCTCATGGGGAGAACACACAAACTCCACACACAGTCACGTGGAAAGGATACAAACTCCCCACACAGTCACGGGGTGAACATACAAACTCCGAACACGGTCATGGGGAGAACACACAAACTCCACACACAGTCACTGGGAGAACACACAAACTCCCCACACGGTCACGGGGAGAACACACAAACACCCCACACAGTCACGAGGAGAGGACACAAACTCCCCACACAGTCACGGGGAGAACACACAAACTCCCCACACAGTGACGGGGAGAACAAACAAACTCCCCACATGGTCACGGGGAGAACACACAAACTCCACACACCGTCACTGGCAGAACACAGAAACTCCCCACACAGTCACGGGGAGAACACACAAACACCACACACGGTTATGGGGAGAGCACACAAACTCCCCACACAGTTACGAGGAGAGGACACAAACTCCCCACACAGTCACGTGGAAAGGATACAAACTCCCCACACAGTCACGGGGAGAACACACAAACTCCCCACACAGTCACAGGGTGAACACACAAACTCCCCACCAGGTCACGGGGAGAACACACAAACTCCCCACACGGTCACGGGAAGAGCACACAAACTCTCCACACAGTCACGTGGAGAACAAAGAAATTCCCCACATGATCTCGGGCAGAACGCAAAACTCCCGACACGGTTATGCGGAGAGCACACAAACTCCCCACACAGTCACTGGGTGAACATACAAACTCCTCACACGGTCATGGGGAGAACACACAAATACCCCACACTGTCACGGGGAGAGCACACAAACTCCCCACACGGTTACTGGGTGAACGTACAAACTCCTCACACGGTCATGGGGAGAACACACAAATACCCCACACTGTCACGGGGAGAGCACACAAACTCCCCACACGGTTATGGGGAGAGCACACAAACTCCCCACACAGTCACGAGGAGAGAACAAAAACTCACCACACAGTCACGGGGAGAACACACAAACTCCCCACACGCTCCCGGGGAGAACACACAAACTCTCCACACGGTCACGTGGTCAACACACAAACTCCCGACACGGTCACTGGGAGAATACACAAACGCCCCACACAGTCACGGGGTGAACATACAAACTCCCAACACGGTCACGGGGAAAACACACAAACACCCCACACGGTCACGGGGAGAGCACACAAACTCCCCACACGGTTATGGGGAGAGCACACAAACTCCCCACACAGTCACGAGGAGAGGACACAAACTCCCCACACTGTCACGGGGTGAACAAACAAACTCCCCATATGGTCACGGGGAGAACACACAAACTCCACACACAGTCACTGGGAGAACACACAAACTCCCCAGACGGTCACGGGGAGAACACACAAACACCCCACACAGTCAAGGGGAGAAAAAACAAACTCCCCAGACGGTGCCGGGGTGAAGACACAAACTCCCCACACGGTCACGTCGTCAACATTCAAACTCCCCACACGGTCACTGGGAGAGCACACAAACCCCCCACACAGTCACGGGGTGAACATACAAACTCCCAACACGGTCACGGGGAGAACACACAAACACCCCACACGGTCACGGGGAGAGCACACAAACTCCCCACACGGTTATGGGGAGAGCACACAAACTCCCCACACAGTCACGAGGAGAGGACACAAACTCCCCACACAGTCATGGGGAGAACACACAAATTCCCCGCACAGTCACGGGGAGAATAAACAAACTCCCCACATGGTTACGGGGAGAACACACAAACTCCACACACAGTCACTGAGAGAACACACAAACTCCCCACACAGTCACGGGGAAAACACACAAACTCCCCACACGGTCACGGGGAGAACACACAAACACCCCACACTGTTATGGGGAGAGCACACAAACTCCCCACACAGTTACGAGGAGAGGACACAAACTCCCCACACAGTCACGGGGAGAACACACAAACTCCCCACACAGTCACGGGGAGAACAAACAAACTCCCCACATGGTCACGGGGAGAACACACAAACTCCACACACAGTCACTGGGAGAACACACAAATTCCCCACACGGTCACGGGGAGAACACACAAACTCCCCACACGGTTATGGGGAGAGCACACAAACTCCCCACACAGTCACGAGGAGAGGACACAAACTCCCCACACAGTCACAGGGAGAACACACAAACTCCCCACACGGTCACATGGTGAACAAACTCCCCACATGGTCATGGGGAGAACACACAAACTGCACACACGGTCACGGGGTGAACATACAAACTCCGCACATGGTCACGTGGTGAACACACAAACTCCTCACATGGTCACGGGGTGATCATACAAACTCCCCACACAGTCACGGGGAGAACACACAAACTCCCCACACGGTCACGGGGAGAACACAAAAACTCACCACACAGTCACGGAGAGAACACACAAACTCCCCACACAGTCACGGGGTGAACACACAGACTCCCCAAACGGTCACCTGGAGAACACAGAACCTCCCCACATGGTCACGGGGAGAACACACAAACTCCCCGCACAGTCAGTGGTTGAACATACAAACTCCCCACAGGATCACGGGGTGAACACACAAAGTCCCTACATGGTCACAGGGAGAACACACACACTCCCCACACAGTCACGGAGAGAACACACAAACTCCCCACACGGTCACGTGGTCAACACACAAACTCCTGACACGGTCACGGGGAGAATACACAAACCCCCCACACAGTCACGGGGTGAACATACAAACTCCAAACACGGTCACGGGGAGAACATACAAACTCC
Source organism: Mobula birostris (assembly GCF_030028105.1). Taxonomy (NCBI): domain Eukaryota; kingdom Metazoa; phylum Chordata; class Chondrichthyes; order Myliobatiformes; family Myliobatidae; genus Mobula; species Mobula birostris. The sequence goes on along the minus strand of NC_092375.1, from coordinate 103,765,995 downwards.
ACACACAGTCATTGGGAGAACACACAAAATCCCCACACGGTCACGGGGAGAACACAAAAACACACCACACAGTCACGGAGAGAACACACAAACTCTCCACACAGTCACGGGGAGAACACACAGACTCCCCATAGGGTCACATGGAGAACACAGAACTTCCCCACATGGTCACGGGGAGAACACACAAACTCCCCACACAGTCAGTTGGTGAACATATAAACTCCCCACAGGGTCATGGGGTGAACACACAAAGTCCCTACATGGTCACAGGCAGAACACACACACTCCCCACACAGTCACGGGGAGAACACACAAACTCCCCACACAGTCACGGGGAGAAAACACAAACTCCCCACACAGTCACGGGGAGAACACACAAAATCCCCACACGGTCACGGGGAGAACACAAAAACGCACCACGCAGTCACGGAGAGAACACACAAACTCCCCACGCGGTCACAGGGAGAACACACAAACACCCCACACGGTCACAGGGAGAGCACACAAACTCCCCACATGGTTATGGGGAGAGCACACAAACTCCCCACACAGTCACGAGGAGAGAACAAAAACTCACCACACAGTCACTGGGAGAACACACAAACTCCCCACACAGTCACGAGGAGAACACTCAAACTCCCCACACAGTCACGGTGAGAGCACACAAAATCACCACACGGTCACGGGAAGAGCACACAAACTACCTACACGGATACGGTGAGAGCATACAAACTCCCCACATGGTCACGGGGAGAACACACAAACTCCACACACAGTCACTGGGAGAACACACAAACTGCCCACACGGTCACAGGGAGAACACACAAACACCCCACACGGTCACGGGGAGAGCACACAAACTCCCCACACGGTGACGGGGAGAGCACACAAACTTCCCACACAGTCACTGTGAGAGGACACAAACTCCCCACACAGTCACGGTGAGAACACACAAACTCCCCACACGGTCATGGGGAGAACATACAAACTCCACACACAGTCATTGGGAGAACACACAAGCTCCCCACACAGTCACGGGGAGAACACACAAACTCCTCACACAGTCACGGGGAGAACAAACAAACTCCCCACACGGTCATGGGGAGAACACACAAACTCCACACACAATCACGGGGAGAACACACAAACTCCCCACACGGTCACTGGGTGAACATACAAACTCCCCACACGGTCACAGGGAGAACACACAAACACCCCACACAGTCACAGGGAGAGCACACAAACTCCCCACATGGTTATCGGGAGAGCACACAAACTCCCCACACAGTCACGAGGAGAGAACAAACCTCACCACACAGTCACTGGGAGAACACACAAACTCCCCACACAGTCACGAGGAGAACACACAAACTCCCCACACAGTCACGAGGAGAACACACAAACTCCCCACACAGTCATGGTGAAAGCACACAAAATCACCACACGGTCACGGGAAGAGCACACAAACTACCTACACGGATACGGTGAGAGCATACAAACTCCCCACATGGTCACGGGGAGAACACACAAACTCCACACACAGTCACTGGGAGAACACACAGACTGCCCACACGGTCACAGGGAGAACACACAAACACCCCACACGGTCACGGGGAGAGCACACAAACTCCCCGCACGGTGACGGGGAGAGAACACAAACTTCCCACACAGTCACTGTGAGAGGACACAAACTCCCCACACAGTCACGGTGAGAACACACAAACTCCCCACACGGTCAAGTGGTCAACACACAAACTCCCGACACGGTCACGGGGAGAATACACAAATCCCCCACACAGTCACGGGGTGAACATACAAACTCCCAACACGGTCATGGGGAGAACATACAAACTCCACACACAGTCATTGGGAGAACACTCAAACTCCCCACACTGTCACGGGGAGAGCACACAAACTCCCCACACGGTTATGGGGAGAGCACACAAACTCCCCAGTCACAAGGAGAGAACAAAAACTCACCACACAGTCACGGGGAGAACACACAAACTCCCCACACGGTCCCGGGGAGAACACACAAACTCTCCACACGGTCACGTGGTCAACACACAAACTCCCGACACGGTCACTGGGAGAATACACAAACGCCCCACACAGTCACGGGGTGAACATACAAACTCCCAACACGGTCACGGGGAAAACACACAAACACCCCACACGGTCACGGGGAGAGCACACAAACTCCCCACACGGTTATGGGGAGAGCACACAAACTCCCCACACAGTCACGAGGAGAGGACACAAACTCCCCACACAGTCATGGGGAGAACAAACAAATTCCCCACACAGTCACGGGGAGAATAAACAAACTCCCCACATGGTCACGGGGAGAACACACAAACTCCACACACAGTCACTGAGAGAACACACAAATTCCCCACACGGTCACGGGGAGAACACACAAACACCCCACACGGTCAAGGGGAGAGTACACAAACTCCCCACACGGTTATGGGGAGAGCACACAAACTCCCCACACAGTCACGAGGAGAGGACACAAACTCACGATACAGTCATGGGGAGAACACACAAACTCCCCACACAGTCACGGGGAGAACAAACAAACTCCCCACATGCTCATGGGGAGAACACACAAACTCCACACACAGTCACGTGGAAAGGATACAAACTCCCCACACAGTCACGGGGTGAACATACAAACTCAGAACACGGTCACGGGGAGAACACACAAACTCCACACACAGTCACTGGGAGAACACACAAACTCCCCACACGGTCACGGGGAGAACACACAAACACCCCACACAGTCACGAGGAGAGGACACAAACTCCCCACACAGTCACGGGGAGAACACACAAACTCCCCACACAGTGACGGGGAGAACAAACAAACTCCCCACATGGTCACGGGGAGAACACACAAACTCCACACACCGTCACTGGCAGAACACAGAAACTCCCCACACAGTCACGGGGAGAACACACAAACACCACACACGGTTATGGGGAGAGCACACAAACTCCCCACACAGTTACAAGGAGAGGACACAAACTCCCCACACAGTCACGTGGAAAGGATACAAACTCCCCACACAGTCACGGGGAGAACACACAAACTCCCCACACAGTCACAGGGTGAACACACAAACTCCCCACCAGGTCACGGGGAGAACACACAAACTCCCCACACGGTCACAGGAAGAGCACACAAACTCTCCACACAGTCACGTGGAGAACAAAGAAATTCCCCACATGATCTCGGGCAGAACGCAAAACTCCCGACACGGTTATGCGGAGAGCACACAAACTCCCCACACAGTCACTGGGTGAACATACAAACTCCTCACACGGTCATGGGGAGAACACACAAATACCCCACACTGTCACGGGGAGAGCACACAAACTCCCCACACGGTTACTGGGTGAACATACAAACTCCTCACACGGTCATGGGGAGAACACACAAATACCCCACACTGTCACGGGGAGAGCACACAAACTCCCCACACAGTCACGAGGAGAGAACAAAAACTCACCACACAGTCACGGGGAGAACACACAAACTCCCCACACGCTCCCGGGGAGAACACACAAACTCTCCACACGGTCACGTGGTCAACACACAAACTCCCGACACGGTCACTGGGAGAATACACAAACGCCCCACACAGTCACGGGGTGAACATACAAACTCCCAACACGGTCACGGGGAAAACACACAAACACCCCACACGGTCACGGGGAGAGCACACAAACTCCCCACACGGTTATGGGGAGAGCACACAAACTCCCCACACAGTCACGAGGAGAGGACACAAACTCCCCACACTGTCACGGGGTGAACAAACAAACTCCCCATATGGTCACGGGGAGAACACACAAACTCCACACACAGTCACTGGGAGAACACACAAACTCCCCAGACGGTCACGGAGAGAACACACAAACACCCCACACAGTCAAGGGGAGAAAAAACAAACTCCCCAGACGGTGCCGGGGTGAAGACACAAACTCCCCACACGGTCACGTCGTCAACATTCAAACTCCCCACACGGTCACTGGGAGAGCACACAAACCCCCCACACAGTCACGGGGTGAACATACAAACTCCCAACACGGTCACGGGGAGAACACACAAACACCCCACACGGTCACGGGGAGAGCACACAAACTCCCCACACGGTTATGGGGAGAGCACACAAACTCCCCACACAGTCACGAGGAGAGGACACAAACTCCCCACACAGTCATGGGGAGAACACACAAATTCCCCGCACAGTCACGGGGAGAATAAACAAACTCCCCACATGGTTACGGGGAGAACACACAAACTCCACACACAGTCACTGAGAGAACACACAAATTCCCCACACGGTCACGGGGAGAACACACAAACACCCCACACGGTCAAGGGGAGAGCACACAAACTCCCCACACGGTCACGGGGAGAACACACAAACTCCCCACACGGTTATGGGGAGAGCACACAAACTCCCCACACAGTCACGAGGAGAGGACACAAACTCCCCACACAGTCACAGGGAGAACACACAAACTCCCGACACGGTCACATGGTGAACAAACAAACTCCACACATGGTCATGGGGAGAACACACAAACTGCACACACGGTCACATGGTGAACACACAAACTCCTCACATGGTCATGGGGAGAACACACAAACTGCACACACGGTCACATGGTGAACACACAAACTCCTCACATGGTCACGGGGTGATCATACAAACTCCCCACACAGTCACGGGGAGAACACACAAACTCCCCACACGGTCACGGGGAGAACACAAAAACTCACCACACAGTCACGGAGAGAACACACAAAATCCCCACACAGTCACGGGGTGAACACACAGACTCCCCAAACGGTCACGTGGAGAACACAGAACCTCCCCACATGGTCACGGGGAGAACACACAAACTCCCCGCACAGTCAGTGGTTGAACATACAAACTCCCCACAGGATCACGGGGTGAACACACAAAGTCCCTACATGGTCACAGGGAGAACACACACACTCCCCACACAGTCACGGAGAGAACACACAAACTCCCCACACGGTCACGTGGTCAACACACAAACTCCTGACACGGTCACGGGGAGAATACACAAACCCCCCACACAGTCACGGGGTGAACATACAAACTCCAAACACAGTCACGGGGAGAACATACAAACTCCACACACAGTCATTGGGAGAACACACAAAATCCCCACACGGTCACGGGGAGAACACAAAAACACACCACACAGTCACGGAGAGAACACACAAACTCTCCACACAGTCACGGGGAGAACACACAGACTCCCCATAGGGTCACATGGAGAACACAGAACTTCCCCACATGGTCACGGGGAGAACACACAAACTCCCCACACAGTCAGTTGGTGAACATATAAACTCCCCACAGGGTCATGGGGTGAACACACAAAGTCCCTACATGGTCACAGGCAGAACACACACACTCCCCACACAGTCATGGGGAGAACACACAAACTCCCCACACAGTCATGGGGAGAAAACACAAACTCCCCACACAGTCACGGGGAGAACTCACAAAATCCCCACACGGTCAAGGGGAGAACACAAAAACGCACCACGCAGTCACGGAGAGAACACACAAACTCCCCACACGGTCACAGGGAGAACACACAAACACCCCACACGGTCACAGGGAGAGCACACAAACTCCCCACATGGTTATGGGGAGAGCACACAAACTCCCCACACAGTCACGAGGAGAGAACAAACGTCACCACACAGTCACTGGGAGAACACACAAACTCCCCACACAGTCACGAGGAGAACACACAAACTCCCCACACAGTCACGAGGAGAACACACAAACTCCCCACACAGTCACGGTGAGAGCACACAAAATCACCACACGGTCACGGGAAGAGCACACAAACTACCTACACGGATACGGTGAGAGCATACAAACTCCCAACATGGTCACGGGGAGAACACACAAACTCCACACACAGTCACTGGGAGAACACACAAACTGCCCACACGGTCACAGGGAGAACACACAAACACCCCACACGGTCACGGGGAGAGCACACAAACTCCCCACACGGTGACGGGGAGAGCACACAAACTTCCCACACAGTCACTGTGAGAGGACACAAACTCCCCACACAGTCACGGTGAGAACACACAAACTCCCCACACGGTCACGTGGTCAACACACAAACTCCCGACACGGTCACGGGGAGAATACACAAATCCCCCACACAGTCACGGGGTGAACATACAAACTCCCAACACGGTCATGGGGAGAACATACAAACTCCACACACAGTCAATGGGAGAACACTCAAACTCCCCACACTGTCACGGGGAGAGCACACAAACTCCCCACACGGTTATGGGGAGAGCACACAAACTCCCCACACAGTCACGAGGAGAGAACAAAAACTCACCACACAGTCACGGGGAGAACACACAAACTCCCCACACGGTCCCGGGGAGAACACACAAACTCTCCACACGGTCACGTGGTCAACACACAAACTCCCGACACGGTCACTGGGAGAATACACAAACGCCCCACACAGTCACGGGGTGAACATACAAACTCCCAACACGGTCACGGGGAAAACACACAAACACCCCACACGGTCACGGGGAGAGCACACAAACTCCCCACACGGTTATGGGGAGAGCACACAAACTCCCCACACAGTCACGAGGAGAGGACACAAACTCCCCACACTGTCACGGGGAGAACACACAAACTCCCCACACAGTCACGGGGTGAACAAACAAACTCCCCATATGGTCACGGGGAGAACACACAAACTCCACACACAGTCACTGGGAGAACACACAAACTCCCCACACGGTCACGGGGAGAACACACAAACACCCCACACAGTCAAGGGGAGAAAAAACAAACTACCCAGATGGTGCCGGGGTGAAGACACAAACTCCCCAGACGGTCACGTCGTCAACATTCAAATTCCCCACACGGTCACTGGGAGAGCACACAAACCCCCCACACAGTCACGGGGTGAACATACAAACTCCCAACACGGTCACGGGGAGAACACACAAACACCCCACACGGTCACGGGGAGAGCACACAAACTCCCCACACGGTTATGGGGAGAGCACACAAACTCCCCACACAGTCACGAGGAGAGGACACAAACTCCCGATACAGTCATGGGGAGAACACACAAACTCCCCACACAGTCACGGGGAGAACAAACAAACTCCCCACATGCTCATGGGGAGAACACACAAACTCCACACACAGTCACGTGGAAAGGATACAAACTCCCCACACAGTCACGGGGTGAACATACAAACTCCGAACACAGTCACGGGGAGAACACACAAACTCCACACACAGTCACTGGGAGAACACACAAACTCCCCACACGGTCACGGGGAGAACACACAAACACCCCACACAGTCACGAGGAGAGGACACAAACTCCCCACACAGTCACGGGGAGAACACACAAACTCCCCACACAGTCACGGGGGGAACAAACAAACTCCCCACATGGTCACGGGGAGAACACACAAACTCCACACACCGTCACTGGCAGAACACACAAACTCCCCACACAGTCACGGGGAGAACACACAAACACGCCACACGGTTATGGGGAGAGCACACAAACTCCCCACACAGTTACGAGGAGAGGACACAAACTCCCCACACAGTCACGTGGAAAGGATACAAACTCCCCACACAGTCACGGGGAGAACACACAAACTCCCCACACAGTCACAGGGTGAACCCACAAACTCCCCACCAGGTCACGGGGAGAACACACAAACTCCCCACACGGTCACGGGAAGAGCACACAAACTCTCCACACAGTCACGTGGAGAACAAAGAAGTTCCCCACATGATGTCGGGCAGAACGCAAAACTCCCGACACGGTTATGCGGAGAGCACACAAACTCCCCACACAGTCACTGGGTGAACATACAAACTCCTCACACGGTCATGGGGAGAACACACAAATACCCCACACTGTCACGGGGAGAGCACACAAACTCCACACACGGTTACTGGGTGAACATACAAACTCCTCACACGGTCATGGGGAGAACACACAAATACCCCACACTGTCACGGGGAGAGCACACAAACTCCCCACACGGTTATGGGGAGAGCACACAAACTCCCCACACAGTCACGAGGAGAGAACAAAAACTCACCACACAGTCACGGGGAGAACACACAAACTCCCCACACGGTCCCGGGGAGAACACACAAACTCCCCACACAGTCACGGGGAGAACACACAAACTCCCCACACAGTCACGGGGTGAACATACAAACTCCCAACACGGTCACGGGGAAAACACACAAACACCCCACACGGTCACGGGGAGAGCACACAAACTCCCCACACAGTCACGAGGAGAGGACACAAACTCCCCACACTGTCACGGGGAGAACAAACAAACTCCCCACACAGTCACGGGGTGAACAAACAAACTCCCCATATGGTCACGGGGAGAACACACAAACTCCACACACAGTCACTGGGAGAACACACAAACTCCCCACACGGTCACTGGGAGAGCACACAAACCCCCCACACAGTCACGGGGTGAACATACAAACTCCCAACACGGTCACGGGGAGAACACACAAACTCCACACACAGTCACTGAGAGAACACACAAATTCCCCACACGGTCAAGGGGAGAGTACACAAACTCCCCACACAGTCACGGGGAGAAAAAACAAACTCCCCACATGCTCATGGGGAGAACACACAAACTCCACACACAGTCACGTGGAAAGGATACAAACTCCCCACACAGTCACGGGGTGAACATACAAACTCCGAACACGGTCACGGGGAGAACACACAAACTCCACACACAGTCACTGGGAGAACACACAAACTCCCCACACGGTCACGGGGAGAACACACAAACTCCCCACACAGTCACGGGGAGAACACACAAACTCCGCACACAGTCGCGGGGAGAACACACAAAGTCCCCATATGGTCACATGGAGAGAACACAAACTCTCCACACGGTTATGGGGAGAGCACACAAACTCCCCACACAGTCACGGGGAGAGGACACAAACTCCCCACACAGTCACGGGGAGAACACACAAACTCCCCACACAGTCACAGAGAGAACACACAAACTCCCCACATGGTCACTGGGTGAACACACAAACTCCCCACACAGTCACAGAGAGAACACACAAACTCCCCACATGGTCACGGTGTGAACATACAAACTCCCCACACTGTCATGGAGAGAACACAAAAACTCCCCACACAGTCACGGGTTGAACATACAAACTCCCCACAGGGTCACGAGGAGAACTCACAAACTCCCCACACAGTCACGGGGTGAACACACATGTCCCCACATGTTCATAGGGCGAAAACACACACTCCCCACACAGTCACGGGGAGAACACACAAACTCCCCACACGGTTACGGGAAGAGCACACAAACTCCCCACACAGTCACAGGGAGAGTACACAAACTCCCCACACAGTCAATGGAGAAAACACAAACTCCCCACACGGTTACGTGGAGAACACACAAACTTCCCACATGGTCGCGGGGAGAACACACAAACTCCTCACACAGTCATGGGGAGAACACACAAACTCCCCACACAGTCATGGGGAGAACAGACGAACTCCCTACACATTCACGGGGAGAACACACAAACTCCCCACCAGTCAAAGGGTGAACATACAAACTCCACACACAGTCACATTGAGAACACACAAACTCCCCACACAGTCACAGAGAGAACAAACAAACTCGCCACATGGTCACTGGGAACACATACAAACTCCCCACACAGTCAAAAGGTGAACACACAAACTCCCCACACAGTGACGGAGAGAACACAAAAACTCCCCACATAGTCACGGGGTGAACATACAACTCCCCACACTGTCACGGAGAGAACACAAAAACTCCCCACACAGTCACGGGGAGAAGACACAAATTGCCCACACGGTCACGGGGTGAACATACAAACTCCCCACACAGTCACGTGGAGAACACACCAACTCCCCACACAGTCACAGGTTGAATATACAAACTCCCCACAGGGTCACGGGGAGAACTCACAAACTCCCCACAGGGTCATGGGGTGAACACACAAATTCCCCACATGGTCACAGCGAGAGAACACAAACTCCCCATACTGTTATGGGGAGAGCACACAAACTCCCCACACAGTCACGGAGAGAGCACCCAAACTCCCCACACGGTTAAAGGGAGAGCACACAAACTCACCACACAGTCAAGGGGAGAACACAAAAACTCCCCACATAGTCACATGGTGAACATACAAACTCCCCACACGGTCACGTGGAGAACACACAAACTCCCCACACGGTCACAGGGAGAGCATACAAACTCTCCACATGGTCACGTGGAGAACACACAAATTCCCCACACGGTTATGGGGAGAGCACACAAACTCCCCACACGTTAACACGGAGAGCACACAAACTCACCACACAGTCACGGGGAAAACACACAAACTCCCCACACAGTCACGGGGAGAACACACAAAATCCCCACACAGTCACAGGGGAACACACGAACTCCCCACACAGTCACGGAGAGAACACACAAACTCCCCACACAGTCACGGGGAGAACACACGAACTCCCCACACAGTCACAGGGAGAACACACAAACTCCCCGCACAGTCACGTGGAGAGCACACAAACTCCCCACACAGTCACAGGGAGAACACACGAACTCCCCACACAGTCACGGGGAGAACACACAAACTCCCCACACAGTGACGGAGAGAACACAAAAACTCCCCACATAGTCACGGGGTGAACATACAACTCACCACACTGTCACGGAGAGAACACAAAAACTCCCCACACAGTCACGGGGAGAAGACACAAATTGCCCACACGGTCACGGGGTGAACATACAAACTCCCCACACAGTCACGGGGTGAACACACAATCTTCCCACATGGTCACAGGGTGAACACACAAACTCCCCACACGGTCATGGGGAGAGCATACAAACTCCCCACACGGTCACGTGGAGAACACACAAACTCCCCACACGGTCGCGGGGAGAACATACAAACTCTTCACACGGTCGCGGGGAGAACTCAGAAACTCCCCACACGGTCACGGCGAGAACATACAAACTCTTCACACAGTCGCGGGGAGAGCACACAATCTCCCCACACGGTCAGGAGGAGAGCACACAAACTCCCCAGACGGTTATGGGGAGAGCACACAAACTCCCCACACAGTCACGGGGAGAACACACAAAATCCCCACACGGTCACGGGGAGAGCACACAAACTCCCCACACAGTCACAGGGAGAGCACACAAACTCCCCACACAGTCACAGGGAGAACACACGAACTCCCCACACAGTCATGGGGAGAACACACAATCTCCCCACACGGTCGCGGGGAGAACACAAAAACTCCCTACACGGTCACGGGGAGAACACATAAACTCCCCACACAGTCACGGGGAGAACACATAAACTCCCCACACGGTCACGGGGAGAACACATAAACTCCCCACACGGTCACGGGGAGATACACACAAACTCCCCACACGGTCGCGGGGAGAGCACACAAACTCCCCACACGGTCGCGGGGAGAACACAAAAACTCCGCACACGATCATGGGGAGATACACAAACTCCCCACACAGTCACGGGGAGAGCACACAAACTCCCCACAGGATCACGGGGTGAACACACAAAGTCCCTACATGGTCACAGGGAGAACACACACACTCCCCACACAGTCACGGAGAGAACACACAAACTCCCCACACGGTCACGTGGTCAACACACAAACTCCTGACACGGTCACGGGGAGAATACACAAACCCCCCACACAGTCACGGGGTGAACATACAAACTCCAAACACAGTCACGGGGAGAACATACAAACTCCACACACAGTCATTGGGAGAACACACAAAATCCCCACACGGTCACGGGGAGAACACAAAAACACACCACACAGTCACGGAGAGAACACACAAACTCTCCACACAGTCACGGGGAGAACACACAGACTCCCCATAGGGTCACATGGAGAACACAGAACTTCCCCACATGGTCACGGGGAGAACACACAAACTCCCCACACAGTCAGTTGGTGAACATATAAACTCCCCACAGGGTCATGGGGTGAACACACAAAGTCCCTACATGGTCACAGGCAGAACACACACACTCCCCACACAGTCATGGGGAGAACACACAAACTCCCCACACAGTCATGGGGAGAAAACACAAACTCCCCACACAGTCACGGGGAGAACTCACAAAATCCCCACACGGTCAAGGGGAGAACACAAAAACGCACCACGCAGTCACGGAGAGAACACACAAACTCCCCACACGGTCACAGGGAGAACACACAAACACCCCACACGGTCACAGGGAGAGCACACAAACTCCCCACATGGTTATGGGGAGAGCACACAAACTCCCCACACAGTCACGAGGAGAGAACAAACGTCACCACACAGTCACTGGGAGAACACACAAACTCCCCACACAGTCACGAGGAGAACACACAAACTCCCCACACAGTCACGAGGAGAACACACAAACTCCCCACACAGTCACGGTGAGAGCACACAAAATCACCACACGGTCACGGGAAGAGCACACAAACTACCTACACGGATACGGTGAGAGCATACAAACTCCCAACATGGTCACGGGGAGAACACACAAACTCCACACACAGTCACTGGGAGAACACACAAACTGCCCACACGGTCACAGGGAGAACACACAAACACCCCACACGGTCACGGGGAGAGCACACAAACTCCCCACACGGTGACGGGGAGAGCACACAAACTTCCCACACAGTCACTGTGAGAGGACACAAACTCCCCACACAGTCACGGTGAGAACACACAAACTCCCCACACGGTCACGTGGTCAACACACAAACTCCCGACACGGTCACGGGGAGAATACACAAATCCCCCACACAGTCACGGGGTGAACATACAAACTCCCAACACGGTCATGGGGAGAACATACAAACTCCACACACAGTCAATGGGAGAACACTCAAACTCCCCACACTGTCACGGGGAGAGCACACAAACTCCCCACACGGTTATGGGGAGAGCACACAAACTCCCCACACAGTCACGAGGAGAGAACAAAAACTCACCACACAGTCACGGGGAGAACACACAAACTCTCCACACGGTCACGTGGTCAACACACAAACTCCCGACACGGTCACTGGGAGAATACACAAACGCCCCACACAGTCACGGGGTGAACATACAAACTCCCAACACGGTCACGGGGAAAACACACAAACACCCCACACGGTCACGGGGAGAGCACACAAACTCCCCACACGGTTATGGGGAGAGCACACAAACTCCCCACACAGTCACGAGGAGAGGACACAAACTCCCCACACTGTCACGGGGAGAACACACAAACTCCCCACACAGTCACGGGGTGAACAAACAAACTCCCCATATGGTCACGGGGAGAACACACAAACTCCACACACAGTCACTGGGAGAACACACAAACTCCCCACACGGTCACGGGGAGAACACACAAACACCCCACACAGTCAAGGGGAGAAAAAACAAACTACCCAGATGGTGCCGGGGTGAAGACACAAACTCCCCAGACGGTCACGTCGTCAACATTCAAATTCCCCACACGGTCACTGGGAGAGCACACAAACCCCCCACACAGTCACGGGGTGAACATACAAACTCCCAACACGGTCACGGGGAGAACACACAAACACCCCACACGGTCACGGGGAGAGCACACAAACTCCCCACACGGTTATGGGGAGAGCACACAAACTCCCCACACAGTCACGAGGAGAGGACACAAACTCCCGATACAGTCATGGGGAGAACACACAAACTCCCCACACAGTCACGGGGAGAACAAACAAACTCCCCACATGCTCATGGGGAGAACACACAAACTCCACACACAGTCACGTGGAAAGGATACAAACTCCCCACACAGTCACGGGGTGAACATACAAACTCCGAACACAGTCACGGGGAGAACACACAAACTCCACACACAGTCACTGGGAGAACACACAAACTCCCCACACGGTCACGGGGAGAACACACAAACACCCCACACAGTCACGAGGAGAGGACACAAACTCCCCACACAGTCACGGGGAGAACACACAAACTCCCCACACAGTCACGGGGGGAACAAACAAACTCCCCACATGGTCACGGGGAGAACACACAAACTCCACACACCGTCACTGGCAGAACACACAAACTCCCCACACAGTCACGGGGAGAACACACAAACACGCCACACGGTTATGGGGAGAGCACACAAACTCCCCACACAGTTACGAGGAGAGGACACAAACTCCCCACACAGTCACGTGGAAAGGATACAAACTCCCCACACAGTCACGGGGAGAACACACAAACTCCCCACACAGTCACAGGGTGAACCCACAAACTCCCCACCAGGTCACGGGGAGAACACACAAACTCCCCACACGGTCACGGGAAGAGCACACAAACTCTCCACACAGTCACGTGGAGAACAAAGAAGTTCCCCACATGATGTCGGGCAGAACGCAAAACTCCCGACACGGTTATGCGGAGAGCACACAAACTCCCCACACAGTCACTGGGTGAACATACAAACTCCTCACACGGTCATGGGGAGAACACACAAATACCCCACACTGTCACGGGGAGAGCACACAAACTCCACACACGGTTACTGGGTGAACATACAAACTCCTCACACGGTCATGGGGAGAACACACAAATACCCCACACTGTCACGGGGAGAGCACACAAACTCCCCACACGGTTATGGGGAGAGCACACAAACTCCCCACACAGTCACGAGGAGAGAACAAAAACTCACCACACAGTCACGGGGAGAACACACAAACTCCCCACACGGTCCCGGGGAGAACACACAAACTCCCCACACAGTCACGGGGAGAACACACAAACTCCCCACACAGTCACGGGGTGAACATACAAACTCCCAACACGGTCACGGGGAAAACACACAAACACCCCACACGGTCACGGGGAGAGCACACAAACTCCCCACACAGTCACGAGGAGAGGACACAAACTCCCCACACTGTCACGGGGAGAACAAACAAACTCCCCACACAGTCACGGGGTGAACAAACAAACTCCCCATATGGTCACGGGGAGAACACACAAACTCCACACACAGTCACTGGGAGAACACACAAACTCCCCACACGGTCACTGGGAGAGCACACAAACCCCCCACACAGTCACGGGGTGAACATACAAACTCCCAACACGGTCACGGGGAGAACACACAAACTCCACACACAGTCACTGAGAGAACACACAAATTCCCCACACGGTCAAGGGGAGAGTACACAAACTCCCCACACAGTCACGGGGAGAAAAAACAAACTCCCCACATGCTCATGGGGAGAACACACAAACTCCACACACAGTCACGTGGAAAGGATACAAACTCCCCACACAGTCACGGGGTGAACATACAAACTCCGAACACGGTCACGGGGAGAACACACAAACTCCACACACAGTCACTGGGAGAACACACAAACTCCCCACACGGTCACGGGGAGAACACACAAACTCCCCACACAGTCACGGGGAGAACACACAAACTCCGCACACAGTCGCGGGGAGAACACACAAAGTCCCCATATGGTCACATGGAGAGAACACAAACTCTCCACACGGTTATGGGGAGAGCACACAAACTCCCCACACAGTCACGGGGAGAGGACACAAACTCCCCACACAGTCACGGGGAGAACACACAAACTCCCCACACAGTCACAGAGAGAACACACAAACTCCCCACATGGTCACTGGGTGAACACACAAACTCCCCACACAGTCACAGAGAGAACACACAAACTCCCCACATGGTCACGGTGTGAACATACAAACTCCCCACACTGTCATGGAGAGAACACAAAAACTCCCCACACAGTCACGGGTTGAACATACAAACTCCCCACAGGGTCACGGGGAGAACTCACAAACTCCCCACACAGTCACGGGGTGAACACACATGTCCCCACATGTTCATAGGGCGAAAACACACACTCCCCACACAGTCACGGGGAGAACACACAAACTCCCCACACGGTTACGGGAAGAGCACACAAACTCCCCACACAGTCACAGGGAGAGTACACAAACTCCCCACACAGTCAATGGAGAAAACACAAACTCCCCACACGGTTACGTGGAGAACACACAAACTTCCCACATGGTCGCGGGGAGAACACACAAACTCCTCACACAGTCATGGGGAGAACACACAAACTCCCCACACAGTCATGGGGAGAACAGACGAACTCCCTACACATTCACGGGGAGAACACACAAACTCCCCACCAGTCAAAGGGTGAACATACAAACTCCACACACAGTCACATTGAGAACACACAAACTCCCCACACAGTCACAGAGAGAACAAACAAACTCGCCACATGGTCACTGGGAACACATACAAACTCCCCACACAGTCAAAAGGTGAACACACAAACTCCCCACACAGTGACGGAGAGAACACAAAAACTCCCCACATAGTCACGGGGTGAACATACAACTCCCCACACTGTCACGGAGAGAACACAAAAACTCCCCACACAGTCACGGGGAGAAGACACAAATTGCCCACACGGTCACGGGGTGAACATACAAACTCCCCACACAGTCACGTGGAGAACACACCAACTCCCCACACAGTCACAGGTTGAATATACAAACTCCCCACAGGGTCACGGGGAGAACTCACAAACTCCCCACAGGGTCATGGGGTGAACACACAAATTCCCCACATGGTCACAGCGAGAGAACACAAACTCCCCATACTGTTATGGGGAGAGCACACAAACTCCCCACACAGTCACGGAGAGAGCACCCAAACTCCCCACACGGTTAAAGGGAGAGCACACAAACTCACCACACAGTCAAGGGGAGAACACAAAAACTCCCCACATAGTCACATGGTGAACATACAAACTCCCCACACGGTCACGTGGAGAACACACAAACTCCCCACACGGTCACAGGGAGAGCATACAAACTCTCCACATGGTCACGTGGAGAACACACAAATTCCCCACACGGTTATGGGGAGAGCACACAAACTCCCCACACGTTAACACGGAGAGCACACAAACTCACCACACAGTCACGGGGAAAACACACAAACTCCCCACACAGTCACGGCGAGAACACACAAAATCCCCACACAGTCACAGGGGAACACACGAACTCCCCACACAGTCACGGAGAGAACACACAAACTCCCCACACAGTCACGGGGAGAACACACGAACTCCCCACACAGTCACAGGGAGAACACACAAACTCCCCGCACAGTCACGTGGAGAGCACACAAACTCCCCACACAGTCACAGGGAGAACACACGAACTCCCCACACAGTCACGGGGAGAACACACAAACTCCCCACACAGTGACGGAGAGAACACAAAAACTCCCCACATAGTCACGGGGTGAACATACAACTCACCACACTGTCACGGAGAGAACACAAAAACTCCCCACACAGTCACGGGGAGAAGACACAAATTGCCCACACGGTCACGGGGTGAACATACAAACTCCCCACACAGTCACGGGGTGAACACACAATCTTCCCACATGGTCACAGGGTGAACACACAAACTCCCCACACGGTCATGGGGAGAGCATACAAACTCCCCACACGGTCACGTGGAGAACACACAAACTCCCCACACGGTCGCGGGGAGAACATACAAACTCTTCACACGGTCGCGGGGAGAACTCAGAAACTCCCCACACGGTCACGGCGAGAACATACAAACTCTTCACACAGTCGCGGGGAGAGCACACAATCTCCCCACACGGTCAGGAGGAGAGCACACAAACTCCCCAGACGGTTATGGGGAGAGCACACAAACTCCCCACACAGTCACGGGGAGAACACACAAAATCCCCACACGGTCACGGGGAGAGCACACAAACTCCCCACACAGTCACAGGGAGAGCACACAAACTCCCCACACAGTCACAGGGAGAACACACGAACTCCCCACACAGTCATGGGGAGAACACACAATCTCCCCACACGGTCGCGGGGAGAACACAAAAACTCCCTACACGGTCACGGGGAGAACACATAAACTCCCCACACAGTCACGGGGAGAACACATAAACTCCCCACACGGTCACGGGGAGAACACATAAACTCCCCACACGGTCACGGGGAGATACACACAAACTCCCCACACGGTCGCGGGGAGAGCACACAAACTCCCCACACGGTCGCGGGGAGAACACAAAAACTCCGCACACGATCATGGGGAGATACACAAACTCCCCACACAGTCACGGGGAGAGCACACAAACTCCCCACACGGTCACGGGGAGAACACAAAAACTCCGCACACGATCATGGGGAGATACACAAACTCCCCACACAGTCACGGGGAGAGCACACAAACTCCCCACACGGTCACGGGGAGAGCACACAAAATCCCCACACAGTCACAGGGAGAACACACGAATTCCCCACACAGTCACGGGGAGAACACACAAACTCCCCACACGGTCGCGGGGAGAACACACAAACTCCCCACACAGTCACGGGGAGAGCACACAAACTCCCCACACGGTCACGGGGAGAACACAAAAACTCCGCACACGATCATGGGGAGATACACAAACTCCCCACACAGTCACGGGGAGAACACAAAAACTCCGCACACGATCATGGGGAGATACACAAACTCCCCACACGGTCGCGGGGAGAACACAAAAACTCCGCACACGATCATGGGGAGATACACAAACTCCCCACACAGTCACGGGGAGAACACATAAACTCCCCACACGGTCGCGGGGAGAACACACAAACTCCGCACACGATCATGGGGAGAACAGATAAACTCCGCACACGATCATGGGGAGATACACAAACTCCGCACACGATCATGGGGAGAACAGATAAACTCCGCACACGATCATGGGGAGAACAGATAAACTCCGCACACGATCATGGGGAGATACACAAACTCCGCACACGATCACGGGGAGATACACAAACTCCCCACACGGTCACGGGGAGATACACAAACTCCGCACACGATCATGGGGAGATACACAAACTCCGCACACGATCATGGGGAGATACACAAACTCCCCACACGGTCACGGGGAGATACACAAACTCCCCACACAGTCACGGGGAGATACACAAACTCCCCACAAAGTCACGGGGAGAACACACAAACTCCCCACACGGTGCGGGGAGAACACAAAAACTCCGCACACGATCATGGGGAGATACACAAACTCCCCACACAGTCACGGGAATTGACAGGACCATAATTGGCCACATTAGTGTCAGATCGACATTTAAACACCACCGTTGCTTCTCACTAACATTCTCCTAAGCAAGCTTGTTTTGCTTGCAGGTTGATAAGACCTGCATCTCCAGACTCCAACACAACACAAGGACTGGAGGCCAGGAGGCACCTATCCTGGAGTTCGAGGCTTGTCTGTGTGTGTGAGAGGGCGGAGAGGTGGTTCGATGGGAAATGTGCCTGTTTTGCTCTTGTTGCCTTGTTTTTTTCTAGTGTCGATGTTGCTTGTCTTGCCCACAGCTGACTAATCCTATCCTTTGGAGTGTGGTTGGAAACCGGAGCAGCCACAGAAACTCACGCGGAAATCCTTTTCAGACTGTGGTGGGAACTGACCCCCGATGGCGCTGAGAAGCGATACGCCAACCACCACACCACTGTGCCACCCTGATCCCCACATCCAAGAGTCTTCCCTGCAATTAAAGATTCTATGAACTCCAATACCTTCAAATGCAAAATTGTAGAGCTGATCGGCGACGTTGTACACCATCAGTCCCCCTCCTTGGGTCTGCCTCAGCCAACGTATCTTCCTCATAAAGTCAGTCACCACCTCGTCGATGGCTGGAGAATAATTGGCCACCTCCTTGGGCTTCAGCAACTTGGGGTTCAACACGCTGCGCATCTTACTCCACTCTTCACCATACCTGAGGAGAAGGAGGGTTATTCTGCGGTTAACACCACGCTTTACAGTGCCAGTGCTCACTGATCAGGCTCCAATTCCCACAACTATCTGCAAGGAGTTTGTACACTCCATGTAACTGCATCCGTTCCTTCAGGTGCTCTAATTTCCTCCCACATACGGGTTTATGAATTATGGGCATGTTATGTTGGCACCAGAAGTGTGGCTGCCTGTGCTGGGCTGCCCCTAGTTGGTTTGTGTTGGTTGTTGATGCAAACAATACATTTCACTGTACACTTCAACGTACAAGTGATAGTTAATCTTTAATCATTACTATTGATTGATAATTGGTCTATTATTGTTATATGTAGAGATAATGCGACAAACGTTTGTTTCACATGCCATCCAGAGAAATCATTCTATACACATCATTGGATTGTTTCGCTCATTGACTCAAATGACACATTTCACTCTATTTGTTAATGTATATGTGATGAAGAAAGCTAATAATTAAAAATGTTTAAATCTTTAATCCTGGAGAAGTCCAGGATTGGTACTGGTGATGAGAGACTTATGTTACAATGGGAAGCTGTTGTGGGAGCTTGGCACAGTCCAGGCCATTGTATGATTGAGTACACCTACAAGTGCTGCCCCAAGAAAGTCATGCTCACTTCTCACATCTGATACCGGGAAGGAGGTGCAGGAGCGTTCGGTTCAGGCTCAGGAACAGTTATTACCCTTCAGCCATCAGCTTGGATAACTTCACTCACCACAACAATGAGCTGATTCCACAATCTACGCACTCACTTGAAGACTCATGTTCTCAGTATTATACATTTACGTATTCATTTAGTTTTTTTTGTATTTGTAGTTTTGTCTTCTTGTGTGTGCTTTTTTTTCTGTGTAGTTTTTCATCGATTTTATTGCATTTCTACTGTGAATGCATGCAAGAAAATTAATCTCAGGGTTGTACATGGAGACATATACAAACTTCAATAGTAAATTTACTTTGATCTTTGAACATCCTCCCACCCACCTTCATACCAGTCCCATCAAATTCTTCATGCCTACCCTTTTTTTGTCCCGTCTGAAACACCCACACCAGGGGTTAGAAACATAGGAACATAGAAAACCTACAGCACAATACAGGCCCTTGGGCCCACAGTACTGTAAAACATTGTGCTAAGGGCTACGCCACGCTACTGCTTGTCTCATGGTTAGTGACAGCTCGGGGCTTATGGGCTTCTTCCAGTGATGGATACTGAACTGATGTTGGTAGTTGTCTTTACTATTGGATAGGGTAGATGAGGAGAGGATGATTTCAGTCATGGGAGAGTTTAGGATCTGAGAGCACAGCCTCAGAATAGAGGAATGCCCTTTTGAAACAGAGATGAGGAGAAATTTCTTCAGCTAGAGGGTGGCAAATCTGTGGAATTTGTTGCACAGCAGGCTGTGGAGGCAAAATTATTGTGATTACATTCGATTAGAGATTAGCTTGATTTGTTACATGCACATTGAAACATACAGTGAAGAGTGACGTTTGTGACAACGACCTACAGAGTCAGAGGATGTGCTGGGGGCAGCCCACAAGTGTCGCCACGCTTCCAATATTTGTGCCCCACATTTACTAACCCTAACCCCTATGTCTTTGAAATGTGGGAGGAAACTGGAGCACCCAGAGGAAATAGAGCCCCCTCAACTTACTTCGTCGTAGCCTTGCAATGTATTCTCTCTCTCAGCTTCAATTCTCTCCTGTACAAGGTAGGTATTTATTCTAGTCAACTTACAATGCCAAGGGAAAACGCAGAGGAGGTGCTAACTCCTCACTGACAGCATGCAAGGTCAGGGTCAAACCTGGGTATTGGGATGGGACTGGTAGCGGGAGGCATGGTAGCTCAGCAGTTAGCAGAACGCTGTTATGCCTCCGGGACCCTGGTTCAATTCCCATCGCTGTCTGCACGCAGTTTGTAAATTCTCTTCAGGGCCATGTGTTTCCTGTAGGTGCTCCCGACTCTTCTCACATTCCAAACCCATACAAGTTCAGTAAGCTGTGGGAATGTTACGTTGCCACTGGAAGTTTGGTAACACTTGTAGACTAGACTACTCTTTGTTTAATTAAGTGAGAAAAGGAGTATTAATCTCGAGGTAGTGATAAATGCATTGCTTGATGTAGTAACAGAAACAACAAAAGTGTTTATAAAATGCATTATGCATTCTTCAAAACTGCTAAAATAACTAAAGAGTTAGCACTTACCTTACATAAGGCGATTGGCTATAAGAAAAATAATTTTCAAATTGAGAGGAAATAAGATTGATAGCTTTGTTCCACTGGGAGCCAGTGCGCTGAATGGCCAGTTCTTTGGCTCATCACTCACACCCACAAGCACTTGCGGGCTGCCCCCAACACACCCTTGGACTGTGCTGGTTGTTGATGAAAACGATACATTTCACTGCATGTTTCACTGTTTTGCTGTACATTTGACGAATAAAGCTAATCTTTATCATTGGAATTGCTTTGTTATTGTCACATGTACTAAGATACAGTGAAAAGTTTGTCTTGCATTCTGTTCATACAGATCAAATCCTTGTAACAGTACATTGAGGTAGAAGAAGATGAAACAACAACAATGCAGAATGAAGAGTAAAAGCTGCCGAAGGAGTGCAGTGCAGATAAACAATAAAGCATGGTCATAATGAGGTAGATTGTGCAGCCAAGAGTTCATCTTACTGCGCGAGAGTTCTATTCAAGCGTCTGATAACAGTGGGACAAAAGCTGTCCCCTGGCCTGGTGGGATGGCCTTTCAAGCTTTTGCATCTTTTGTCCGCTGGGAGAAGGGAGAAGCGAGAACACCTAGGGTGAGTGGGGTTTTGATTATGCTGGCTGCTTTACTGAAGCAGAGAGAAGTATAGAAAGAGTCCACAGGGAGAGGGTGGTTCCTGTCATCAGCAGAACTATGACTCACTCCCTGTGAGACTATCTCTGGCAGCCCCGCCAGAAAGTCCCTTCCAGATTCGATGCAGAGTCCCTCTGATACTTACTCACAGAGTGGTCCATAGCTGTGTCCTCTCATCTCCCTATACTCTCGCCAGTGAAACATGTCGGCCCTGATGGGATATTTGCCTTCCTGCCTCAGAATTTCCTCAATCATGTCAGAATCGGCCACATGGATGACAGGAAAGTTTCCGACACTAGATTTCCAGATGGGACCAAACTTCTTCTTATGCACAATCTAGAAAAGTGAGGAAATCACCCAAAATGGGTGGAGTTAAATGCTGACCTTCCAATACCTGAGGCAAAGTACATCTAAACATGTGGTGCAAAGAATGCCACACAGCTTGGCGATCTGGTGATGCTTCAAATGAAAATGTAATAAAATAGGCATTCTGGGTGCATTCTGTACACCCAGAACAACAAATTAACTCAGCTGGTCAGGCAGCGTTTGAGGAGCGTGACCCTACATCAGGAGCCTTCATCAGTCCAGAATATACGAGGGGTGATTGATAACTTTGTGGCCTAAGGTAGAAGGCGATGAGTTATTAACTTCAAACTTTCTGCATAATCACTGAAAGAGTTGAATTGCGTGTGCATGTAACGAGAGCTGTATAACTCATCTCCTTCTACCTTAGGCTACAAACTTATCAATAACCCTGCTGTGGACACTTTCTGGAGGTCCAAGATCCATATATTCCACAACCACTGCACTAAATGTGTAAATGTAGGAGGGGACTATGTTGACAAATAAATGTGCTAGGTTTTCTAAAACTGACTCCTTCTACCTTGGGCTACAAACTTATCAATCACCCCTCATAAATCTCAACCGAAAACTTTATCAACCACAGGAGCTGCCTCACCCACTGAGTTCCTCCAGCAGCTTGGTCTTGTCACTCTGGATTCCAACATTTGCAGTCCCCTTGGTCTCCCTGCACTTTAATTCACCAAATTTCAAGTAACAGTATTGTTAGCCACAAAGAACTAAAATCTGCAAATCAGCGAATGAGAATGAGCCAAAAGCAGTGAAAGCAGCCAAAGCAAACGCCTTTGTTCTCGCCACATGGCCAAAAGAATGGAGGCGGCCATTTTATGAGACTGTTCTTGCAGCCACCATTTCATGAACTGGTTTTTGCTCAGGGATGGCTCAATCAGAGCAATCGAAAGTGGACCAAACTTGGAGAGGGAACAGGATGCAGCCTAGTTTAGGGGCTGGATAAACATATTGTCTTCCCTGGAGTGATGGAGGCCAAAGGGAGATCCAATAGAGATCTACAAGATCATGAGAGGCGTAGGTAGAGGACAGAGGGGTATTTGTTTCTCAGGGTTGAAATGTCTAATACCAGAGGGCATGCATTGAAGGTGAGAGGGGATACGTTCAAGGAAGATGTGAGGGGTTAAGTATTTTACTCAGAGTGGTGGATGCCTGGAATGCACTGCCTGGTATGTTTGTAGAGGTCAATTCATCACCGGCTTTTAAGAGACATTTGGATAGGCACATGGATGTAAGGAAGATGGAGGGACATGGTCATGGTGTAGGTAGGAGGGATTAGGTGTTTAAGATTTGCTTAAGAGCTGGTTCGACACAAGACTGTGAGCCAAAAGGCCTGTTGGTGTGCTTTGCTCTTCTATGTTCTATGCACAATGATCTGCTAAACCTGAGACCATTTCCAGATAAGAAGCTGTTGTAACCCAGGTTAATTAAATCCAAAGATTTAATGCTCAGAATGGCCTGTTTCTCCACCACCGCCGCCAGCAGCCCATTCCATGCACTCACCGCTCTCTGCATAAAAACTTACCCCTGACATCTCTTCTGTACCTACTTCCAAACACATTAAAACTATGCCCTCTCAAACTAGCCATTCCAGCCCTGGGAAAAAACCTCTGACTATCCACATGATCAATGCCTCTCATTATCTTGTACACCTCTATCAGGTCAACTCTCATCCTTCGCCGCTCCAAGGAGAAAAGGCCGAATTCACTCAACCTATTCTCATAAGGCATGCTCCCCAATCCAGGCAACATCCTTGTAAATCTCCTCTGGACCGTTTCTATGGTTCCCACATCCTTTCTGTAGTGAGGCAACCAGAACTGAGCATAGTACTCCAAGTGGGGTCTGACCAGGGCCCTACATAGCTGCAACATTAGTTCTCAGCTCTTAAACTCAATCCCACGATTGATGAAGGCCAATGCACCGTATACCTTCTTAACCAGAGTCAACCTGTGTAGCAGCTTTGAGTGTCCTATGGACTCAGATCCCAAGATCCCTCTGATCCTCCTCACTGTCAAGGGTCTTACCATTAATACTATATTCTGCCATCATATTTGACCTACCAAAATGAACCACCTCACACTTATCTGGGTTGAACTCCATCTGTCACTCCTCAGCCCAGTTTTGCATCCTATCAATGTCCCACTATAACCTCTGACAGCCCTCCACACTATCCACAACACCCCCAACCTTTGTGTCATCAGCAAATTTACTAACTCATCCCTCCACTTTCTCATCCATGTCACTTATAAAAATCACGAAGAGAAGGGGTCCCAGAACAGGTCCCTGAGGCATACCACTGGTCACTGGGCTCGATGCAGAATATGACCTGTCTACAACCACTCTTTGCTTTCTGTGGGCAAGCCAGTTCTGGATCCACAAAGCAATGTCTCCATGGATCCCATGCCTCCTTACTTTCTCAATAAGCCTTGCATGGGGTACCTTATCAAATGCCTTGCTGAAATCCATATACACTACATCTGCAGCTCTACCTTCAATGTGTTTAGTCACATCTGCAAAAAATTCAATCAGGCTCGTAAGTAGGGATTAAGTAGGGTAGGGAAAGGAAGAGGAGGGCAGTTGTAATAGGGGACTCGATAGTAAGGGGGTCAGATAGGCGATTCTGCGAACGCAGTCCAGAGACCCGGATGGTAGTTTGCCTCCCTGGTGCCAGGGTCCGGGATATTTCTGATCGTGTCCAAGATATCCTGAAGTGGGAGGGTGAGGAGCCAGAGGTCGTGGTACATATAGGCACCAATGACATAGGTAGGAAAAGGGAAGAGGTCCTGAAAGGAGAATAGAGGGAGCTAGGAAGGGAGTTGAGAAAAAGGACCGCAAAGGTAGTAATCTCGGGATTACTGCCTGTGCCACGCCACAGTGAGAGTAGGAATGCGATGAGGTGGAGGATAAATGCGTGGCTGAGGGATTGGAGCAGGGGGCAGGGATTCAAGTTTTTGGATCATTGGGACCTCTTTTGGTGCAGGCGTGACCTGTACAAAAAGGATGGGTTACACTTGAATCTTAGGGGGACCAATATCCTGGCGGGGAGATTTGCGAGGGCTACTGAGGTGGCTTTAAACTAGAATGGTTGTGGGGTGGGAATCATATTAAAGAGACTAGGAGAGAGGAGGTTAGTTCACAACAGAAGTAAAAGTGGCAGGCCGACAAATCCAGGGCAAAAATCAAAAAGGGCCACTTTTCAACATAATTGTATAAGGGCCAAGAGTGTTGTAAAAGCGAGCCTGAAGGCTTTGTGTGTCAATGCAAGGAGCATTCGTAACAAAGTGGATGAATTAAAAGTGCAGATTGTTATTAATGAATATGATATAGTTGGGATTACAGAGACATGGCTCCAGGGTGACCAAGGATGGGAGCTCAATGTTCAGGGATATTCAATATTCAGGAAGGATAGACATGAAAGAAAAAGAGGTGGGGTGGTGTTGCTGGTTAGAGAGGAGATTAACGCAATAGAAAGGAAGGACATAAGCCGGGAGGATGTGGAATCGATATGGGTAGAGCTGCATAACACTAAGGGGCAGAAAATGCTGGTGGGAGTTGTGTACAGGCTACCTAACAGTAGTAGTGAGGTTGGGGATGGTATTAAACAGGAAGTTAGAAATGTGTGCAATAAAGAAACAGCAGTTATAATGGGTGACTTCAATCTACATGTAGATTGGGTGAACCAAATTGGTAAGGGTGCTGAGGAAGAGGATTTCTTGGAATGTATGTGGGATGGTTTTTTGAACCAACATGTTGAGGAACCAACTAGAGAGCAGGCTATTCTAGACTGGGTATTGAGCAATGAGGAAGGGTTAATTAGCAATCTCGTCGTGAGAGGCCCCTTGGGTAAGAGTGACAATAATATGGTGAAATTCTTCATTAAGATGGAGAGTGATATAGTTAATTCAGAAACAAAGGTCCTGAACTTAAAGAAAGGTAACTTTGAAGGTATGAGACATGAATTAGCTAAGATAGACTGGCAAATGACACTTAAAGGATTGACGGTGGATATGCAATGGCAAGCAATTAAAGATCGCATGGATGAACTACAACAATTGTTCATCCCAGTTTGGCAAAAGAATAAATCAAGAAAGGTAGTGCACCCGTGGCTGACAAGGGAAATTAGGGATAGTATCAATTCCAAAGAAGAAGCATACAAATTAGTCAGAAAAAGTGGCTCACCTGAGGACTGGGAGAAATTCAGAGTTCAGCAGAGGAGGACAAAGGGCTTAATTAGGAAGAGGAAAAAAGATTATGAGAGAAAACTGGCAGGGAACATAAAAACTGACTGTAAAAGCTTTTATAGATATGTGAAAAGAAAATGATTGGTTAAGACAAATGTAGGTCCCCTACAGACAGAAACAGGTGAATTGATTATGGGGAGCAAGGACATGGCAGACCAATTGAATAATTACTTTGGTTCTGTCTTCACTAAGGAGGACATAAATAATCTTCCAGAAATAGTAGGAAACAGAGGGTCTAGTGAGATAGAGGAACTGAGGGAAATACATGTTAGTAGGGAAGTGGTGTTGGGTAAATGGAAGGGATTAAAGGCAGATAAATCCCCAGGGCTAGATGGTCTGCATCTCAGAGTGCTTAAGGAAGTAGCCCAAGAAATAGTGGATGCATTAGTGATAATTTTTCAAAACTCGTTAGATTCTGGACTAGTTCCTGAGGATTGGAGGGTGGCTAATGTAACCCCACTTTTTAAAAAAGGAGGGAGAGAGAAACCGGTGAATTATAGTCCGGTTAGCCTAACATCGGTGGTGGGGAAACTGCTAGAGTCAGTTATCAAAGATGTGATAACAGCACATTTGGAAAGCGGTGAAATCATCGGACAAAGTTAGCATGGATTTGTGAAAGGAAAATCATGTCTGACGAATCTCATAGAATTTTTTGAGGATGTAACTAGTAGAGTAGATAGGGGAGAACCAGTGGATGTGGTATATTTGGATTTTCAAAAGGCTTTTGATAAGGTCCCACACAGGAGATTAGTGTGCAAACTTAAAGCACACGGTATTGGGGGTAAGGTATTGATGTGGATAGAGAATTGGTTGGCAGACAGGAAGCAAAGAATGGGAATAAACGGGAACTTTTCAGAATGGCAGGCAGTGACTAGTGGGGTACCGCAAGGCTCAGTGCTGGGACCCCAGTTGTTTACAATATATATTAATGACTTGGATGAGGGAATTAAATGCAGCATCTCCAAGTTTGCGGATGACACGAAGATGGGCGGCAGTGTTAGCTGTGAGGAGGATGCTAAGAGGATGCAGAGTGACTTGGATAGGTTGGGTGAGTGGGCAAATTCATGGCAGATGCAATTTAATGTGGATAAATGTGAAGTTATCCACTTTGGCGGCAAAAATAGGAAAACAGATTATTATCTGAATGGTGGCCGATTAGGAAAAGGGGAGGTGCAACGAGACCTGGATGTCATTATACACCAGTCATTGAAAGTGGGCATGCAGGCAGTAAAAAAGGCGAATGGTATGCTGGCATTTATAGCAAGAGGATTCGAGTACAGGAGCAGGGAGGTACTACTGCAGTTGTACAAGGCCTTGGTGAGACCACACCTGGAGTATTGTGTGCAGTTTTGGTCCCCTAATCTGAGGAAAGACATCCTTGCCATAGAGGGAGTACAAAGAAGGTTCACCAGATTGATTCCTGGGATGGCAGGACTTTCATATGATGAAAGACTGGATGAACTAGTCTTATACTCGTTGGAATTTAGAAGATTGAGGGGGGATCTGATTGAAACATCTAAAATCCTAAAGGGATTGGACAGGCTAGACATAGGAAGATTGTTCCCGATGTTGGGGAAGTC
The DNA here is from genome assembly GCF_030028105.1 of Mobula birostris. Lineage (NCBI taxonomy): Eukaryota > Metazoa > Chordata > Chondrichthyes > Myliobatiformes > Myliobatidae > Mobula > Mobula birostris. The sequence goes on along the minus strand of NC_092375.1, from coordinate 103,736,872 downwards.
CAGAACGAGGGGTCACAGTTTGAGGATAAAGGGGAAGCCTTTTAGGACCGAGATTAGGAACAACTTCTTCACACAGAGAGTGGTGAATCTGTGGAATTCTCTGCCACAGGAAACAGTTGAGGCCAGTTCATTGGCTATATTTAAGAGGGAGTTAGATATGGCCCTTGTGGCTACGGGGGTCAGGGGGTATGGAGGGAAGGCTGGTACACGGTTCTGAGTTGGATGATCAGCCATGATCATACTGAAAGGCGGTGCAGGCTCGAAGGGCCGAATGGCCTAGTCCTGCACCTATTTTCTATGTTTCTATGTAATGCATGACCTGCCTTTGACAAAACCATGCTGACTATTCCTAATCATATTATGTCTCTCCAAATGTTCATAAATCCTGCCTCTCAGGATCTTCTCCATCAACTTACCGACCACTGAAGTAAGACTCACTGGTCTATAATTTCCTGGGCTATCCCTACTCCCTTTCTTGAATAAGGGAACAACATCTGCAACCCTCCAATCCTCCAGAACCTCTCCTATCCTCATTGATGATGCAAAGATCATCGCCAGAGGTTGAGCAATCTCCTCCCTCACCTCCCACAGTAGCCTGGGTGACATCCCGTCTGGTCCTGGTGACTTATCCAAGTTGATGCTTTCCAAAAGCTCCAGAACATCCTCCTCCTTAATATTTACATGCTCAAGACATCTCTACAATTGCCAAGATCCTTTTCCATGGTGAATGCTGAAGCAAAGTATTCATTAAGTACCTCTGCCATCTCCTCCGGTTCCAAACACAGTTTTCAACTGTCACACTTGATTTGTCCTATTCTGTAACATCTTATCCTCTTGCTCTTCACATACTTGTAGAATGCCTTGGGTATCCTGTCCACCAGGGCCTTCTCATGGCCCCTTCTGGCTCTCTTAATTTTATTCTTAAGCTCCCTCCTGCTAGCCTTATAATCTTCTAGATCTCTATCATTACCTAGTTTTTTGAACCTTTCATGAGCTCTTCTTTTCTTCTTGACTAGATTTTCAACAGCCTTTGTGCACCACGGTTCCTGTCTCATTGGAACATATCTACGCAGAACCACATGCGAATATGAAAAAGTACATAATTAAGACCAGAACTCTTCAATTCAGAGCAGGGTCCTCTGATACTAACCAGCCAGAAACAGCTCTAGTTGCTATCCAGAATAACTCAGTCCCTGAAATACAAACTAATGGAGTTACAGCAAGGCATCCCTCTCTCCCAGTGATCTACACTTTGAGTGATAATGCAGAAAGTTTGAAGATAATAACTCATCTCCTTCTACCTTAGGTCACGAACTTATCAATCAGCCCTGCTGTGGACCACTTCTACAAAGAAGGGATACATATGCTCCACGACCGCTGGACTAAGTGTGTACATGTAGGAGGGGATTATGTTGAAAAATAAATGTACTAGCTTTTCTAAGTTTGACTCCTTCTACCTTAGGCCACCAACTTATCAATCACCCTCGTATATTCTAGTAGCAAAGTAATGGTCAATGATAAGAGGCAGATCAAAAATGCTGCAGTCTAGCTCAAGGGCAACCAACTTATGAACACCTGCACATATTACCAAGCTCCCATGATATTAAATTCCAGTCTGACAGCTGCATATACCCTCAGTGGCCTCTTTATTAGGTATGCCGGTACACCTGCTTGTTAATGTAAACATCTAATCAGTCAATCATTGTTAGCAACTCAATGCATAAAAGCATGCAGACATGGTCGACAGGTTCAGCTGATGTTCAGACCAAACATCATAATGGGGAAGAAATGTGATCTAAATGACAATGACTGTGGAATGATTGTTGGTGCCAGATGGGGTGGTTTGAGTATCTCAGACACTGCTGATCTCCTGGGATTTTCGTGCACAACAGTCTCTAGAGTTTACAGAGAATGGTTGGAAAAACAAAAACAGTACAGTAAGTGGCTGTTCTGTGGGTGAAAATGCCTTGTTAATGAGAGAGGTCAGAGGAGAATGGCCAGACTGGTTCAAGCTGACAGGAAGGTGACAGTAACTCAAATAATCATGCTTTACAACAGTGGTGTGCAGTAGAGTGTCTCTGAACACACAACACATCAAACCTTGAAGTGAATGGGCTACAGCAGAAGGCGGCCATTGATAATCAGAAATACACTCAGTGGCCACTTTATTAGGTACCCCATGTACCTAATAATGTGGCCACTGAATCTATATACATTTGTTTACATGAACTGCAGAACTAGTTTCTTCTCTTTCTCCCTCCATTTCTAGTAACTGTTCTGGTGTGTTTTGACATCATTCATTAAAATACTGTGGAGGTTAGGGTCACTACATTGAATGATATTTCTCTATTTTCCAATGTTGACAAATTGAACTAATGACATCAGTGAAAACCAAACCCGTTTGTTACCAGGGTTGGTCTGAACGTCCATTTCTTTCCAAAGAACAGGTGACTGAACTCTGAAATGAAAAGTTCTGATCTTCCTTCCTCTTCCGTCTAAAAGCATCCAAAACTTTTCCCACTGCAACACTTAAACAGTGCTAAGTTTTCATGTTGAATTGAGTTACAGAGTGAGAGAAACATGCTCGTCAAGTGTGCACCAAGCATCAATCACTCACTTACACAAATTGGAATATTATTGGTGTATGCACTGAGACACAGTAAATATATGAGCTTGCATACTGTTCATGCAGAATAATTCATTCTATAGTGCTCTGAGGTAGAGCAATAGCGGGATGGTAGCACAATGCTCTACAGCACCAGCAATCAGCGATCGAGGATCAACTCCTGCTGCTGTATGTAAAGAGCTAATACACTCTTCCCGTGACCTCTAGGTGCTCCAGTTCCCTCCCATGTTCCAAAGACACGCGGTTAGGATTAGCGTGCTACGTTGGCGCAGGAAACACGATGACACCAGCCGGTTACCCCCAGCAGCCCTCGAACTGCATTGGTCATTGATGCATTTTACTGCCTCTTTCAATGTACATGTGACAAGTAAAGCTGACATTTAATCTTTAAGAGTGCAGAATAGAAATGCATTCTCCCTGCTTCTCCTTCCAATATTTCTAACAACTACTATACTATGGAAGTTGCATCAAGGTAAGGGTTAAGATAATGCCTAGGCAAGAAAGGTCTTCAAAGAGCATAGCTTCCCTTTGCACAGCAGGGGACTGCAGTCATTTGGCATATGGGTCAAGTTACGGGTGTATGAAAACTGCCCAGCAGATTATCAACACCCAGTTGCCCACCATTGAGAACACCTACCATAAACACTGCCTGGGCAGGGTGAAAAGCATTATCAGGGATGCATCTCACCCTAACCATGGACTTTTTACTCACCTCCCATCCGGTAGGTGCTACAGGAGCCTCTGCTCCCGCACCAGCAGGCACAGGAAGAGCTTCCTCCCTGAGGCTGTGACACTGCTGAACCTCTCATCACAGCGCTAAGCAGCATTGCATCCGTATTGTACTCTCTCAGTACTTTTATATTTGTTGCTGTAGCACTTTTTTTATTCACAGTTAGTTTGTAAATAACACTACTCTTTGAATTTCTGGTCAGATGCTAAATGCATTTCATTGGCTTTGTATCTGTACTCGGCACAACGACAATGAAGTTGAATCTGATCTAATCTAATCTAAATTGAAGGAAGCAAGCCATACCAACTGAGGGACAATTACTTTCATAACTTCAAAGCATGATCGGTTGTTAGGTTGTAGTTTCAATTGACTACGAACACTTGTATTATGCATGGAGACTGATCTCGCAAAGACGGCATTTGAATATACATACATTACCAAATGGTCAATATCCATAACAGAATCAGAATCAGGTTTAATATCACTGGAATAAATATTGAAATTTGTTGTTCTGTGGCAGCAATACATAGCAATATTTAATTTAAAAAACTATATACTTCTAAAAATTACATAAGTAGTGCAAAAAGAGAGCAAAAAATATTGAGGTGCTGTAGATGGGTTCATTATCCATTCAGAAATGTGACGGGGGAGGGGAAGAACCTGGCCCTAAAATGCTGAGCATGTGACCTCAGCCTCCTGGCCCTCCTCCTGGGTGATGGCAGCCCTCAATGATGGATGCCACTTTTTCAGGCATTGCCTTTTGAAGATGCTTCAATACTGGGAAGGCTTGTGCCTATGATGGAGCTGTTCAGAACTTCCTGCAGCTTTTTCCAGTCCAGTGCAGTCACCCCTCCTTATCAGATGGCGCTGCAGCCAGTTAGAATGCTCTCCACAGTACACCTGTAGGAAAATGCTAGAGTCTTTGGTGTTCACACCAAATCTCCTCGAATTTCTTCGTCGTAATTAAAACCATAAGAGCAGAAGTAGGCCATTCGGCCCATAGAGTCAGCTCAGTCTTCCAATTCTTCTAGTCTCTATCAAATCTCCCCTCAGTCATCTACAGTGGCATGCAAAAGTTTGGGCACCCCGGTCAAAATTTCTGTTACTGTGAATAGCTAAGCGAGTAAAAGATGACCTGATTTCCAAAAGGCATAAGGTTAAAGATGACACATTTCTTTAATATTTTAAGCAATATTACTTTTTTATTTTCATCTTTTACAGTTTCAAAATAACAAAAAAGGAAAAGGCCTGAAGCAAAAGTTTGGGCACCCTGCATGGTCAGTACTTAGTAACACTCCCTTTGGTAAGTATCACAGCTTGTAAACACTTTCCGTAGCCAGCTAAGAGTCTTTCAATTCTTGTTTGGGGGTTTGTCACCCATTCTTCCTTGCAAAAGGCTTCTAGTTCTGTGAGATTCTTGGGCCGTCTTGCATGCACTGCTCTTTTGAGATCTATCCACAGATTCTCGATGATGTTTAGGTCAGGGACTGTGAGGGCCATGGCAAAACCTTCAGCTTGCGTCTCTCGAGGTAGACCATTGTGGATTTTGAGGTGTGTTTAGGATCATTATCCTGTTGTAGAAGCCATCCTCTTTTCATCTTCAGCTTTTTTACAGACGGTGTGATGTTTGCTTCCAGAATTTGCTGGTATTTAATTGAATTCTTTCTTCCCTCTACCAGTGAAATGTTCCCCGTCACACCGGCTGCAACACAAGCTCAAAGCATGATCGATCCATCCCCTGTGCTTAACAGTTGGAGAGGTAGTTCTCCGCATCCTTTTTTCTCCAAACATACCTTTGCTCATTGTGGCCAAAAAGTTCTATTTTAACGTCATCAGTCCATAGGACTTGTTTCCAAAATGCATCAGGCTTATTTAGATGTTCCTTTGCAAACGTCTAATGCTGAATTTTGTGGTGAGGATGCTGGAAAAGTTTTCTTCTGATGACCCTTCCATGAAGGTCATATTTGTGCAGGTGTCACTGCACAGTAGAACAGTGCACCACCACTCCAGAGTCTGCTAAATCTTCCTGAAGGTCTTTTGCAGTCAAATGGGGGTTTTGATTTGCCTTTCTAGCAATCCTATGAGCAGTTCTTTTGGAAAGTTTTCTTGATCTTCCAGACCTCAACTTGACCTCCACCGTTCCTGTTAACTGCCATTTCTTAATTACATTACAAACTGAGGAAGTAGCTACCTGAAAACGCTTTGCTATCCTCTTATAGCCTTCTCCTGCTTTGTGGGCATCATTTATCTTAATTTTCAGAGTGCTAGGCAGCTGCTTAGAGCAGCCCATGGCTGCTGATTGTTGGGACAAGGTTTGAGGAGCCAGGGTATTTATAAAGCTTTGAAATTTGCATCACCTGACCTTTCCTAACGATGATTGTGAACAAGCCACAGCCCTAACAAGCTAATTAAGGTCTGAGACCTTGGTAAAAGATGTCTGAGAGCTCAAATCTCTTGGGGTGTCCAAACTTTTGCATGGTGCTCCTTTCCTTTTTTTTCCACTCTAAAATTATACAAAACAAAAATAATACACTAATCTTGCTTGAAATGTTGAAAAGAATGTTCCATCTTTAACTTTATGACTTTTGGAGATCAGTTCATCTTCTACTCACTTAACTGTTCACAGTAACAGAAATTTTGACCGGGGTGCCCAAACTTTTGCATGCCACTGTATGTTCTAGGGAATGAAGTTCTAACCTGTTCAACCTTTCCTAATAACGTAGGTCCTCCAGTCCTGGTGACATCCTTGTAAATTTTCTCTGTACTCTTTCCACCTTATTTACATCTTTCCTGAAGGTAGGTGACCAAGGCTGCACACAATACTCCACATTAGGCCTCACCAATGTCTTTTACAATTTCAACATAACATCCCAACCTTTGATCTATGAAGGTCAATGTGCCAAAAGCTTTCTTTCTGAACCTATCTGCATGTGACGCCACTTTCAATGAACTATGGACCTGTATTCCCAGATCCCTGTTCTACAGCACTTGTCCTTTCCCCACTGTTCAGTGTGTAAGACTTACCCTGGTTTGTCCTCCCAAAGTGCAACACCTCACACTTGTCCACATTAAATTCCATCTGCCAATTTTCAGCCCATTTTTCCAGCTGGTCCAGATCCTGCTGCAAGTTCTGATAGTCTTCCTCACTGTCCACTACACCCCCAATCTTGGTGTCATCTGCAAATTTGCTGATCCAGTTAGCCACATGATCATCCAGATCATTGATAATAGATCCAGCACCGATCCCTGTGGCACTCCAATAGTCTCAGGCCTTCAGGCAGAGAGGCAAGCACTCTCTGGTTTTCTCCTACAAAGCCCATGTCCAATCCAATTTACTGCCTCATCTTGAACGCCGAGCACTGGAACTCAGTTGAGCCACTTCCCACGTGGGATTTGTTTTGTGCGAGGTGCTGCCTGGCCTGCTAAGCTACTCCAGCATTTTGTGTTTGTTGCTTGGATTTCTAGCATCTGAAGATTTTCTCTTGTTTGTGATGGGACTTGCTTTAATACCTTACTGAAGTCCATGTAGACAACATCCACTGCCTTGTCATCATTACCTTACCTGGTAACTTCCTTGAAAAGTATAAGATTGGTTTGACATGGCCTTTGATCTTCAGCATACAAAATGTCACATAGTGGTGGGTCAGGCAAACCACCTTCTTCCCAAAGGGGATTCAGTATGATGCCCACTCTGTCTTACTTTGTCGAATAAAAGACTGCTCCGTATCCACCAGTACTTCTCTCTGGTGATTTTGTTAAGGCAACAACAGTCGTTGTGGCACCACTCAGCCAGATTTTCAATCTTCCTCCTATATGCTGATTTATCAGCACCTTTGACTTGGCCAACAACAGTTGCATTGTCAGCAAATGAATATGGTATTGGAACTGTGCTTATAAGTGTAAAGGGAGTAGAGCAGGGGACTAAACACATAGCCTCGTGGTGCACCTGTGCCAATGGAGATTGCGGAGGAGATGTTGTTGCCAATCCAAACTGACTGGAGTCTGCAAGCAAGGAAGCTGAGTATCCAATTGCATAAGGAAGTATTGAGGTCAAGGTCTTGAAGCTTAGTTTTGATTCGTTTTGAGGGGATGATGGTATTGAACGTCAAGCTGTCGTCAATAAAGAGCATTCTGATATATGCATCTCTGCTGTCTAGATATTCCAGGGCTGAGTGAAGAACCATTGAAATAGTGCCTGCTGTGGACTTGTCGCTCTGGTAGGCAAAGTAGAGTGATTCCATGTAGGCAGGAGTTGATACATTTCATCACCAGCTTCTCAAACCCTTCATCTCTGTGGATGTAAGTGTTAGTGGATAATAGTCATTCAGGCAGGTTGCTATGTTCTTCTTGGGCACTGATTTAAAAACTTTCTGTTTTCTTGTACATTTTATGATTTGGTCTTTAACTTTAAAGCGAAGAAAGTTGACTAAAATTGGTCGAGCTTTATCTGACAAAGTGAAAATGCCGTGAGCTCTTTCAATATCGGGAGGCTGAGATAGAATATCCAGGAACAGAGATTGAAACAGATTGGCAAAATAATCCAATAAATTCCCATTTTCGGAGCCTTCCTGAAGACCCAGAATACGAATGTTATTCCGACAAGACTTTGCCTCTAAATCGACAATTTTGCGTTGAGCCTGTTCTAATCAGGTTGAAATATCCACAATCTGACATTTCGATTCTTTAAAGTCAGTATTCAAGGAAAGAATATTTTCCTCAATAGTCTGTAAACTCTGTCGGAACGACTTCAACTCAGAAGTGTTATTGTCCATTTTGTTATTGAGACCCATCAACGCACGTTCCAAACGCTCAGCCCAGACAGGCATATCTCCTGATTTTTCTTTCGAAGTTTTTCCCTTTCCATTGCTGGGTTCAAAAAGCTGTTTCCCACTTCTTAAAGGATACGACATAATGACCACTATTACCCTCTAAGATCCAAAAAAATAAAAGTTGAACAATTCAAGGTTTAGACTGGGGAAAGGGGGAATTAAAGGCAGCCACAAAATTTACGTGTTACTCCATTGAGCTACAGGCAGAAGTCCTCATTGATGAAAATTACAGATAGATACAAAGCAGCTTCTTTATTTGACAAAACAAAGTAGAGCAGGCATCATACAGAGATACTTTCAGTGGAAAGGTCTGCTGGCCCAATGTGGGGCTCGATATTTATTTGCTAAACACAAAGACAATTCCATATTTACAAAGTATAGGCAATGCTTTCTTTTGAAACTACATGCAAATTTCACACCTTCTGATTCGCATCCATCCCACAGCCGCCAGCAGCGTCTGGACTGGGATCCAGAGCTTTAAGGAATGCATTGTCCCAAACTGAATTCACAATACATTATCAAGGAACAGAAGACTGTGCCCAAAGCCATTTGCTGAATGTAAATGACCTAGACACAAAAATCACTCTAAAATATCCACCTTGATTTGCCCCCTGACAGCAAACACCTCCTCCTTTATAATCTGTATGGGGTCCATGAGGTCGAAGACACTTAGCCTCACTTCTATACACTCTGCGTCTGTTCCCTGAGTATAGATGCAAAAAAATGATTTAAGATCTCCACCATCTTTTCTGGCTCCATATATAGATTAGCATTCTGATCTTCCAGAGAACCAATTTGATCCCTTGTTCTTAACATATCTATATCTATAGAATCCTTTAGGATTCTCCTTCTTGTCAGCTAAGGCAACTCATGCCTTCTTTTAGCCCTCCTGATTTCTTTCTTGAGTGTTCTCTTGCATTTCTTATACTCCATAAGCACCTCATTTGTTCCTACCCGCCTATACCTGCTATGCACCTCTTTTTTTTTCTTGACCACGACCTCAATATCTCTTGAAAACCAAGGTTCCCTAAACCTTTTCCTACATCCAATAACTTTATCTTTTTATCTTGACAGGCACATACAAGTTTTGTACTCCCAAAATTTCACTTTTGAAGGCTTCCCACTTACTAAATATATCTTTGCCAGAAAACAGCCTGTTCCAATTCACATTTGCCAGATCATTTCTGATATCAAAATTAGCATCTTTCAATTTACAATCTCAGCCCGCAGACCAGATCTAGCTTCCTCACAACTTACTTCAAAACTAATGGCATTGTGCTCACTAGGTGCAAAGTGTTCCCTTTCACGAACTTCTGTCACCTGCCCTATCTCATTCCCTATTGGCAAATCAAGTATCACACCCTCTCACATTGGGACTTCTAAGTACTGATTAAGGAAATGTTAGCTTGGAGAAAAAATACACATGCAAGACAACAAATACTTTTTCGGGTCTTAAATTCCTTTATCTGTTTTAGTTGTTTTATTGCAGAAAGAGGGTGTGACAACAAAAACAAGGAAATAAATTTTTAAAAGTTCCCTTCATTACAATCTCATCTTAGCTTCGGGCGACGCCCTTGTAACGTATGCAGTAGGAAAGTAACTAAACCAAAATATACAAAACCAGTACGGTAGTGACAATTATTTGGCACATACGTGCTTAACTTCCAAACACATATAGGCTAGACCTTGAAATGCTTTGTCCTCGCTCACACTAGCAGGCTGATTAAGGAACTTCGCAATCACGCTATCCAATGCTAATCAACTTACTCACAAAAATCTTTCCTCACCAAACCTGGGAAAAGCATTCGAATGTCATCCTTTCTGAACGTGGAAACTCTTCGTTCTACTCCACCCATGCAAAATGGCATCACCGTTTTCTCTTAAAGGCACAAGCAGCTATTTTGGCATTACCAAGGTGAATACATAAGTGCACTTTAACAATAAAAAATGATATTAATGGTCACCTGTTTACAGAAACTTTCCTGAACACATTTGACAAACAATACCTCATCTAGTCCTTTGATAGTATGGGAGCCCAGGCAATATGTGGAAACTTAAAATCACCTACTATAACAACCCTATGTTTCTTTTAACAGTCTGCAATCTCTCTACAAAGTGTTCCTCTAAATCCCCCCAACTGTTGGGTGGTCTGTAATATAGCCCCATTAATGTGGTCATATCTTTCTTATTTCTCAGTTCCACCCATAACTCCTCACGAGCTGAGTTCTCCAGTCTGTCCTGATGGAGCACTGCTGTGACACTTCCTATGACTAGTAATGTCACCCGTCCTTCTTAAATCCCTCCCACTCTGTCACATCTGAAACAACAGAACCCCAGAATATAGAGCTGCCAGGTGTTGATCCATACCCTGAACTCATCGGCCTTTCCTACGATACTTCTTGCATTGAAATATATGCAGCTCAGGACATTAATCACACCATGCTCAAATCTTTTCATTCTTGACTTTGTCTGAGGTCTTACTGACATCTTCTCCACAACTCTCCACTAAATGTTCTGGCACTCTGGTTCCCATCCTCCTGTAACCTTAGTTTAAAGCCCACCATGCACCATTATCAAACCTTCCTGCTAGGATATTAGTCCCCTCCAGTTCAGATGCAAACCGTCCCTTCTGTACAGGTCCCACCTTCCCTGGAAGAGAGCCCAATGATCCAAAATTTCTATGCCTTCGCTCCTGCATCAACTCCTTCGTTAAACTGTATAATCTTCCTAGTTCTGGCCCCACTAGCATGTAGCATGATTAGCAATCCTGAGATCACAACCCTGGAGGTTCTGCCCTTTAACTTAGCACCTAACTCCCTAAACTCCCTTCGTAGAACCTTGTCACTAGTACCTACATGGACCATGACTTCCCACTTAAGAACGCTGAGGACTCATTCCAAGATGTCCCAGACCCTGGCACCCGGGAGGCAACATACCATCTGGGAATCCACAAATCCTCCTTTCTGTTCTCCTAGCCAATGAATCCCTTATCACCACACCTCAGCTCTTCTCTCCACTTCCCTTCTGAGCCACAGAGCCAGACTCAGCGCCAGAGACCCGACCACTGTAACTTTCCTCTGCTAGGCCATCCCTCCCCAACACTATCCAAAATGATACACCTGCTGTTGAGGGGAATGTCCACAGGGGTTCTCTGCACTGGCTACTTAACCCCTTTTGCCTTCCTGACTGTCACCCATTTTCCTGAGACTTGCATCTTGAGTGTAACTACCTCTCTATATGTACTATCTATCACCCCTCATTCTCTACACTCATGGTGGTGTGCTCAAACACCATGTATAAACTTTTCAATAATACCATTGTTGTTAGTAGAATCTCAGATGGCAACAAGGAGGCATACAGCAGTGAGATGGGTCAGATGGTTGAGTGGTGTAGCAATAGCAACCTTGCACTTGTTGGCCAGAAAGAATTAAAATCTGCAGAATAGCCAAATGGATTGAGCCAAGGACTGTGCAAAGCAGACAAATCAAATGCCTTTGTTCTTGTCAAATGGTCAAAGGAATGGAGCTTCCCATTTTGTGAGACTGTTCTTGTGCCACTGCTTTGTGAACTGTTTAACATAGAAACAGAAATCTACAGCACATTGCAGGTCCTCCAGCCCACAATATTGTACTGACCATGTAACCTACTCTAGAAACTGCCTAGAATTTCCCTACCACATAGCCCTCTATTTTTCTAAGCTCCATATACCTATCTAAGAGTCTCTTAAAAGACTTTATCATATCCGCCTCTACCACTGTCACCGGCAGTGTATTGCACGCATCCACCACTCTCTGCGTAAAAAACTTACCCCTGATATCTCCTCTGTTCCTCTTTCCAAGCACCTTAAAACTATGCCCCCGCATGTTAGCCATTTCAGTCCTGGGAAAAAGCCTCTGTGCATCCACAAAATCAATGCCTCTCATCTTATTATACACCTCTGTCAGGTCACCTCTCATCCTCCACCATTCCAAGGAGAAAAGGCCAAGTTCACTCAGCCTATTCCCATAGGGCATGCTCCCCAATCCAGGTAACATCCTTGTAAATCTCCCCTGCACCCTTTCTATACTTTCCACATCCTTTCTGTAGTGAGGTGACCAGAACTGAGCACAGCACTCAGTGGGGTCTAACTAAGGTCTTATATAGCTGCAACATTACCTCACGACTCTTGAACTTAATCCCACGGTTGATGAAGGCCAACACACCATATGCCTCTTAACAACACTGTCAACCTCTGCAGCAGCTTTGAGTGTCCTATCGACACAGACCCCAACATCTCGCTGATCCTCCACACTGCCAAGAATCTTACTATTAATATTATATTCTGCCTTTAAATTTGACCTACCGAAATGAACCACTTCACACTTATCTGGTTTGAACTCCATCTGCCATTTCTCAGCCCAGTTTTGCATCCTATCGATGTCCCACTGTAACCTCTGCAACCCTCCAGACTATCCACAACACCCTCAACCTTTGTGTCATCAGCAAACTTACTAACTCACCCTTCTACTTCCTCGTTTTCTAAAACTCACAAAGAGGAGGGTTTCCCAGAACAGACCCCTACAGACCTCCTGGACCCTAGCAGCTGGGAGGCAACACATGATCCTGGTGTCTCTTGCTGCTGCAGAATCTCCTATGTGTCCCCCTAACTATCGAATTCCTCATGACTATTGCTTTGCCTGACTTCACCTACCCTTCTGAGGCTCAGAGCTGACCACAGTGCTATTGGTCTGGCTGCCGCTGTATGCTCAGATAGGTCATGCCCTTCAGCAGTATCCACAGGGGTATAGCTGTTGCTGAGGGGAATGGGCACAGGGGGGACCTGTACTGACTTCCCTCTCCCTTCACCTCTCCGTTTAGTGCTCTGTTCAGTTTCCGATCCTGACCTCATTTTCCAAATAAAAAGGGTGGAGGGGAGGGAAGGGATATATCTGGCAGGTAATAGAGGGAGGAGGTGGCTGAATGTGAGTGTGAGAGTGGGATGAAATAGGAAGCTAGGAGGGGAGGTGGAAGAAATAACGGGGTGAAGATGGAATATTATAGGAGCACTCAATGGATCCAGAGAAAGGGAAGGAGAAGGGGAGCCAAAGGGAGGCAATGGGCAGGTGATAAGAGAAGGGGTGAGAGGATAACCAGAAAGAGAGAAGGAGGAGGAGAGGAGAGATTACCAGAAGGTGGAGAAATCAGTGTTCGTGCCACTATGTTGGAGGCTGCCCAGAAAGAATATGAAGTGTTGCTCCTCCAATCTGAATTTGGCCTCATCATGACAGTAGAGGAGGCCATGGACAGACATGTCAGAGTGGAGTAGGAAATCTAATTGAAGTGGTCAGGCACTGGGAAATCCCACCCTTTTGCAATGGATGGAGCAAAAGTGCTCAACAAAGTAATCCCCCAGTCATGTTGTGTCTCACCGATATAGAGGAGACCTCAACAGGAGCACCGGATGCATAAATTACGACATTGGATTTGCTGGTGAAGTTTCACCTCATCTGGAAGGATTGTTTGGGGCCCTGAGCAATGATGAATGGACAGGTAAATGGACAGGTGAATGGAGGTTAATGGACAAGTGAATGGACGGGTGAATCAACAGGTGAATCGACAGGTGATTGGACAGATGAATGGAGGTTAATGGTCAGGTAAATGGACAGGTGAATGGAGGCGAATGGACAGGTGAATATGGTGAATAGACAGGTGTAGCACTTTTCCTGTTTGCAGCTCAAAATGGTGCTAAGGGAGGAGGTCTAAGGACAGATGTAGCACTCATCACGGTTGCAGGTATAAGTGCTCACAGACTGCAAATGCTGGAATTCTGAAGCAATGCACACAAAACATGTGATGTTAATCCTGCATATCCATTTAGGCACTGAAAATGTATCCATCCTAATTTGCCTCAAGACAGCAAACACCTCCTCCTCCATAATCTGTACAGGGCCCATGACCTCGCTGCTGCCTTCAGTCACCTCCATAGACTCTGTGTCCATTTCTTGAGTAAATACAGATGCAAAAAATATCCATTTAAGATCTTCCCCACACATATATTACCACTCTGATCTTCCAGAAGACCAGTTTTGTCCCTTGCAATCTTTTTGCTCTTAATGTATCTGTGGAAGCCCCTAGGATTGCCCCTCACCTTGTCTGCTAGGGGAACCCCATACCTTCTCTTAACCCTCCTGATTTCCTTCTGAAGTGTTCTCCTGCTTTTCTTATATTCCTTAAATATCTCATTTATTCCTCCCTGCCTGCCCGTATCTGCTATGCACCTCCTTTTCTTTCTTAATTAGGGCTTCAATATCTCTCGGAAACCAAGGTTCCCCAAACCTATTATCCTTGTTTTTTATTCTGACAGAAACATACAAACTCTCTATTCTCAAAATTACACTTTTGAAGGCCTCCCATTTAGCAAGTACACCTTTGCCAGAAAGCAGCCTGTCCCAGTCCACACTTGCCAGATCATTTCTGCTACCATCAAAATTGGCCTTCTCCAATTTACAATCTCAACTTGTAGGCCAGATCTATCTTTTTGCATATTTACTTTAAACTAATGGCATTGTGATCACTAGATGCAAAGTGTTCCCCTACACAAACATCTGTCACCTTCCCTGTCTCATTCCTTAACAGCAGGTCCAGTATTACACATGCTCTCATTGGGGATTTCTATGTACTGATTAAGTAAACTTTTCTGAACACATTTGATAAACTCTTTCCCATCCAGCCCTTTTACAGTATGGGAGTCCTAGTCAGTAGAAAAAGCCTGATTGCATTGTGATGAAAAACCAAGTTATCAGGAGATTGATGCTAATGAGAGAGACAAGTGAGACAATGGAGAAACATTCAAAATGTTAATGAGAGAGGAGAGAGAAATAACGGAAAGAGACACCAGTCCGAGTATTGACAGACCGATTGCTTTGAACCTGAACTGTTTGAAGTTTGATGTACAGGCGATACCCCAGCAGGGGGATAAAAAGAACAGGTTTGCTAAGGCAAGACACACACCACGAGATCATGAGATAACGAGGCCCTGGAAGAGCGGTGTGCCCAACAAGTTGGTGGGAGTTTGGAGGTCTGGTTGCGGGAACCGACCATAGACGCACAGGATGAATAGGTACGATCGGCGGGAACCTGGTGTGTGTGTCTGCCCTTGCCTGGGTGCCGGGTTCACCGCGGAAGAACAGTCATATAGTTAGATATGGCCCTTGTGGCTACGGGGGTCAGGGGGTATGGAGGGAAGGCTGTTCTGAGTTGGATGATCAGCCATGATCATAATAAATGGCAGTGCAGGCTCGAAGGGCCGAATGGCCTACTCCTGCACCTATTTTCTATGTTTTCTATGTTTCTATATCTGGAACGGAGGGGTCACAGTCGGTGACCACAGAAGACATTAAAAGGGTTCGCCCGAAAGCTAACTGCGAAGAACAAAGGTCTGTCTGAATCAGATTTGCATATCATCCTCTCTCTCTCTCTCTCTCCAATGGCACAACGGCGATTACTGTGAACTGTACTAAGCTGAACTGAACTCTGCGTCACTTGAGACTGATCATTTTACCCCTAGACTGCGATAGAGCTTATTTGATTCCTATTACCCTAGTTCTGTGTACATGTGTGTTTTATCATTGCTAACCTGTTGTATTTATATTCTTATGATTAGAGTACTCTGTTACTTATTTCTTTAATAAAACTTTCTTAGTTCCAGTAATCCAGACTCCAACTAAGTGGTCCATTTCTGCTGGTTTGGCAACCCAGTTACAGGGTACGTAACAGCATTTACCCTCATAATTTTGCACACCTCTATCAAATCTCCTCTTAATCTTCTGCATTCTAAAGAATACAGCTCTAACCTATTCAATCCTTCCTTATAACTCAGGTCCTCCAGTCCCTGCAACATCCTTGCAAATTTTCTCCGTACTCTTTCAATTTTGTTTACATCTTTCCTATAGGTAGGTGACCAAAACTGCACACAATACTCCAAATTAGGCCTCTCCAATGTCTTATACATCTTCAACATAACATCCTATCTCCTGTACTCAATACTTTGATTGATAAAGGCCAATATGCCAAAAAGCTTTCTTTATGACCCCATCTACCTGTGACGCCACAAATTATGTACCTGTATTCCCAGGTCCCTTTGTTCTACCACACTCCTCAGTGTCCTACCATTCACTGTGTAAACCCTACCCTGGCTGGTCCTACTGAAATGCAAAACGTCACACTTGGTCCGCATTAAAATCCATCAAGCATTTTTCAGCCCATTTTTCCAGCTGATGCAGATCCCTCTGCAAGCCATGATAGTCTTCCTCACTGTCCACTAAACCCCCACTCTTGGTGTCATCTGCAAACTTGCTGACCCAGACAACCACATTGACATCCGGATCATTGATATAGATGACTAGCAACAAAGGACCCAACAGCAGTCCCTGCTGCACTCCACTAGTCCCAGGCCTCCAGTCAGAGAGCCAACCATCTACTACCACTCTCTGGCTTCTCCATCAAAGCCAATGTCTAATCCAATTTACTACAGGTGTCCCCCACTTTTCGAACGTTTGCTTTACAAAACCTCACTGTTATGAAAGACCTACCCTGTTTTCGCTTTCAGAAGGTGTTTTCACTGTTATGAAAAAAAATTCAGCGTGCGATAAAAGGCAGACCGTTCCCCGAGCAGCCGCTCTCCCCGGATTCGGAACGGCATTGCTTTAACACGTGCCTGTGAGCAGCCGTTTGCAAGATGAGCTCTATGGTATCGGAAAAGCCCGAAAGAGCTCGTAAGGGTGTTACACTGAGCGTAAAATTAGACATAATTAAGCGTTTCGATCGTGGTGAACGAAGTAAGGACAACATGAGTTTGGCTTGTGGAAGCTGACAAAGATGATGTTGAAGAGATTTTGGCATCCCATCACCAAGAACTGACAGATGAAGAGCTGATGCAATTGGAAGAAAAAAAGGATAACAATCGAAACTGAATGAGTAATGATAAAGTACGACTTTAATTTTGAAAGGGTACGTCGGTTTAGGGGATATTTGCAGGATGGTTTGAGTCCTTATTAAAGAACTGTATGATAGAAAAATGTTCGAGGCTCAGCAGTCAAGCAAGCTTCCACATCAGCCACAGCAGACGACGAACCTCGACCTTCGACATCGAGGCGGGCAGAGGTAGAAGATGAGCCGCCTGCTGTAATGGCAACAGGCGACGAGATGACACCCCAGTGTCCCACCACCCCAGCACCCAGGCCACGGAGAGATACTGATTCGCGAAAATGCAATGGTAGCCGGGACGCACACAGCACATCTTTAAGAAAAAAGCCGAAATAAACATGCTAATTAATTAGGCACCGCCTAGCACATAATTGTCGGCCCAGATCGGTGCCGATGCAATCAGCAATCGCCTCTGATCTGCGCCAACATTTATGTGCCAGGCAGCACCTAATTAATTAGCATGTTTATTTCAGCTTTTTTCTTAAAGATGTGCTGTGTGCCTCCCGGCTAACCCTGCGTGCTTCGCGGTTCGGTATCTGTCGGCGGCCTGGAGGGTGGGGGCCACTGCACCACCCAACCTGCAACGACTCAGTCTAACACACCATCATCAGTGTGCTTTGCGCTGTCCCGATTCCCATAAGTGATACTACACTGTACGTACATTATTTCTACTTTATATAGGCTGTGTATTTTTACGTGTTATTCGGTAGATTTGGCAGCTTCATAGTTTAAAGGTTACTGGAGAACGCGTCTTTGCCAACAGCGCTTACGTGAGATTTTCTGTCAAGAGCACTTGCGTCAGATTTTCGCTACGGAGAACTGTGCAGGCAATCGTTGTAGAGAAATATTTCAACTTTATATAGGCTGTGTATTTATCATACCATTCCTGCTTTTACTATATGTTACTGTTATTTTAGGTTTTATATGTTATTTGGCATGATTTGGTAGGTTATTTTTGGGTCTGCGAATGCTCACAAAATTTTCCCATATAAATAAATGGTAATTGCTTCTTCGCTTTACGACATTTCGGCTTACAAACAGTTTCATAGGAACACTCTACCTTCAGATGGCGGGGGAAACCTGTACCTCATCCTGAATGCCGAGCAACTGAACCTTTTAGACCAGCCTCCCACACGAGTCCTTGCCAAATGCCTTACTGAAGTCCATGTAGATAACATCCATTGCCTTCCCTTCATCCACTTTCTGGTAACTTCCTTGAAAAACTCTATAAGATTGGTTAGACATGACCTACCACACATAAAGCCATGATGACTATCCTCAATCAGTCCATCTATCCAAATACTCGTATATTTGGTCCCTTAGAATACCTTCCAATAACTTGCCTACAACTGATGTCAGACTCACTGGCCCATAATTTCGTAGTTTATGTTTAGAGCCTTTTTAAAGCAGTGGAACAACATTGGCTATCCTCCAATCCCTTAGTACCTCTACTATCCCTAAGGATGTTTTGAACATCTCTGCTAGGACATTGGCAAATTCTGCACTTGCCTTCAGTAGAGTCTGAGGGAACATCTTGTCAGACCCTGGGTATTTATCCACCCTGATTTGCCTCCGGACAGCAAACACCTCTTCCTCTGTAATCTGTGCAGGGTCCATGAAGTTGATGCAGCTTTGCCTCACTTCTATATGCTTTGTGTCATTTCCCGAGTAAATACAGATGCAAAGAATTCATTTCAGATCTCCCCCATCTGTTTCGTCTCCACACATAGATTACCATTCTGATCTTCCAGAGGGCCAATTTTGTCTCTTGCAATGCTTTGGCAGTTAACATATCCACAAAATCCTTTAGGATTCTCCTTCACCTTGTCTGCTAGAACAACTTCATGTCTTCTTTTAGCTCTCCTGATTTCTTTCTTAAGTCTTCGCTTACATTTCTTGTCCTCCATAAGCACCTTATTCATTCCTACTTGCCTATACCTGCTATGCACCTCCTTCTTTCTCTTCACCAGGTTCTCAATATCACATGAAAAGCAAGGTTCCCTACACTTGTTATCCTACCTTTTATTCTGACAGGCACATACAAGCTTTGTACTCTCAAAATATAATTTTTGAAGGCTTCCACTTTCCAAGTACACCTTTGCCAGAAAACAGCCTGTCCCAATCCGTACTTGCCAGATCATTTCTGATACCATCAAAACTGGCCTTACTCCAATTTATAATCTCAGCCCGTGGACCAGACTTATCATTTTGCATATGAAACTAATGGCATTGTGGTCACTTGATACAAAGTGTTCCCCTACACAAACTTCTGTCACCTGCCCTTTCGCATTTCCTAATAGCAGATCCAGTATCACATGCTCTCTTGTACGTACTGATGAAGAAAACTTACCTGAACACATTTGACAAACTCTATCCTTTCCAGTCCTTTGATAGTAAGAAATTCACAGTAAATATCTGGAAAGTTAAAATCACCTCCTATAACAACCTTGTGTTTCTTGCAACAGTCTGCAATCTCTTTTCAAATTTGTTCCCCAAAATCCTAGCACTGTTGGGTGGTCTGAAATATGCCCGATTAATGTGGTCATATCTTTCTTATTTGAGGTCTGGCCCCTGCACGCGTAGCATACAGGCCCACCGGTGTGTGGACGTGCCCTGGTGCTTGTGAACCAGATCCCCAGCAATGAGTAAATGGCCCCACTACCTTGCAGGCAGCCTCGGGAGAGACGAAGGCTACGGGAGTAATGTAGATAGCAAATCCAGAATGGAGACCCTCAGGCAGCTGGACATCATTGAACATCCTTCTGGCAGCTCCTGCAGCCAAACTAGTGCCAAACATATTACTTCATAAGCTTTCCTTTAGATTATATTGCTGAGGCTGGGGGGGTGGGGTGGGGTGGGGTGGGAGGTCTTGACAACTGGACATCTCAGGATCTCCGTACCTTCCACCCAGGCTTGTGATGATAATTATCATCCATTGCCCTTCGAGACAGATGGATGCCTTTCTTATTTCACCCATTTTTCTCAGTTCCACCCTTAACACCTCACTAGTCGAGTTCTCCAGTCTGTCCTGATGGAGCACTGGCGTGACATTTTCCTTGATGAGTAACACCACCCCATTAAATCTCTCCCACTCTGTCACGTCTAAAACAACAGAACCCCGGAATATTGAGCTGTCAGTCCTAACCCTCCTGCAAACAAGTATCACTAATGGCTGCAATATCGTAATTCCACGTGTTGATCCATATCCTGAGCTTATCTGCCTTTTTTACCATGCTTCTTGCATTGAAGTATATGCAGCTCAGGACACTAGCCGCACCATGCTCAATGTTTTGATTCCCGACTTTGTCTGAGGTCTTACCAGCATGTCTGTACAATCTCTCCACTAACTGTTCCAGCACTCTGGCTCCCATCCCCCTGCAACTCTATTTCAAACCCCACTATGCAGCATTAACAAACCTTCCCGCTAGGATATTAGTCCCCCTCCAGTTCAGGTGCAAACCATCTCCTCTGTACAGGTTCCACCTTCCCTGGAAGAGAGCCCAGTGATCCAAAAATCTGAAGCCATCCTCCTGCACTAATCCTTAGCCAACTGTTAAACTGTATGATCTTCCTGTTTCTGACTTTACGAGTACATGGCATGGGAAGCAATGCTGAGATCACAAGCCTGGAGGTCCTGTCTTTCAACTTACCACTTAACTCCCTGAATTCACTTTGCTGGACTTCATCACCCGTTCTATGCATGTCATTGGTACCAAAGTGGACCACGACCTCTGGCTGCTCTCACTCCCACTTAAGAATGCTACGGACTTGATCCTTCATCTGCAAACTTGTGAATTTACATGCATATCACTTATGAAAATAATGAATTACAAGGGTCCCAACACCAGTTGCTGCAGTATACCACTAGCCAGTGGCCACCATTCCAAGAAACAACCTTCAAACCTGTATCCACCTAGCCAGCTCTTCTTTCTACTGCTGACTGGTATCTGATCTCCCAACTTCCCCACCCTGAAGTCCACAATTAATTACTTGGCCATACTGACATTGAATGCAAGGTTGTTCTGACACCGCTCAATCACCCAATCTTTCTCACTCCTGTATGCCTCCTTGTTGCCATTTCAGATTTTACCAATTCCAGTGGTGTAATTTGCAAATTTACAAATGGCGCTTGAGCTGTGCCTAGCCAAAGAGTCATGGGTGTAGAGAGACTAGAGCAGCAAGCCAGTCACAATGGACAGACCCCACTTGGAGTACAGTGCTCAGTTCTGGTCGCCTCACTACAGGAAGGATATTGAAGCCATAGAAAGGGTGCAGAGGAGATTTACGAGGATGTTGCCTGGATTGGGAAGCATGCCTTATGAGAATAGGTTGAGTAAACTCTGCCTTTTCTCCTTGGAGCGACTGAGGATGAGAGGTGACCTGATAGAGGTGTATAAGATGATGAGAGGCATTGATCGTGTGGATAGTCAGAGGCTTTTACCCAGGGCTGGAATGGCTAGCACGAGAGGGCACAGGTTTAAGGTGCTTGGAAGTAGGTACAGAGGAGACGCCAGGGGTAAGTTCTTTACGCGGAGAGTGGTGAGTGCGTGGAATGGGCTGCTGGTGGCGGTGGTGGAGGCGGAAACGATAGGGTCTCAAGAGACTCCTGGATAGTTACACGGAGCTTAGTAAAACAGAGGGCTATGGGTAAACCTGGATAATTTCTAAGGACATGTTCGGTACAGCTTTGTGGGCCGAAGGGCCTGTATTGTGCTGTAGGTTTTCTATGTTTCTAGTGTGAAATTGCATCTAGTATTAACATCCACAGCGTGGCACTGGCAGGGGTTGGGGAAGGGGTCAGCTTCACGGGACGGGCCAATGAAGTCTGTCAGCAACACCTTACCTGTAATTCGTGTGTTTTCTCGTAGAATCCCTTAATGAAGTACCAGTAGGTACTCGAGAGTAAACCGTAACTGGGAATGTCCTGAACGTTCTTCTGATCCCGCATGGGTGGCTCGGTCACGGCACCCAGATCCACCGGCGACCTGGCGCCCGACTTGTACTGAAGAGAGGGGCAGATGGCACGGATTCCGAGCAGCAGCCGGTTCCGAACCGGGAAAGAGCGCAGGGAGTGGATCCAAGACATTTCCAGAGCGGTCACAGCCACTGGCGTGAATCTGGCTTCTCCTGGCGAGACCCTGATTCCCAAAGGCACGGCAGGAACCGATCCAACTGTTCGCAAGCGGCGGATCAATGAAGTCCTCTTAAGAGTTTCAATTTTCCTCCCAGCTTCCACCTCCCACAAACACCAGTCAAAGCACTTCGGCTTCACTCAGAATGTCAACGTTGTAATCGTATCACCGAAACCTGGGAAACTATTCTAAACCGGTGCCGCGGATAATTCTGCAAGACAAGCAACCCCCGCGTTACGGGGGGAGGAGGGTTATTTTATAAATTATGTAAAGATGAATTCATGTAAACGCGGTTGCTGCCTATTCTCGCTCCTCTGGAATACCGCAGGTCAATTATTTGGCCGATTCTAACCTACTGGATCTCTCCTGCGCTTGGTTACTGTCGAGGTAACAGAGCTGGGGCCAACATGAAGTTAATCACAATGGTAGAGTCAAAGGTTGAATACCCCACAGAAACAGGCCTATTGATAAAAGTTCAAAGTTAATTTATTATCAAAGTAAATGTACGTCACCATATCCAACCCTGAGGTTCATTTTCTTGAGGGCAAATACACCATATCCAACCCTGAGGTTCATTTTCTTGAGGGCATTCACAGTAAATACAAAGAAACACGGCAGAATCAATAAAAGACAGCACACAGGACAAACAACTGTTACGTACCCTGTAACTGGGTTGCCAAACCAGCAGAAATGGATCACTCAGTTGGAGTCTGGATTCCTAGAACTAAGAAAGTTTTATTAAAGAAACAAGCAACACAGTAAACGAAAGGATAATAAATGCAACAGTTCAGCAATGATAAACATACATGTGCACAGAATTAAGATAACAGGATCAATCAAGCTCTATCGTTGTCTAGCGGTAAATGACCAATTTCAAAGTAACACAAAAGTCCAGTTCGATTTAATAGTTCAGTTCGCAGTAATCGTTGCCATGGCGATGGACAACGTGGGGGGGAGGGAGAGAGAGAACGACTGATCATTCAGACACGGCTTCCACTCACAGACCGGCGATATTGCTCACAAGCAGCTTTCGGGCGGGTCCTTTGTGATGTCACCTGAGGTCACCGACTGTGAACCCTCCTCCAGATGCGGTCGATCCTCTGCAGTGAACCCGGCACCCAAGCGAGGGTGGACACACACCGGGTTCCCGCTGATCGTACCTTTCCACCCTGTGCGCTTCAGGTCCGGTACTTCCCACCGACTCGTGAAAGGCGCACCGCTTCCAGGGTCTCGTTACCTCGGGTGTCGTGTGTGTCCTGCCTTAGCGAACCTGTCCCTTTTTATCCCCCTGCTGGGGTATCGCCTGTCCATCACTTCAAACAGTTCAGGGTTCAAAGGGGGAGCCGCTCCAGACAGCTCTCTCTCCGGTCCCTTCATTACACATCTCCAGATGCTGCTTCATTGTTCCTTATCTCTCCTTCCCCTGAGGACAGGTGGCAGACCAACTGCTGATGCCACTGATGCTAACCCAGGCCAGCAAACATCTTAATTTTATGTGTATTCTCGTCACACAACCAATGTGTGAAATGCAAATACAAGAAGAAAAACAAAATAACAATAAATAATATTCAGAACATGAGTTGCAGAATCCTTGAAAGTGAGTCTTTTGTACCTCTGAGATCCCCTCAGATCCACTTTAAACCTCCTCCTTCAACTTAAAATACACCGTCTTGTGGTAGAGACCCCCATGGTGAAACAAAGCACAGAACATAGAACTGGGAAACCCACACAGTCACAGGGAGCAAGTACAAACTCCCCAGAGACAGCGTGGACAGTTGAACCAAGGTTGCTGACACTGCATTAATGTAATTGTAACTACTGCCCAGTCAGGCAGTGCATGTCAGATTCTATACAGTCTTGAACATAGAATAGTACAGTACAGCACAGTACAGGCCCTTCGGCCCACAATGTTGTGCCGACCCTTAAACCCTGCCTCCCAAATAACCCCCCACCTTAAATTCCTCCATATACCTGTCTAATAGTCTCTTAAATTTCACTAGTGTATCTGCCTCCACCACTGACTCAGGCGGCGCATTCCATGCACCAACCACTCTCTGAGTAAAAAACCTTCCTCTAATATCCCCCTTGCACTTCCCACCCCTTACCTTAAAGCCATGTCCTCTTGTATTGAGCAGTGGTGCCCTGGGGAAGAGGCGCTGGCTATCCACTCTATCTATTCCTCTTGAGATGAAGGAAATTCTTCCTCAAGTTTATTCTAGATCTTACTTTAAACCCCTGCCCTTGTTAATTGGCACTTCTACTAAGGCAAAAAAAAACTTTTTACTTTCTACCCTAACATCGCCCGACTCCAAGGACCTCCAGTCTCCTCAGAACTGAAGTGCTCAATTCCAGGTAAGATCCTTGTAAATCTCCTTTACTGAGTAATATTAGTGTAGTGGCTAGAATTGTACCCTGTACTGCAACTAAATAAATAAAGGCATCCATTAGTCTTGTGAGACCATGGATCTGCGCCTGGAAAGTCTTCACTCTGGGCAAGGTTGTATGGAAGACCAGCAGTTGCCCATGCTGCAAGTCTCCCCTCTCCACGAGACCAATGTTGTCCAAGGGAAGGGCATTAGGACCTATACAGCTTGGCACCGGTGTCGTCGCAGAGCACTGTGTGATTAAGTGCCTTGCTCAAGGACACAACACGTTGCCTCGGCTGGGGCTCGAACTCACGACCTTCAGGTTGCTAGTCCAATGCCTTAACCACTTGGCCACGTGCCCACAGAAGCTCTGTAATAAGATCTGGGTTATTACACAACACCCAACCTAAGATAACCTTTCCCTAAGTAGGCTCAAGCACAGGTTGCTCTGAAAAGCCATCTCGTTGACATTCAACAAATTCCCTCTCTTGCGATCCAACACCAACATGATTTTTCCAATCTCCTTGCATATTGAAGTCCCCCATTACGTTTGTGACATTACCTTTATTACATGCCTTTTCCAGCTCCCTTTGCAATTGCAACCCCACATCTTGGCTACTATTTGGAGGCCTATATACGATTCCCAATCATGAGGTGATTGGAACGGAACACAATACTCCAAGCAACAGAGACAAAATGCTCGAGGAACTCAGAAGACAGGCAGCTATGGAGAAGAATAAATAGTTGACATTACAGGCCAAGACCCTCATCAGGACTGGAAAGGAAGGGGGAGAAATACTCCAAGTGTGGTCTAACCAGTGTTTTATAAGGCTGTAACATTTTTTCAGAATTCTTGAACTTAATGCCTCAGCGAGTGAAAGCAGACTTACAACATCGAATAGCTCAGCACAGGAACAGGACCTTTAGTTCGTGATATACTGCTGAACAAATTAGGGAGGGAGGGAACGTCCACCCAGACCATGAGAGGCCTGTGTCGGGCATTTTCATGCCTTACAAGGCGCAGATTGGAAGTCTGTGTGGGGCGCCATTCCTCGCACAGACTAGAGCAATGTGTGATTAAGTGCCTTGCTCAAAGGCACAAACACGCTGCCACAGCTGAGGCTCAAACTAGCGACCTTGAGGTCACTAGACAAACACCTTAACCACTTGGCCACGTGCCCAACAAATTAAGCGCATGACAACTAATGAAACTAATCCCTTCTGCCTGCAAATCATCCATATCCCTCCATTTTCGGCACATTCATGTGCCTGCTTAAGAGACTTAAATACCTTTATCATGTCAGCTTCCACCACCACAGGCAACACATCCTTTACGGAAAAGTTTCTGCCTTCACCTTAAACGCACACCCTCTAGTGTTACAAATTTCAATGATGGAGAAAAGATACTGGCTGTGTACCTTAGCTGTACCAAACAGCACCAAGTCCTTATTCCTCCACCATCAGATTCCTCCTCTACTGATGATGTATCATTCTCAATGCACACTGCCCTGGTATAGCTGTGGTGGGGAAGACAAGGCCATCTACCTCTTTGCATATTGTGAATATTTTAATCTCTCCCTGTGTAGAGTGCCCTCCTGCTTCAAAACATCCACCATTGTCCCTCCACCTAAAAAAGACTAAGGTAACAGTGAGAACAGTGGGAAGAGTTTAAAAGTGAGCAGAGTTGAAAAGGTGATGGTTATTTCTTCCAACAACACACATAAAAGTTGCTGGTGAACGCAGCAGGCCAGGCAGCATCTCTAGGAAGAGGTACAGTTGTCGTTTCAGACCATGACCCTTCGTCAGGACTAACTGAAGGAAGAGTGAGTAAGGGATTTGAAAGTTGGAGGGGGAGGGGGAGATCCAAAATGATAGGAGAAGACAGGAGGGGGAGGGACGAAGCCAAGAGCTGGACAGGTGATATGAGAGGATCATGGGACAGGAGGCCTAGGGTGAAAGAAAAGGGGGAGGGGGAAACCCAGAGGATGGGCAAGGGGTATAGTCAGAGGGACAGAGGGAGAAAAAGCAGACAGAGAAAAAGAATGTGTGTATATAAATAAATAAATAACGGATGGGGTACAAGGGGGAGGTGGGGCATTAGTGGAAGTTATTTCTTCGGCAGTTTAATGGGGTACGACTGCGCAAGCATGTGGAGGTCGGCCAGTGAGAACAGTGGGAAGAGTTTAAAAGCGAGCAGAGTTGAAAAGGTGACGGTTGGCTGTGGACTGCCCGGCTGGCTGGGGAGAGTTGAATTGCTGGCTGAGTTGGGGTTGGGCCAGACTGGCAATTGGGGCTGCTGATTGAGTGGGTGGGGACTTTGGCGTGGAGGAGCCTAGTAGTTTGGAAAGGTTCAGTTTGTAGCCTATTGTCATATGGCGGTGGCTGGGAACGGACCCAAGGACACAGACACTGAAGTACTAGGGACAGGACTAGGATACAGGCTGAGGGCAAGGACATGGACACGAAAACCGGGAACCCGGAACAGGACTGGACAAGAGAGCTAGGAGCCCGGGCTTGGACTCCGAGCCAGAGACTGGACAAGGACCCAGCACCTGCGTCTTGCCTCTGGCTCGGACCCCAGAACTAGGCAAGGATGAGTCTTGGCAGGCAGGCAGGCAGGCAGGACGAGGGTGGAGTCGTCAGGCCTGAGGCTAAAGGCTTGAGGCTAGGCAGGAGGCTGGAGTCTTCAGGCCTGAGGCTAGGCAGGAGGCTGGAGTCTTCAGGCCTGAGGCTAGGCAGGAGGCTGGAGTCTTCAGGCCTGAGGCTAGGCAGGAGGCTGGAGTCTTCAGGCCTGAGGCTAGGCAGGAGGCTGGAGTCTTCAGGCCTGAGGCTAGGCAGGAGGCTGGAGTCTTCAGGCCTGAGGCTAGGCAGGAGGCTGGAGTCTTCAGGCCTGAGGCTAGGCAGGAGGCTGGAGTCTTCAGGCTTGAGGCTAGGCAGGCTCCTCCTGGGCAGGGCACGGTTCTCCTGGGCAGGGCGCGGATCACCACCCGACAGAGGCATGGGACAGGAAAGGACAGAACCGTGCCCTGCCCAGGAAATGGCAAGACGGCCTGGCTTACCTGACAGAGGCAAGGGACAGGAAGGGACAGAACCAACCGCAGGTAACGGCAAGATGGCCTGGCTTACCTGGGCGGAGACAAGGGACAGGAAGGGAACTAAGTACAGGGTGGCTCCAGGACAAGACTGCAGGCGAGACGAGGCAAGAGTTACCAGCAAGACAAGGCAAGGCTTCAGGCAATGCAAGGTGAGACGAGAACTTCAGGTGAGGCGAGAGTTACCGGCAAGACAAGGCAGGGCTTCAGGCGAGGAAATAGAAGGCAGGGGAAGGGATACAAGGAGTAAGGACAAGAACAATTCAGCAGCCACACCCTGGTCTCTGCAGGTATTTATGCAGCCAGCCCCAACGAGCATCAGCTGGCTCAATTCGAGCTCAACAAGAACAGAAATAGGGTAGACAGGAAAACCTGGAGCAAGGGTCAATGGACTGGACTGTGAACTGGAATACGGACTTCACGGACTGGACCATGACACCTATGGCTGCAAAAGTGAGGGGGGGTGGTATTGAGATTGAAGGGGGAGGGCGGGAGACTGTGGAGTACTCCAGAAGAAAGGGTAGCCAAAAAAGGGGTGCATCAAGTGAAAGAACTGACATAATGAGGGACAACAAATTGAGGAAAATGGGTAAATTGGAGGAATTTATAGTTCTGTATAAAATTAAAGGTCAAAAGGAAGGAGAAGGAGTATTTAGAGCCCTTAATCCTTTGACGGTGGCAGCAGCATTAGAGAACCAAATAGGTAAAGGATTCCAGGCCAAGATTTTGTCTACTGGATTGCTGAAAGTTTGTTGCAAAGATATTGACCAATATAACAGTGCTAACATGGTGGGAAAATTGGTCGTGAAAGTGGAGTGTATTACTCCGAAAGAAAGGAAGGGAGTTAAGGGGGTAGTGTATGGTATTTGGTCTGGCATGACTGAAAAGGAAATTTTGGACAATATTAAAGATGGTCGAGTGATTAAAGTCAGACGATTAAAATCTAGAGAAGGTGGTAATAGGGATTCCCCTGTTCTTCTGGTTTTTGCAGGTGATGTTCTTCCAACTAGAGTCTATCTTGGGTGCATGTCTTATCGAGTTAGAGAATACATTAGGCCTCCCTTACGCTGTTATAATTGCCAGAGATTTGGACATGTTGCTGGTTTATGTCGAGGTAAAAGAAGATGTATGAAATGTGGAGAGGATCATGATATTAAAGCATGTAAGGCAGCGGTGCCTAAGTGCAGTAACTGTGGAGGGGACCATATAGCGGTGTTCAGAGGATGTGAGTATTTTAGTAAGGCAAAGCAGATTCAGGATGTTAGTATCCAACAAAAAATATCACATGCTGAAGCAGTAGAGAAAGTTGATAGAGAGCAAAGGATAAGTAAAGAAAAGATTGGAATGATGGGGAGTCTGAGTTCTCCAACTATGGTTCCTTCAGGCATGTTGTTAATGACTAAAGAGACTTTTTTGGTATTTGTTGTTGATGTACTGGGCGGGGCTAAAACTACAGCCAAGAGGTCGGATATGATAAAAGTAGTCGTTGGAGCTGCAGAGAGATTCCTTGATATAAAACAGATTTCGCCGGAAAAATTACATGAGTATATGACAGACAAGCAATCACTGAATACTTCCCAGATGTCGGGATCAGAGAGTACGGAGGAACTTTATGTGGATGAAGAGGCCAATAATTAGTATTTGGATGTTTTTAATATTACAATGGAATGCAAGAAGTTTGTCTGCACATGGTCAAGAATTAAAAAGATTTGTTGGAACTTTTAAAGACAAGCCTGATTTGATCTGTATACAGGAGACATGATTAAAGCCTCATTTGGATTTTGTGATCCCTGGGTATGATAGTGTGAAAACTGACAGAACAGGTAAATCTGGTGTAGGGTGTGCAACTTTAATTAAAAACAGGACTCCAGTTCAGAAGACTTGATTTTAAATCTAACCTTGAAATTGTGGCTGTGGAGGTTTGGAGCTCTAGTGGTCAAATAACTTTGATTAACTTTTATAATCCAGGTAATATGATGTTATCAGATTTGGATGAAATTATGAATAAGGTAAAATCCCCAGTAATCTGGGTTGGAGATTTCAATGCCCATAATCCTATATGGGGTAGTGAAAGTAAAGATAGTAATGGAACAATAATAGAGGAGTTTCTAGATAAATACAGCATGGTACTGCTAAATGATGGAAGGCCTACAAGATTTAATATTGTAAAGAATACTTGTAGTCACTTAGACTTATCTATCACTTCCTCAAACTTAGTTAGGGTTGGGGAATGGGATGTTATGGACAGATACACACTAGGAAGTGATCACTATCCTATATTATGTAGATTTGGTAGAAATTTGATAGTAGAAATTGAGGAGAGGTCTGCTAGGTATAATTTTTCTTTGGCCCGTTGGGATGAGTACCAGGAGAAGGCTGTGGATATACTAGAAGAGATTAATAGCGACCCCTCGTTCTGGACTTCCCCAACATCGGGAACAATCTTCCTATGTCTAGCCTGTCCAATCCCTTTAGGATTTTATATGTTTCAATAAGATCCCCCCTCAATCTTCTAAATTTCAGTGAGTATAAGCCTAGTCAATCCAATCTTTCATCATATGAAAGTCCTGCCATCCCAGGAATTAATATGGTGAACCTTCTTTGTACTTCCTCTATGGCAAGAATGTCTTTCCTCAGATTAGGGGACCAAACCTGCACACTATACTCCAGGTGTGGTCTCACCAAGGCCTTACCCCCAATACCATGTGCTTTAAGTTTGCACACTAATCTCCTGTGTGGGACCTTGTCAAAAGCCTTTTGAAAATCCAAATATACCACATCCACTGGTTCTCCCCTATCCACTCTGCTAGTTACATCCTCAAAAAATTCTCTGAGATTCATCAGACATGATTTTCCTTTCACAAATCCATGCTGACTTTGTCCGATGATTTCACCGCTTTCCAAATATGCTGTTATCACATCTTTGATAACTGACTCTAGCATTTTCCCCACCACCGATGTGAGGCTAACCAGTCTATAATTCCCCAGTTTCTCTCTCCCTCCTTTTTTAAAAAGAGGGGTTACATTATCCACCCTCCAATCCTCAGGAACTAGTCCAGAATCTAAAGAGTTTTGAAAAATTATCACTAATGCATCCACTATTTCTTGGGCTCTGGGATGCAGACCATCTGGCCCTAGGGATTTATCTGCCTTTAATCCCTTCAATTTACCTAACACCACTTCCTTACTAACATGTATTTCCCTCACTTATTCCATCTCACTAGACCCTCTGTCCCCTACTATTTCCGGAAGATTATTTATGTCCTCCTTAGTGAAGACAGAACCAAAGTAGTTATTCAATTGGTCAGCCATGTCCTTGTTCCCCATGATCAATTCACCTGTTTCTGACTGTAAGGGACCTACATTTGTCTTAACCAATCTTTTCTATAAAAGCTTTTACAGTCAGTTTTTATGTTCCCTCCCAGTCTTCTCTCATAATCTTTTTTCCCTTTCCTAATTAAGCCCTTTACCCTCCTCTGCTGGACTCTGAATTTCTCCCAGTCCTCAGGTGTGCTGCTTTTTCTGGCTAATTTGTATGTTTCTTCTTTGGAATTGATAGTATCAAACCTGTATGGCCCGGGTCTGAGATAGTATCAAACCAGTACGGTCTGCGTCTGAGATCGTATTGAACCATTATTGCCCGGGTCTGAGATCGTATCGAACCAGTATGGCCCGGGTCTGAGATTGTATCGAACGAGTATAGCCTGGGTCTGAGATCGTATCAAACCAGTATGGTCTGGGACTGAGATCGTATTGAACCATTATTGCCCGGGTCTGAGATCATATCGAACTAGTATGGCTCGGGTCTGAGATCCTATCGAATCAGTATGGCCTGGGTCTGTGATCATATCGAACCAGCATGTCCCGGGTCTGACATGGATTTGAAAAAGTATGGCCCAGGTCTGAGTACATATCAAACCAGTACGGCCCGGGTCTGAGATTGTATCGAACAAGTATAGCCTGGGTCTGAGATTGTATTGAACCAGTAAGGCCCGGGTCTGAGATTGTATCGAACCAGTATAGCCCAGGTCTGAGACCATATCGAATCAGTATGGCATGTGTCTAATATCGTATTGAACCAGTATGGCCTAGGTCTGAGATCGTATCGAACCTGTATAGCCCGGGTCTGAGATCGTATCAAACCAGTACGGTCTGCGTCTGAGATCGTATTGAACCATTATTGCCCGGGTCTGAGATCATATCGAACTAGTATGGCTCGGGTCTGAGATCCTATCGAATCAGTATGGCCTGGGTCTGTGATCATATCGAACCAGCATGTCCCGGGTCTGACATGGATTTGAAAAAGTATGGCCCAGGTCTGAGTACATATCAAACCAGTACGGCCCGGGTCTGAGATTGTATCGAACAAGTATAGCCTGGGTCTGAGATTGTATTGAACCAGTAAGGCCCGGGTCTGAGATTGTATCGAACCAGTATAGCCCAGGTCTGAGACCATATCGAATCAGTATGGCATGTGTCTAATATCGTATTGAACCAGTATGGCCTAGGTCTGAGATCGTATCGAACCTGTATAGCCCGGGTCTGAGATCGTATCAAACCAGTACGGTCTGCGTCTGAGATCGTATTGAACCATTATTGCCCGGGTCTGAGATCGTATCAAACCAGTGCGGTCTGCGTCTGAGATCGTATTGAACCATTATTGCCCGGGTCTGAGATCATATCAAACTGGTATCGCCTGGGTCTGAGATCATATTGAACCAGTTTGGCCCGGGTCTGAGATCAAATCAACCCTGTATGGCCCAGGTCTGAGACCATATCGAATCAGTATGGTGTGGTTCTGAGATCGTATCAAGCCAGTATGGCCAAGGTCTGAGATCATGTTGAGCCAGTATGGCCCGGGTCTGAGATCGTATCAAACAAGTATGGCCCGGGTCTGAGATTGTATCGAACGAGTATAGCCTGGGCCTGAGATTGTATCGAACCAGTATGGCCCGGGTCTGAGATTGTATCGAACGAGTATAGCCTGGGCCTGAGATTGTATTGAGCCAGTATGGCCCGGGTCTGAGATCGTATCCAACCCATATGGCTCAGGTCTGAGATCGTATTGAAACAGTATGGCCTGCATCTGAGATCCTATTGAACCAGTATGGCACGGGATGAGATCGTATCGAACCAGTATGGCCTTGGTCCGAGATCATATCGAATTAGTATGGTCTGGGTCTGAGATTGTTTCCAACCTGAATGGCCCCGATCTGAGATCGTATCGAACCAGTATATCCTGGGTCTGAGATCGTATCGAACCAGTATGGCCTCGGTCTCAGACCGTATCGAACTAGTATGGCCTGGGACTAAGATCATATCGAACCAGTATGGCACGGGTCAGAGATCATATCGAACTGGTATCGCCTGGGTCTGAGATCATATCGAACCAGTTTGTCCCGGGTCTGAGATCAAATCAACGCAGTATGGCCCAGGTCTGAGACCATATCGCTTCAGTATCGTATGGGTCTGAGAACGTATCAAACCAGTATGGCCTGGGTCTGTGATCATATCGAATCAGTATGGCCGGGGTCTGAGATCGTATCGAACTAGTGTGGCCTGGGTCTGAGACCGTATCGAACTAGTATGGCCCGGGTCTGAGATCATATCGAGCCAGCATGTCCCGGGTCTGCATGGTTTCGAAACAGTATGGCCCGGGTCTGAGTACATATCGAACCAGTATGGCCCCGGTCTGAGATTGTTTCGAACCAGTATAGCCTGGGCCTGAGATTGTACTGAACCAGTATGGCCCGGGTCTGAGATTAGATCGAACCGGTATTGCCCGGGTCTAAGATCGTATCGAACCAGTATGGCCCAGGTCTGAGACCATATCGAATCAGTATGGTATGGGTCGAAGATCGTATTGAACCAGTCTGGCCCGGGTCTGATATCGTATCAGACCCGTATGGCCCGGGTCTGAGATCATATCGAACCAGCATTGCCCGGTTCTGAGATTGCATCGAAGGAGTATAGCCTGGGCCTGATATTGTATTGAACCAGTATGGCCTGGGTCTGAAATCGTATCCAACCCATTTGACTCAGGTCTGAGATTGTATCAAACCAGTATTGCCTGTGTCTGAGATCATATCGAATCAGTATGGCCCAGGTCTGAGATCATATCGAACCAGTATGGCCCAGTTCTGAGTTCATATCGAACTAGTATGGCTCGGGTCTCAGATCATATCGAACCAGTATGGCCCAGGTCTGAGATCTTAACGAACCACTATGGCCCAGGTCTGAGACCATATCAAATCAGTATGGTGTGGGTCTGAGATCGTATCAAGCCAGCATGCTCTGGGTCTGAGATCATATTGAGCCAGTATGGCCCGGGTCTGTGATCATATCGAACTAGTATGGCTGGGTCTGAGATCGTATCCAACCAGTATGTCCTGGTTCTGAGATCGTATCGAACCAGTATGGCCCAGGTCTGAGATCGTATCCAACCCATATGGCTCAGCTCTGAGATTGTATCAAACCAGTATGGGCTGTGTCTGAGATCGTATTGAATCAGTATGGCCCAGGTCTGAGATCATATCGAACCAGTACGGCCCAGTTCTAAGATCATATCGAACTAGCATGGCCCGGGTCTGAGATCATATCGAACCAGTATGGCGCAGGTCTGAGACCATATTGAATCAGTATGGCATGGATCTGAGATTGTATCAAACCAGTATGGCCTATGTCTGAGATCGTATCGAACCAGTATGGTCCACGTTTGAGATCGTATCGAACCAGTATGGCCTGGGTCTGAGATCGTATCGAACAAGTATGGCCCGGGTCTGAGATCGTATCGAACTAGTATGGACTGGGTCTGAGATCGTTTCGAACCAGTATGGCCCGGGTCTGAGATCATATCGAGCCAGTATGGTATGTGTCTAATATCGTATTGAACCAGTATGGCCCAGGTCTGAGATCGTATCAAACCTGTATGGCCCGGGTCTGAGATCGTATCGAACCAGTATGGCCCGGGTCTGAGATTGTATCGAACGAGTATAGCCTGGGCCTGAGATTGTATTGAACCAGTATGGCCCGGGTCTGAGATCATATCGAAACAGTATGGCCCGGGTCTGAGATTGTATCGAACGAGTATAGCCTGGGTCTGAGATTGTATTGAGCCAGTATGGCCCGGGTATGAGGTCGTATCCAACCCATATGGCTCAGGTCTGAGATTGTATTGAAACAGTATGGCCTGCATCTGAGATCCTATTGAACCAGTATGGCACGGGATGAGATCGTATTGATCCAGTATGGCCTTGGTCCGAGATCATATCGAACTAGTATGGTCTGGGTCTGAGATTGTTTCCAACCAGAATGGCCCCGATCTGAGATCGTATTGAACCAGTATATCCTGGGTCTGAGATCGTATCGAACCAGTATGGCCTCGGTCGGAGACCGTATCGAACTAGTATGGCCTGGATCTGAGATCATATCGAACCAGTATGGCACGGGTCTGAGATCATATCGAACTGGTATCGCCTGGGTCTGAGATCATATCGAACCAGTTTGTCCCGGGTCTGAGATCAAATCAACGCAGTATGGCCCAGGTCTGAGACCATATCGATTCAGTATCGTATGGGTCTGAGAACGTATCAAACCAGTATGGCCTGGGTCTGTGATCATATCGAATCAGTATGGCCGGGGTCTGAGATCGTTTCGAACTAGTGTGGCCCGGGTCTGAGATCATATCGAGCCAGCATGTCCCGGGTCTGCATGGTTTCGAAACAGTATGGCCCGGGTCTGAGTACATATCGAACCAGTATGGCCCCAGTCTGAGATTGGATCGAACCAGTATTGCCCGGGTCAAAGATCGTATCGAACCAGTATGGCCCAGGTATGAGACCATATCGAATCAGTATGGTATGGGTCTAAGATCGTATTGAACCAGTCTGGCCCGGGTCTGAGATTGTATCAAACCAGAACGGTCTGGGTCTGTGATTGTATTGAACCGATATGGCCCGGGAATGAGATCGTTTTGAACCAGTATGGCTCAGGTCTGAGATCGTATGAAAACAGTATGATCTGGCTCTGAGATCGTATTGAACCAGTGTTGCCAGGGTCTGAGATCAAATCGAACCAGTATAGCCCAGGTCTGAGACCATTTCGAACCAGTATGGCCCGGGTCTGAGATCATATCGAACCAGTATGGCCCGGGTCTGAGGTTGTATCGAACCAGGATGGCCATGGTCTGCGATCATATCAAATTAGTATGATCTGGGTCTGAGATTGTGTCCAACCAGAATGGCCCGGTCTGAGATCGTATCGAACCAGTATGGCCCGGGTCTGGGATCGTATCGAACTAGTGTGGCTGGGTCTGAGACCGTATCGAACTAGTATGGCCCGGGTCTGAGATCATATCGAGCCAGCATGTCCCAGGTCTGACATGGATTCAAAACAGTATGGCCCGGGTCTGAGATTGTATTGAACTAGGATGGCCTTGGTCTGAGTTCGTATCGAACCAGTATGGCCCAGGTCTGAGATCGTATTGAACCAGTATGGCCTGCATCTGAGATCCTATTGAACCAGTATGGCCCGGGTCTCAGATCCTATCGAACCAGGATGGCCTTGGTCCAAGATCATATCGAACAAGTATAGTCTGGGTCTGAGATTGTTTCCAACCAGAATGGCCCCGATCTGAAATCGTATCGAACCAGTATATCCTGCATCTGAGATCGTATCAAAACAGTATTGCCCGGGTCTGAGATCATATCGAACCAGTATGGCCTGGATCTGATATCGTATCGAACTAGTATGGCCTGGGTCAGAGATCATATCGAGCCAACATGGCCCAGGTCTGACATCAATTCGAACCATTATGGCCCGGGTCTGAGATCATATCGAACCAGTATGGCCCGGGTCTGAGATTGTATCGAACCAATATAGCCTGGACCTGAGATTGTATTGAACCAGTATGGCCTGGGTCTGAGATCGTATCAAACCAGTATGGCCCAGGTCAGTGATCATATCGAACCAGTATAGCCCAGGTCTGAGACCATATCGAATCAGTATGGTGTGGGTCTAAGATCGTATCAAACCAGTATGGTCTGGGTCTGAGATCGTATTGAACCATTATTGCCCGGGTCTAAGATCGTATCAAACCAGTATGGTCTGGGACTGAGATCGTATTGAACCATTATTGCCCGGGTCTGAGATCGTATCGAACCAGTATGGCCCGGGTCTGAGATTGTATCGAACGAGTATAGCCTGGGTCTGAGATTGTATTCAACCAGTGTGGTCTGGGTCTGAGATCGTATCCAACCCATATGGATTAGGTGTGAGAATGTATCAAACCAGTATGGGCTGTGTCTGAGATCGTATCGAATCAGTATGGCCCAGGTCTGAGATCATATCGAACCAGTATGACCAGGTTCTGAGATCATATCGAACTAGTGTGACCCGGGTCTGAGATCACATCGAACTAGTATGTTCCGGGTCTGAGATCACATCGAACCAGTATGGCACGGATCTGACATCATATTGAACCAGTATGACCTGGGTCTGAGATCGTATTGAACCAGTACGGCCCGGGTCTGAGATCATATCGAACTAGTATGGTCCGGGTCTGAGATCATATTGAACCAGTATGACCTGGGTTTGAGATCGTATTGAACCAGTATGGCCTGGGTCTGAGATCGTATCGAACCAGTATGGTCAGGTCTGAGATTGTATCAAACCAGTATGGCCTGTGTCTGATATCCGATTGAATCAGTATGGCCCATGTACAGATCATATCGAACCAGTATAGCCCAGTTCTGAGAACATATCGAACTAGTATGGCCCAGGTCTGAGATCATTTCGAACTAGTATCACCTGGGTCTGAGATCATATCTCACCAGTATGGCCCGTGTCTGAGATCAGATCAAGCCCGTATGGCCAGGTCTGAGTTCGTATCAAACCAGTATGGCTCAGGTCTGAGATCGTATCGAACCAGTATGGCCTGGGACTGAGATTGTATCGAACCAGTATGGCTCAGGTCTGAGATCTTATCAAACCAGAATGGTCTAGGTCTGAGATCGTATTGAACTACTCTTATTGCCCAGGTCTGAGATCGTATCAAACCAGTATGGCCCAGGTTTGAGATCGTATCGAACCAGTATGGCCTGGGTCTGAGATCATATCGAACCAGTATGGCCCAGGTCTGAGATCTTAACAAACCAGTATGGCCTGGGTCTGAGGTCATATCGACCCAGTATGTCCCGGGTCTGAGATCTTAACGAACCAGTATGGCGCAGGTCTGAGGTTGTATCGAACAAGTATGTCCCGGGTCTGAGATCGTATCGAATTAGTATGGCCTGGGTCTGAGATCGTTTCGAACCAGTATGGCCCGGGTCTGAGATCATTCGAACCAGCATGGCACGGGTCTGACATGGATTCGAACCAGTATGGCCTGGGTCTGAGTACATATCGAACCAGTATGGCCCCGGTCTGAGATTGTATCGAACCAGTTTCGCCTGGGCCTGAGATTGTATTGAACCAATATGGCCGAAGTCTGAGATCTTATTGAACCAGTATGGCTCAGGTCTGAGATCGTATGAAACCAGTATGGTCTGGCTCTGAGATCGTATTGAACCAGTGTTGCCAGCGTCTGAGATCGAATCGAACCAGTATGGCCCAGGTTGAGACCATATCGAACGAGTGTAGCCTGGGCCTGAGATTGTATTGAGCCAGTATGGCCCAGGTCTGAGATTGGATCGAACCAGTGTTGCCCGGGTCTAAGAACATATCGAACCAGTATGGCCCAGATCTGAGGTCATATCGACCCAGTATGTCCTGGGTCTCAGATCGTATCGAACAAGTATGGCCCGGATCTGAGATCGTATCCAACTAGTATGGCCTGGGTCTGAGATTGTTTCGAACCAGTATGGCCCGGGTCTGAGATCATATCGAGCCAGCATGAAACGGGTCTGACATGGATTCGAACCAGTATGGCCCAAGTCTGAGTACATATCGAACCAGTATGGCCCGGTTCTGAGATCATATCGAACCAATATGGCTCAGGTCTGAGATCGTATCAAACCAGTTTGGCCTGGGTCTGAGATCCTATCGAACCAGGATGGCCATGGTCTGAGATCAAATCGAACTAGTGTGGTCTGGGTCTGAGATTGTGACCAACCAGAATGGCCTGGTCTGAGATCGTATCCAACCAGTATGTCCTGGTTCTGAGATTGTATTGAACCAGTATTGCCCAGGTCTAAGATCGCATCGAACCAGTATAGCCCAGATCTGAGAGCAAATCGAATCAGTATGGTATGGGTCTAAGATCGTATCAAACCAGTATGGTCTGGGTCCGAGATCCTATTGAACCATTATTGCCCGGGTCTGAGATCGTATCAAACCAGTATGGCCCGGGTCTGAGATCGTATCCAACCCATATGGCTCAGGTCTGAGATTGTATTAAACCAGTATGGGCTGTGTCTGAGATCGTATCGAATCAGTATGGCCCAGGTCTGAGATCATATCGAACCAGTACGGCCCAGTTCTCAGATCATATCGAACTAGCATGGCCCGGGTCTGAGATCATATCGAACCAGTATGGCCCACGTTTGAGATCGTATCGAACCAGTATGGCCTGGGTCTGAGATCGTATCGAACAAGTATGGCCCGGGTCTGAGATCGTATCGAACTAGTATGGACTGGGTCTGAGATCATTTCGAACCAGTATGGCCCGGGTCTGAGATCATATCGAGCCAGTATGGTATGTGTCTAATATCGTATTGAACCAGTATGGCATAGGTCTGAGATCGTATCAAACCTGTATGGCCCGGGTCTGAGATCGTATCAAACCAGTACGGTCTGCGTCTGAGATAGTATTGAACCATTATTGCCCGGGTCTGAGATCGTATCGAACCAGTATGGCCCGGGTCTGAGATTGTATCGAACGAGTATAGCCTGGGTCTGAGATCGTATCGAACCAGTATGGCCCGGGTCTGAGATTGTATCGAACGAGTATAGCCTGGGTCTGAGATCGTATCGAACCAGTTTGGCCCGGGTCTGAGATCAAATCAACCCTGTGTGGCCCAGGTCTGAGACCATATCGAATCAGTATGGTGTGGTTCTGAGATCGTATCAAGCCAGTATGGCCAAGGTCTGAGATCATGTTGAGCCAGCATGGCCCGGGTCTGTGAGCATATCGAACCTGTATGGCTGGGTCTGAGATCATATCAAACCAGCATGGCCTGGGTCTGAGATCGTACCGAACCAGTATGGTTCAGGTCCAAGATTGTATCAAACCAGTATGGCCTGTGTATGATATCCGAACGAATCAGTATGGCCCACGTGGAGATCATATCGAACCAGTATGGCCTGGGTCTGAGATTATATCGAATTAGTATCGCCTGGGTCTGCGATCATATCTCACCAGTATGGCCCCGGTCTGAGATCACATCAAGCCCGTATGGCCAGGTCTGAGATCGTATCGAACCAGTATGGCCTGGGTCTGAGATTATATCGAACCAGTATGGTCTAGGTCTGAGATCTTATTGAACTAGTATTGCCCGGGTCTGATATCGTATCAAACCAGTATGGCCCAGGTCTGAAACCATATTGAATCAGTATGGTATGGATCTGAGATCGTATCAAACCAGTATGGCCTGGGTCTCAGATCATATCGAACCATTATGGCCCAGGTCTGAGATCTTAACGAACCAGTATGGCCCGGGTCTGAGGTCATATCGACCCAGTATGTCCTGGGTCTGAGATCGTATCGAACAAGTATGGCCCGGGTCTGAGATCGTATCAAACTAGTATGGCCTGGGTCTGAGATCGTTTCGAACCAGTATGGTCCGGGTCTGAGATCATATCGAGCCAGCATGGCACGGGTCTGACATGGATTCGAACCAGTATGGCCCGGGTCTGAGTACATATCGAACCAGTATGGCCCGGTTCTGAGATCATATCGAACCAATATGGCTCAGGTCTGAGATCGTATCAAACCAGTATGGCCTGGGTCTGAGATCGTATCGAACCAGGATGGCCATGGTCTGAGATCAAATCGAACTAGTGTGGTCTGGGTCTGAGATTGTGTACAACCAGAATGTCCCGGTCTGAGATCGTATCGAACCAGTATGTCCTGGTTCTGAGATTGTATTGAACCAGTATGACCAGGGTCTGAGATCATATGGAACTAGTATGGCCTGGGACTGAGACCGTATCGAACTAGTATGGCCTGGGTCTGAGATCGTATTGAACCAGTATGGCCCGGTTCTGAGATTGTGTCGAACCAGTAAGCCCAGGTTTGAGATAGTATCGAACCAGTCTGGCTGGGTCTGAGGTCATATCGAACCTGTATGGCCCAGGTTGGAGATTGTATCGAACGAGTATAGCCTGGGCCTGAGATTGTATTGAACCAGTATGGCCTGGGTCTGAGATTATATCGAACCTGTATGGCCCGGGTCTGAGGTCGTATCGAACCAGGATGGCCATGGTCTGATATCGTATCGAACCAGTATGGCCCAGGTTTGAGATCGTATCGAACCAGTATGGCCTGGGTCTGAGATCATATCGAACCAGTATGGTCTGGGACTGAGATCGTTTCGAACCAGTATGGCCCGGGTCTGAGATCTTATCAAACCAGGATGGTCTAGGTCTGAGATCCTATTGAACTAGTATTGCCCGGGTCTGAGATCGTATCAAACCAGTATGGCCCAAGTCTGAAACCATATTGAATCAGTATGTTATGGATCTGAGATCGTATCGAGCCAGTATGGCCTGGGTCTGACATCGTATCGAACAAGTATTCCCGGGTCTGAGATCTTATCAAACCAGGATGGTCTAGGTATGAGATCGTATTGAACTAGTATTGCCTGGGTCTGAGATCGTATCAAACCAGTATGGCCCAGTTCTGAAACCATATTGAATCAGTATGGTATGGATCTGAGATCGTATCAAACCAGTATGGCCTATGTCTGAGATTGTATCGAACCAGTATGGCCCAGGTTTCAGATCGTATCGAACCAGTATGGCCTGGGTCTGTGATGGTACTGAACAAGTATGGCCCGGGTCTGAGATTGAATCGAACTAGTATGGCCTGGGTCTGAGATCGTTTCGAACAAGTATGGCCCGGGTCTGAGATCATATCGAGCCAGCATGGCACGGGTCTGACATGGATTCGAACCAGTATGGCCCGGGTCTGACGACATATCGAACCAGTATGGCTCAGGTCTGAGATCGTATCAAACCAGTATGGCCTGGGTCTGAGGTCGTATCGAACCAGGATGGCACGGGTCTGAGATCATATCGAACTACTATCGCCCGGGTCTGAGATCATATCGGACCAGTTTGGCCCGGGTCTGAGATCAAATCAACCCAGTATGGCCCAGGTCTGAGACCATATCGAATCAGTATGGTGTGGGTCTGAGATCGTATCAAGCCAGAATAGCCTGGGTCTGAGATCATATTGAGCCAGTATGGCCCGGGTATCTGATCATGTCGAACCAGTATGGCTGGGTCTGAGATCATATCGAACCAATATGGCCTGGGTCTGAGATCTTATTGAACCAGTATGGCCTGGGTCTGAGATCATATCAAACCAATATGGCCTGGGTCTGAGATCTTATTGAACCAGTATGGCCTGGGTCTGAGATCGTATTGAACCAGTATGTCCCGGGTCTGAGATCGTATCCAACCCATATGGCTCAGGTCTGAGATTGTATTGAAACAGTATGGCCTGCATCTGAGATCCTATTGAACCAGTATGGCCCGGGTCTGAGATAGTATCAAACCTGTACGGTCTGCGTCTGAGATCGTATCGAACTAGTATGGCCTGGGTCTGAGATCATATCGAACCAGTATGGAACGGGTCTGAGATCATATCGAACTAGTATCGCCTGGGTCTGAGATCATATCAAACCAGTTTGTCCCAGGTCTGAGTTCAAATCAACCCAGTATGGCCCAGATCTGAGACCATATCGAATCAGTATGGTATGGGTCTAAGATCGTATTGAACCAGTCTGGCCCGGGTCTGAGATCGTATCAAACCAGAACGGTCTGGGTCTGTGATCGTATTGAACCATTTTTGCCCGGGTCTGAGATCGTATCAGACCAGTATGGCCCGGGTCTGAGATCGTATCGAACCAGTATGGCCCGGGTCTGAGATTGCATCGAACGAGTATAGCCTGGGCCTGATATTGTATTGAACCAGTATGGCCCGGGTCTGAGATCATATCGAACCAGTATGGCCCGGGTCTGAGATTGTATCGAACGAGTATAGCCTGGGCCTGATATTGTATTGAACCAGTATGGCCTGGGTTGAGATCGTATCCAACCCATTTGGCTCAGGTCTGAGACTGTATCACACCAGTATGGCCTGTGTCTGAGATCATATCGAATCCGTATGGCCCAGGTCTGAGATCATATCGAACTAGTATGGCCCGGGTCGGAGATCATATCGACCCAGTATGGTCCAGGTCTGAGACCATATCGAATCAGTATGGCCTGGGTCTGTGATCATATCGAACCAGCATGTCCCGGGTTTGACATGGATTTGAAAGAGTACGGCCCAGGTCTGAGTACATATCAAACCAGTATGGCCCGGGTCTGAGATTGTATCGAACAAGTATAGTCTGGGTCTGAGATTGTATTGAACCAGTATGGCCCAGGTTTCAGATCGTATCGAACCAGTATGGCCTGGGTCTGTGATGGTACTGAACAAGTATGGCCCGGGTCTGAGATTGAATCGAACTAGTATGGCCTGGGTCTGAGATCGTTTCGAACAAGTATGGCCCGGGTCTGAGATCATATCGAGCCAGCATGGCACGGGTCTGACATGGATTCGAACCAGTATGGCCCGGGTCTGACGACATATCGAACCAGTATGGCTCAGGTCTGAGATCGTATCAAACCAGTATGGCCTGGGTCTGAGGTCGTATCGAACCAGGATGGCACGGGTCTGAGATCATATCGAACTACTATCGCCTGGGTCTGAGATCATATCGGACCAGTTTGGCCCGGGTCTGAGATCAAATCAACCCAGTATGGCCCAGGTCTGAGACCATATCGAATCAGTATGGTGTGGGTCTGAGATCGTATCAAGCCAGAATAGCCTGGGTCTGAGATCATATTGAGCCAGTATGGCCCGGGTATCTGATCATGTCGAACCAGTATGGCTGGGTCTGAGATCATATCGAACCAATATGGCCTGGGTCTGAGATCTTATTGAACCAGTATGGCCTGGGTCTGAGATCGTATTGAACCAGTATGTCCCGGGTCTGAGATCGTATCCAACCCATATGGCTCAGGTCTGAGATTGTATTGAAACAGTATGGCCTGCATCTGAGATCCTATTGAACCAGTATGGCCCGGGTCTGAGATAGTATCAAACCTGTACGGTCTGCATCTGAGATCGTATCACTAGTATGGCCTGGGTCTGAGATCATATCGAACCAGTATGGAACGGGTCTGAGATCATATCGAACTAGTATCGCCTGGGTCTGAGATCATATCAAACCAGTTTGTCCCAGGTCTGAGTTCAAATCAACCCAGTATGGCCCAGGTCTGAGACCATATCGATTCAGTATCGTATGGGTCTGAGAACGTATCAAACCAGTATGGCCTGGGTCTGTGATCATATCGAGTCAGTATGGCCGGGGTCTGAGATCGTCTCGGATAAGTGTGGCCTGGGTCTGAGAGAGTATTGAACTAGTATGGCCCGGGTCTGAGATCATATCGAGCCAGCATGTCCCGGGTCTGCATAATTTCGAAACAGTATGGCCTGGGTCTGAGTGCATATCGAACCAGTATGGCCCCGGTCTGAGATTGTTTCGAACCAGTATAGCCTGGGCCTGAGATTGTATTGAGCCAGTATGGCCCGGGTCTGAGATTGGATCGAACCAGTATTGCCCGGGTCTAAGATCGTATCGAACCAGTATGGCCCAGATCTGAGACCATATCGAATCAGTATGGTATGGGTCTAAGATCGTATTGAACCAGTCTGGCCCGGGTCTGAGATCGTATCAAACCAGAA
The DNA here is from genome assembly GCF_030028105.1 of Mobula birostris. NCBI lineage: Eukaryota > Metazoa > Chordata > Chondrichthyes > Myliobatiformes > Myliobatidae > Mobula > Mobula birostris. Next base: position 103,692,176 of record NC_092375.1, on the reverse strand, counting down.
CGGTCTGGGTCTGTGATCGTATTGAACCATTATTGCCCGGGTCTGAGATCGTATCAGACCGGTATGGCCTGGGTCTGAGATCCTTTTGAACCAGTATGGCCCGGGTCTGAGATTGCATCGAACGAGTATAGCCTGGGCCTGATATTGTATTGAACCAGTATGGCCCGGGTCTGAGATCATATCGAACCAGTATGGCCCGGGTCTGAGATTGTATCGAACGAGTATAGCCTGGGCCTGATATTGTATTGAACCAGTATGGCCTGGGTTGAGATCGTATCCAACCCATTTGGCTCAGGTCTGAGATTGTATCACACCAGTATGGCCTGTGTCTGAGATCATATCGAATCCGTATGGCCCAGGTCTGAGATCATATCGAACTAGTATGGCCCGGGTCGGAGATCATATCGACCCAGTATGGTCCAGGTCTGAGACCATATCGAATCAGTATGGCCTGGGTCTGTGATCATATCGAACCAGCATGTCCCGGGTTTGACATGGATTTGAAAGAGTACGGCCCAGGTCTGAGTACATATCAAACCAGTATGGCCCGGGTCTGAGATTGTATCGAACAAGTATAGTCTGGGTCTGAGATTGTATTGAACCAGTATGGCCCGGGTCTGAGATTGTATCGAACCTGTATAGCCCAGGTCTGAGACCATATCGAATCAGTATGGTATATGTCTAATATCGTATTGAACCAGTATGGCCTAGGTCTGAGATCGTATCGAACCTGTATAGCCCGGGTCTGAGATCGTATCAAACCAGTACGGTCTGCGTCTGAGATCGTATTGAACCATTATTGCCCGGGTCTGAGATCGTATCAAACCAGTACGGTCTGCGTCTGAGATCATATTAAACCATTATTGCCCGGGTCTGAGATCATATCGAACCAGTATGGCACGGGTCTGAGATCATATCAAACTGGTATCGCCTGGGTCTGAGATCATATCGAACCAGTTTGGCCCGGGTCTGAGATCAAATCAACCCTGTGTGGCCCAGGTCTGAGACCATATCGAATCAGTATGGTGTGGTTCTGAGATCGTATCAAGCCAGTATGGCCAAGGTCTGAGATCATGTTGAGCCAGCATGGCCCGGGTCTGTGAGCATATCGAACCTGTATGGCTGGGTCTGAGATCATATCAAACCAGCATGGCCTGGGTCTGAGATCGTATCGAACCAGTATGGTTCAGGTCCAAGATTGTATCAAACCAGTATGGTTCAGGTCCAAGATTGTATCAAACCAGTATGGCCTGTGTATGATATCCGAACGAATCAGTATGGCCCAGGTGGAGATCATATCGAACCAGTATGGCCTGGGTCTGAGATTATATCGAACTAGTATCGCCTGGGTCTGCGATCATATCTCACCAGTATGGCCCCGGTCTGAGATCGCATCAAGCCCGTATGGCCAGGTCTGAGATCGTATCGAACCAGTATGGCCTGGGTCTGAGATTGTATCGAACCAGTATGGTCTAGGTCTGAGATCTTATTGAACTAGTATTGCCCGGGTCTGATATCGTATCAAACCAGTATGGCCCAGGTCTGAAACCATATTGAATCAGTATGGTATGGATCTGAGATCGTATCAAACCAGTATGGCCTGGGTCTCAGATCATATCGAACCATTATGGCCCAGGTCTGAGATCTTAACGAACCAGTATGGCCCGGGTCTGAGGTCATATCGACCCAGTATGTCCTGGGTCTGAGATCGTATCGAACAAGTATGGCCCGGGTCTGAGATCGTATCAAACTAGTATGGCCTGGGTCTGAGATCGTTTCGAACCAGTATGGCCCGGGTCTGAGATCATATCGAGCCAGCATGGCACGGGTCTGACATGGATTCGAACCAGTATGGCCCGGGTCTGAGTACATATCGAACCAGTATGGCCCGGTTCTGAGATCATATCGAACCAATATGGCTCAGGTCTGAGATCGTATCAAACCAGTATGGCCTGGGTCTGAGATCGTATCGAACCAGGATGGCCATGGTCTGAGATCAAATCGAACTAGTGTGGTCTGGGTCTGAGATTGTGTACAACCAGAATGTCCCGGTCTGAGATCGTATCGAACCAGTATGTCCTGGTTCGAGATTGTATTGAACCAGTATGACCAGGGTCTGAGATCATATGGAACTAGTATGGCCTGGGACTGAGACCGTATCGAACTAGTATGGCCTGGGTCTGAGATCGTATTGAACCAGTATGGCCCGGTTCTGAGATTGTGTCGAACCAGTAAGCCCAGGTTTGAGATAGTATTGAACCAGTCTGGCTGGGTCTGAGGTCATATCGAACCTGTATGGCCCAGGTCGGAGATTGTATCGAACGAGTATAGCCTGGGCCTGAGATTGTATTGAACCAGTATGGCCTGGGTCTGAGTTTATATCGAACCTGTATGGCCCGGGTCTGAGGTCGTATCGAACCAGGATGGCCATGGTCTGATATCGTATCGAACCAGTATAGCCTGCGACTGAGATTGTATCGAACCAGTACGGCTCAGGTCTGAGATCTTATCAAACCAGAATGGTCTAGGTCTGAGATCGTATTGAAGTAGTATTGCCCGGGTCTGAGATCGTATCAAACCAGTATGGCCCAGGTCTGAGACCATATTGAATCAGTATGGTATGGATCTGAGATCGTATCAAACCAATATGGCCTATGTCTGAGATCGTATCGAACCAGTATGGCCCAGGTTTGAGATCGTATCAAACCAGTATGGCCTGGGTCTGAGATCATATCGAACCAGTATGGTCTGGGACTGAGATCGTTTCGAACCAGTATGGCCCGGGTCTGAGATCTTATCAAACCAGGATGGTCTAGGTCTGAGATCCTATTGAACTAGTATTGCCCGGGTCTGAGATCGTATCAAACCAGTATGGCCCAAGTCTGAAACCATATTGAATCAGTATGTTATGGATCTGAGATCGTATCGAACCAGTATGGCCTGGGTCTGACATCGTATCGAACAAGTATTCCCGGGTCTGAGATCTTATCAAACCAGGATGGTCTAGGTATGAGATCGTATTGAACTAGTATTGCCTGGGTCTGAGATCGTATCAAACCAGTATGGCCCAGTTCTGAAACCATATTGAATCAGTATGGTATGGATCTGAGATCGTATCAAACCAGTATGGCCTATGTCTGAGATTGTATCGAACCAGTATGGCCCAGGTTTCAGATCGTATCGAACCAGTATGGCCTGGGTCTGTGATGGTACTGAACAAGTATGGCCCGGGTCTGAGATTGAATCGAACTAGTATGGCCTGGGTCTGAGATCGTTTCGAACAAGTATGGCCCGGGTCTGAGATCATATCGAGCCAGCATGGCACGGGTCTGACATGGATTCGAACCAGTATGGCCCGGGTCTGACGACATATCGAACCAGTATGGCTCAGGTCTGAGATCGTATCAAACCAGTATGGCCTGGGTCTGAGGTCGTATCGAACCAGGATGGCACGGGTCTGAGATCATATCGAACTACTATCGCCTGGGTCTGAGATCATATCGAACCAGTTTGGCCCGGGTCTGAGATCAAATCAACCCAGTATGGCCCAGGTCTGAGACCATATCGAATCAGTATGGTGTGGGTCTGAGATCGTATCAAGCCAGAATAGCCTGGGTCTGAGATCATATTGAGCCAGTATGGCCCGGGTATCTGATCATGTCGAACCAGTATGGCTGGGTCTGAGATCATATCGAACCAATATGGCCTGGGTCTGAGATCTTATTGACCAAGTATGGCCTGGGTCTGAGATCATATCAAACCAATATGGCCTGGGTCTGAGATCTTATTGAACCAGTATGGCCTGGGTCTGAGATCGTATTGAACCAGTATGTCCCGGGTCTGAGATCGTATCCAACCCATATGGCTCAGATCTGAGATTGTATCAAACCAGTATGGGCTGTGTCTGAGATCGTATCGAATCAGTATGGCCCAGGTCTGAGATCATATCGAACCAGTATGGCTCAGTTCTGAGATCATATCGAACTAGTATGGCCCGGGTCTGAGATCATATCGAACTAGTATGGCCTGGTTCTAAGATCATATCTAACCAGTACGGCACGTGTCTGTGGTCATATCAAACTAGTATCGCCTGGGTCTGAGATAATATCGAACCAGTTTGGGTCAGGTCTGAGAACAAATGAACCCAGTATGGCCCAGGACTGAGACCATATCGAATCATTATGGTATGGGTCTGAGATCGTATCAAGCCAGTATGGCCTGGGTCTGAGATCATATAGAGCCTGTTTGGCCCGTGTCTGTGATCATATCGAACCAGTATGGCTGGGTCTGAGATCATATCAAACCAGTATGGCCTGGGTCTGAGATCGTATCGAACCAATATGTCCTGGGTCTGAGATCGTAGCGAACCAGTATGGCATGAGTCTGAGATCGTATTGAACCAATATGGCCTGGGTCTGAGATCTTATTGAACCAGTATGGCATGAGTCTGAGATCGTATTGAACCCGTATGTCCCGGGTCTGAGATCGTGTCGAACCAGTAAGGCTCAGATTGTATCAAACCAGTATGGCCTGTGTCTGATATCCGAACGAATCAGTATGGCCCAGGTTGAGATCATATCGAACCAGTATGGCCCAGTTCTGAGATCATATCGAAATAGTATGGCCCAGTTCTGAGATCATATCGAACTAGTATGGCCTGGGTCTGATATTATATCGAACAAGTATCGCCTGGGTCTGAGATCATATCTCACCAGTATGGCCCGGGTGTGAGATCACATCAAGCCCATATGGCCAGGTCTGAGATCGTATCGAACCAGTATTGCCCGGGTCTGATATAGTATCAAACCAGTATGGCCCAGGTCTGAAACCATATTGAATCAGTATGGTATGGATCTGACATCGTATCAAACCAGTATGGCCTATGTCTGAGATCGTATCGAACCAGTATGGCCCACGTTTGAGATCGTATCGAACCAGTACGGCCTGGGTCTGAGATCGTATTGTACAAGTATGGCCCGGGTCTGAGATCGTATCAAACTAGGATGGCCTGGGTCTGAGATCGTTCCGAACCAGTATAGCCCGGGTCTGAGATCATATCGAGCCAGCATGGCACGGCGCTGACATGGATTCGAACCAGTATGGCCCGAGTTTGAGATCTTATCAAACCAGGATGGTCTTGGTCTGAGATTGTACTGAACTAGTATTGCCCGGGTCTGAGATCGTATCAAACCAGTATGGCCCAGGTCTGAGACCGTATCGAACCTGCATGGCCCGGGTCTGAGATTGTATCGAACCAGTATGGCCTGGGTCTGAGATCATATCGAACCAGTATGGCCCAGGTCTGAGATCTTAACAAACCAGTATGGCCTGGGTCTGAGGTCATATCGACCCAGTATGTCCCGGGTCTGAGATCTTAACGAACCAGTATGGCGCAGGTCTGAGGTTGTATCGAACAAGTATGTCCCGGGTCTGAGATCGTATCGAATTAGTATGGCCTGGGTCTGAGATCGTTTCGAACCAGTATGGCCCGGGTCTGAGATCATTCGAACCAGCATGGCACGGGTCTGACATGGATTCGAACCAGTATGGCCTGGGTCTGAGTACATATCGAACCAGTATGGCCCCGGTCTGAGATTGTATCGAACCAGTTTCGCCTGGGCCTGAGATTGTATTGAACCAATATGGCCGAAGTCTGAGATCTTATTGAACCAGTATGGCTCAGGTCTGAGATCGTATGAAACCAGTATGGTCTGGCTCTGAGATCGTATTGAACCAGTGTTGCCAGCGTCTGAGATCGAATCGAACCAGTATGGCCCAGGTTGAGACCATATCGAACGAGTGTAGCCTGGGCCTGAGATTGTATTGAGCCAGTATGGCCCAGGTCTGAGATTGGATCGAACCAGTGTTGCCCGGGTCTAAGAACATATCGAACCAGTATGGCCCAGATCTGAGGTCATATCGACCCAGTATGTCCTGGGTCTCAGATCGTATCGAACAAGTATGGCCCGGATCTGAGATCGTATCCAACTAGTATGGCCTGGGTCTGAGATTGTTTCGAACCAGTATGGCCCGGGTCTGAGATCATATCGAGCCAGCATGAAACGGGTCTGACATGGATTCGAACCAGTATGGCCCAAGTCTGAGTACATATCGAACCAGTATGGCCCGGTTCTGAGATCATATCGAACCAATATGGCTCAGGTCTGAGATCGTATCAAACCAGTATGGCCTGGGTCTGAGATCCTATCGAACCAGGATGGCCATGGTCTGAGATCAAATCGAACTAGTGTGGTCTGGGTCTGAGATTGTGACCAACCAGAATGGCCTGGTCTGAGATCGTATCCAACCAGTATGTCCTGGTTCTGAGATTGTATTGAACCAGTATTGCCCAGGTCTAAGATCGCATCGAACCAGTATAGCCCAGATCTGAGAGCAAATCGAATCAGTATGGTATGGGTCTAAGATCGTATCAAACCAGTATGGTCTGGGTCCGAGATCCTATTGAACCATTATTGCCCGGGTCTGAGATCGTATCAAACCAGTATGGCCCGGGTCTGAGATCGTATCCAACCCATATGGCTCAGGTCTGAGATTGTATTAAACCAGTATGGGCTGTGTCTGAGATCGTATCGAATCAGTATGGCCCAGGTCTGAGATCATATCGAACCAGTACGGCCCAGTTCTCAGATCATATCGAACTAGCATGGCCCGGGTCTGAGATCATATCGAACCAGTATGGCCCACGTTTGAGATCGTATCGAACCAGTATGGCCTGGGTCTGAGATCGTATCGAACAAGTATGGCCCGGGTCTGAGATCGTATCGAACTAGTATGGACTGGGTCTGAGATCATTTCGAACCAGTATGGCCCGGGTCTGAGATCATATCGAGCCAGTATGGTATGTGTCTAATATCGTATTGAACCAGTATGGCATAGGTCTGAGATCGTATCAAACCTGTATGGCCCGGGTCTGAGATCGTATCAAACCAGTACGGTCTGCGTCTGAGATAGTATTGAACCATTATTGCCCGGGTCTGAGATCGTATCGAACCAGTATGGCCCGGGTCTGAGATTGTATCGAACGAGTATAGCCTGGGTCTGAGATCGTATCGAACCAGTATGGCCCGGGTCTGAGATTGTATCGAACGAGTATAGCCTGGGTCTGAGATCGTATCGAACCAGTTTGGCCCGGGTCTGAGATCAAATCAACCCTGTGTGGCCCAGGTCTGAGACCATATCGAATCAGTATGGTGTGGTTCTGAGATCGTATCAAGCCAGTATGGCCAAGGTCTGAGATCATGTTGAGCCAGCATGGCCCGGGTCTGTGAGCATATCGAACCTGTATGGCTGGGTCTGAGATCATATCAAACCAGCATGGCCTGGGTCTGAGATCGTACCGAACCAGTATGGTTCAGGTCCAAGATTGTATCAAACCAGTATGGCCTGTGTATGATATCCGAACGAATCAGTATGGCCCACGTGGAGATCATATCGAACCAGTATGGCCTGGGTCTGAGATTATATCGAATTAGTATCGCCTGGGTCTGCGATCATATCTCACCAGTATGGCCCCGGTCTGAGATCACATCAAGCCCGTATGGCCAGGTCTGAGATCGTATCGAACCAGTATGGCCTGGGTCTGAGATTATATCGAACCAGTATGGTCTAGGTCTGAGATCTTATTGAACTAGTATTGCCCGGGTCTGATATCGTATCAAACCAGTATGGCCCAGGTCTGAAACCATATTGAATCAGTATGGTATGGATCTGAGATCGTATCAAACCAGTATGGCCTGGGTCTCAGATCATATCGAACCATTATGGCCCAGGTCTGAGATCTTAACGAACCAGTATGGCCCGGGTCTGAGGTCATATCGACCCAGTATGTCCTGGGTCTGAGATCGTATCGAACAAGTATGGCCCGGGTCTGAGATCGTATCAAACTAGTATGGCCTGGGTCTGAGATCGTTTCGAACCAGTATGGTCCGGGTCTGAGATCATATCGAGCCAGCATGGCACGGGTCTGACATGGATTCGAACCAGTATGGCCCGGGTCTGAGTACATATCGAACCAGTATGGCCCGGTTCTGAGATCATATCGAACCAATATGGCTCAGGTCTGAGATCGTATCAAACCAGTATGGCCTGGGTCTGAGATCGTATCGAACCAGGATGGCCATGGTCTGAGATCAAATCGAACTAGTGTGGTCTGGGTCTGAGATTGTGTACAACCAGAATGTCCCGGTCTGAGATCGTATCGAACCAGTATGTCCTGGTTCTGAGATTGTATTGAACCAGTATGACCAGGGTCTGAGATCATATGGAACTAGTATGGCCTGGGACTGAGACCGTATCGAACTAGTATGGCCTGGGTCTGAGATCGTATTGAACCAGTATGGCCCGGTTCTGAGATTGTGTCGAACCAGTAAGCCCAGGTTTGAGATAGTATCGAACCAGTCTGGCTGGGTCTGAGGTCATATCGAACCTGTATGGCCCAGGTTGGAGATTGTATCGAACGAGTATAGCCTGGGCCTGAGATTGTATTGAACCAGTATGGCCTGGGTCTGAGATTATATCGAACCTGTATGGCCCGGGTCTGAGGTCGTATCGAACCAGGATGGCCATGGTCTGATATCGTATCGAACCAGTATGGCCCAGGTTTGAGATCGTATCGAACCAGTATGGCCTGGGTCTGAGATCATATCGAACCAGTATGGTCTGGGACTGAGATCGTTTCGAACCAGTATGGCCCGGGTCTGAGATCTTATCAAACCAGGATGGTCTAGGTCTGAGATCCTATTGAACTAGTATTGCCCGGGTCTGAGATCGTATCAAACCAGTATGGCCCAAGTCTGAAACCATATTGAATCAGTATGTTATGGATCTGAGATCGTATCGAGCCAGTATGGCCTGGGTCTGACATCGTATCGAACAAGTATTCCCGGGTCTGAGATCTTATCAAACCAGGATGGTCTAGGTATGAGATCGTATTGAACTAGTATTGCCTGGGTCTGAGATCGTATCAAACCAGTATGGCCCAGTTCTGAAACCATATTGAATCAGTATGGTATGGATCTGAGATCGTATCAAACCAGTATGGCCTATGTCTGAGATTGTATCGAACCAGTATGGCCCAGGTTTCAGATCGTATCGAACCAGTATGGCCTGGGTCTGTGATGGTACTGAACAAGTATGGCCCGGGTCTGAGATTGAATCGAACTAGTATGGCCTGGGTCTGAGATCGTTTCGAACAAGTATGGCCCGGGTCTGAGATCATATCGAGCCAGCATGGCACGGGTCTGACATGGATTCGAACCAGTATGGCCCGGGTCTGACGACATATCGAACCAGTATGGCTCAGGTCTGAGATCGTATCAAACCAGTATGGCCTGGGTCTGAGGTCGTATCGAACCAGGATGGCACGGGTCTGAGATCATATCGAACTACTATCGCCTGGGTCTGAGATCATATCGGACCAGTTTGGCCCGGGTCTGAGATCAAATCAACCCAGTATGGCCCAGGTCTGAGACCATATCGAATCAGTATGGTGTGGGTCTGAGATCGTATCAAGCCAGAATAGCCTGGGTCTGAGATCATATTGAGCCAGTATGGCCCGGGTATCTGATCATGTCGAACCAGTATGGCTGGGTCTGAGATCATATCGAACCAATATGGCCTGGGTCTGAGATCTTATTGAACCAGTATGGCCTGGGTCTGAGATCATATCAAACCAATATGGCCTGGGTCTGAGATCTTATTGAACCAGTATGGCCTGGGTCTGAGATCGTATTGAACCAGTATGTCCCGGGTCTGAGATCGTATCCAACCCATATGGCTCAGGTCTGAGATTGTATTGAAACAGTATGGCCTGCATCTGAGATCCTATTGAACCAGTATGGCCCGGGTCTGAGATAGTATCAAACCTGTACGGTCTGCGTCTGAGATCGTATCGAACTAGTATGGCCTGGGTCTGAGATCATATCGAACCAGTATGGAACGGGTCTGAGATCATATCGAACTAGTATCGCCTGGGTCTGAGATCATATCAAACCAGTTTGTCCCAGGTCTGAGTTCAAATCAACCCAGTATGGCCCAGATCTGAGACCATATCGAATCAGTATGGTATGGGTCTAAGATCGTATTGAACCAGTCTGGCCCGGGTCTGAGATCGTATCAAACCAGAACGGTCTGGGTCTGTGATCGTATTGAACCATTATTGCCCGGGTCTGAGATCGTATCAGACCGGTATGGCCTGGGTCTGAGATCCTTTTGAACCAGTATGGCCCGGGTCTGAGATTGCATCGAACGAGTATAGCCTGGGCCTGATATTGTATTGAACCAGTATGGCCCGGGTCTGAGATCATATCGAACCAGTATGGCCCGGGTCTGAGATTGTATCGAACGAGTATAGCCTGGGCCTGATATTGTATTGAACCAGTATGGCCTGGGTTGAGATCGTATCCAACCCATTTGGCTCAGGTCTGAGATTGTATCACACCAGTATGGCCTGTGTCTGAGATCATATCGAATCCGTATGGCCCAGGTCTGAGATCATATCGAACTAGTATGGCCCGGGTCGGAGATCATATCGACCCAGTATGGTCCAGGTCTGAGACCATATCGAATCAGTATGGCCTGGGTCTGTGATCATATCGAACCAGCATGTCCCGGGTTTGACATGGATTTGAAAGAGTACGGCCCAGGTCTGAGTACATATCAAACCAGTATGGCCCGGGTCTGAGATTGTATCGAACAAGTATAGTCTGGGTCTGAGATTGTATTGAACCAGTATGGCCCAGGTTTCAGATCGTATCGAACCAGTATGGCCTGGGTCTGTGATGGTACTGAACAAGTATGGCCCGGGTCTGAGATTGAATCGAACTAGTATGGCCTGGGTCTGAGATCGTTTCGAACAAGTATGGCCCGGGTCTGAGATCATATCGAGCCAGCATGGCACGGGTCTGACATGGATTCGAACCAGTATGGCCCGGGTCTGACGACATATCGAACCAGTATGGCTCAGGTCTGAGATCGTATCAAACCAGTATGGCCTGGGTCTGAGGTCGTATCGAACCAGGATGGCACGGGTCTGAGATCATATCGAACTACTATCGCCTGGGTCTGAGATCATATCGGACCAGTTTGGCCCGGGTCTGAGATCAAATCAACCCAGTATGGCCCAGGTCTGAGACCATATCGAATCAGTATGGTGTGGGTCTGAGATCGTATCAAGCCAGAATAGCCTGGGTCTGAGATCATATTGAGCCAGTATGGCCCGGGTATCTGATCATGTCGAACCAGTATGGCTGGGTCTGAGATCATATCGAACCAATATGGCCTGGGTCTGAGATCTTATTGAACCAGTATGGCCTGGGTCTGAGATCGTATTGAACCAGTATGTCCCGGGTCTGAGATCGTATCCAACCCATATGGCTCAGGTCTGAGATTGTATTGAAACAGTATGGCCTGCATCTGAGATCCTATTGAACCAGTATGGCCCGGGTCTGAGATAGTATCAAACCTGTACGGTCTGCGTCTGAGATCGTATCACTAGTATGGCCTGGGTCTGAGATCATATCGAACCAGTATGGAACGGGTCTGAGATCATATCGAACTAGTATCGCCTGGGTCTGAGATCATATCAAACCAGTTTGTCCCAGGTCTGAGTTCAAATCAACCCAGTATGGCCCAGGTCTGAGACCATATCGATTCAGTATCGTATGGGTCTGAGAACGTATCAAACCAGTATGGCCTGGGTCTGTGATCATATCGAGTCAGTATGGCCGGGGTCTGAGATCGTCTCGGATAAGTGTGGCCTGGGTCTGAGAGAGTATTGAACTAGTATGGCCCGGGTCTGAGATCATATCGAGCCAGCATGTCCCGGGTCTGCATAATTTCGAAACAGTATGGCCTGGGTCTGAGTGCATATCGAACCAGTATGGCCCCGGTCTGAGATTGTTTCGAACCAGTATAGCCTGGGCCTGAGATTGTATTGAGCCAGTATGGCCCGGGTCTGAGATTGGATCGAACCAGTATTGCCCGGGTCTAAGATCGTATCGAACCAGTATGGCCCAGATCTGAGACCATATCGAATCAGTATGGTATGGGTCTAAGATCGTATTGAACCAGTCTGGCCCGGGTCTGAGATCGTATCAAACCAGAACGGTCTGGGTCTGTGATCGTATTGAACCATTATTGCCCGGGTCTGAGATCGTATCAGACCGGTATGGCCTGGGTCTGAGATCCTTTTGAACCAGTATGGCCCGGGTCTGAGATTGCATCGAACGAGTATAGCCTGGGCCTGATATTGTATTGAACCAGTATGGCCCGGGTCTGAGATCATATCGAACCAGTATGGCCCGGGTCTGAGATTGTATCGAACGAGTATAGCCTGGGCCTGATATTGTATTGAACCAGTATGGCCTGGGTTGAGATCGTATCCAACCCATTTGGCTCAGGTCTGAGATTGTATCACACCAGTATGGCCTGTGTCTGAGATCATATCGAATCCGTATGGCCCAGGTCTGAGATCATATCGAACTAGTATGGCCCGGGTCGGAGATCATATCGACCCAGTATGGTCCAGGTCTGAGACCATATCGAATCAGTATGGCCTGGGTCTGTGATCATATCGAACCAGCATGTCCCGGGTTTGACATGGATTTGAAAGAGTACGGCCCAGGTCTGAGTACATATCAAACCAGTATGGCCCGGGTCTGAGATTGTATCGAACAAGTATAGTCTGGGTCTGAGATTGTATTGAACCAGTATGGCCCGGGTCTGAGATTGTATCGAACCTGTATAGCCCAGGTCTGAGATCATATCGAATCAGTATGGTATATGTCTAATATCGTATTGAACCAGTATGGCCTAGGTCTGAGATCGTATCGAACCTGTATAGCCCGGGTCTGAGATCGTATCAAACCAGTACGGTCTGCGTCTGAGATCGTATTGAACCATTATTGCCCGGGTCTGAGATCGTATCAAACCAGTACGGTCTGCGTCTGAGATCATATTAAACCATTATTGCCCGGGTCTGAGATCATATCGAACCAGTATGGCACGGGTCTGAGATCATATCAAACTGGTATCGCCTGGGTCTGAGATCATATCGAACCAGTTTGGCCCGGGTCTGAGATCAAATCAACCCTGTGTGGCCCAGGTCTGAGAACATATCGAATCAGTATGGTGTGGTTCTGAGATCGTATCAAGCCAGTATGGCCAAGGTCTGAGATCATGTTGAGCCAGCATGGCCCGGGTCTGTGAGCATATCGAACCTGTATGGCTGGGTCTGAGATCATATCAAACCAGCATGGCCTGGGTCTGAGATCGTATCGAACCAGTATGGTTCAGGTCCAAGATTGTATCAAACCAGTATGGTTCAGGTCCAAGATTGTATCAAACCAGTATGGCCTGTGTATGATATCCGAACGAATCAGTATGGCCCAGGTGGAGATCATATCGAACCAGTATGGCCTGGGTCTGAGATTATATCGAACTAGTATCGCCTGGGTCTGCGATCATATCTCACCAGTATGGCCCCGGTCTGAGATCGCATCAAGCCCGTATGGCCAGGTCTGAGATCGTATCGAACCAGTATGGCCTGGGTCTGAGATTGTATCGAACCAGTATGGTCTAGGTCTGAGATCTTATTGAACTAGTATTGCCCGGGTCTGATATCGTATCAAACCAGTATGGCCCAGGTCTGAAACCATATTGAATCAGTATGGTATGGATCTGAGATCGTATCAAACCAGTATGGCCTGGGTCTCAGATCATATCGAACCATTATGGCCCAGGTCTGAGATCTTAACGAACCAGTATGGCCCGGGTCTGAGGTCATATCGACCCAGTATGTCCTGGGTCTGAGATCGTATCGAACAAGTATGGCCCGGGTCTGAGATCGTATCAAACTAGTATGGCCTGGGTCTGAGATCGTTTCGAACCAGTATGGCCCGGGTCTGAGATCATATCGAGCCAGCATGGCACGGGTCTGACATGGATTCGAACCAGTATGGCCCGGGTCTGAGTACATATCGAACCAGTATGGCCCGGTTCTGAGATCATATCGAACCAATATGGCTCAGGTCTGAGATCGTATCAAACCAGTATGGCCTGGGTCTGAGATCGTATCGAACCAGGATGGCCATGGTCTGAGATCAAATCGAACTAGTGTGGTCTGGGTCTGAGATTGTGTACAACCAGAATGTCCCGGTCTGAGATCGTATCGAACCAGTATGTCCTGGTTCGAGATTGTATTGAACCAGTATGACCAGGGTCTGAGATCATATGGAACTAGTATGGCCTGGGACTGAGACCGTATCGAACTAGTATGGCCTGGGTCTGAGATCGTATTGAACCAGTATGGCCCGGTTCTGAGATTGTGTCGAACCAGTAAGCCCAGGTTTGAGATAGTATTGAACCAGTCTGGCTGGGTCTGAGGTCATATCGAACCTGTATGGCCCAGGTCGGAGATTGTATCGAACGAGTATAGCCTGGGCCTGAGATTGTATTGAACCAGTATGGCCTGGGTCTGAGTTTATATCGAACCTGTATGGCCCGGGTCTGAGGTCGTATCGAACCAGGATGGCCATGGTCTGATATCGTATCGAACCAGTATAGCCTGCGACTGAGATTGTATCGAACCAGTACGGCTCAGGTCTGAGATCTTATCAAACCAGAATGGTCTAGGTCTGAGATCGTATTGAAGTAGTATTGCCCGGGTCTGAGATCGTATCAAACCAGTATGGCCCAGGTCTGAGACCATATTGAATCAGTATGGTATGGATCTGAGATCGTATCAAACCAATATGGCCTATGTCTGAGATCGTATCGAACCAGTATGGCCCAGGTTTGAGATCGTATCGAACCAGTATGGCCTGGGTCTGAGATCATATCGAACCAGTATGGTCTGGGACTGAGATCGTTTCGAACCAGTATGGCCCGGGTCTGAGATCTTATCAAACCAGGATGGTCTAGGTCTGAGATCCTATTGAACTAGTATTGCCCGGGTCTGAGATCGTATCAAACCAGTATGGCCCAAGTCTGAAACCATATTGAATCAGTATGTTATGGATCTGAGATCGTATCGAACCAGTATGGCCTGGGTCTGACATCGTATCGAACAAGTATTCCCGGGTCTGAGATCTTATCAAACCAGGATGGTCTAGGTATGAGATCGTATTGAACTAGTATTGCCTGGGTCTGAGATCGTATCAAACCAGTATGGCACAGTTCTGAAACCATATTGAATCAGTATGGTATGGATCTGAGATCGTATCAAACCAGTATGGCCTATGTCTGAGATTGTATCGAACCAGTATGGCCCAGGTTTCAGATCGTATCGAACCAGTATGGCCTGGGTCTGTGATGGTACTGAACAAGTATGGCCCGGGTCTGAGATTGAATCGAACTAGTATGGCCTGGGTCTGAGATCGTTTCGAACAAGTATGGCCCGGGTCTGAGATCATATCGAGCCAGCATGGCACGGGTCTGACATGGATTCGAACCAGTATGGCCCGGGTCTGACGACATATCGAACCAGTATGGCTCAGGTCTGAGATCGTATCAAACCAGTATGGCCTGGGTCTGAGGTCGTATCGAACCAGGATGGCACGGGTCTGAGATCATATCGAACTACTATCGCCTGGGTCTGAGATCATATCGAACCAGTTTGGCCCGGGTCTGAGATCAAATCAACCCAGTATGGCCCAGGTCTGAGACCATATCGAATCAGTATGGTGTGGGTCTGAGATCGTATCAAGCCAGAATAGCCTGGGTCTGAGATCATATTGAGCCAGTATGGCCCGGGTATCTGATCATGTCGAACCAGTATGGCTGGGTCTGAGATCATATCGAACCAATATGGCCTGGGTTTGAGATCTTATTGACCAAGTATGGCCTGGGTCTGAGATCATATCAAACCAATATGGCCTGGGTCTGAGATCTTATTGAACCAGTATGGCCTGGGTCTGAGATCGTATTGAACCAGTATGTCCCGGGTCTGAGATCGTATCCAACCCATATGGCTCAGATCTGAGATTGTATCAAACCAGTATGGGCTGTGTCTGAGATCGTATCGAATCAGTATGGCCCAGGTCTGAGATCATATCGAACCAGTATGGCTCAGTTCTGAGATCATATCGAACTAGTATGGCCCGGGTCTGAGATCATATCGAACTAGTATGGCCTGGTTCTAAGATCATATCTAACCAGTACGGCACGTGTCTGTGGTCATATCAAACTAGTATCGCCTGGGTCTGAGATAATATCGAACCAGTTTGGGTCAGGTCTGAGAACAAATGAACCCAGTATGGCCCAGGACTGAGACCATATCGAATCATTATGGTATGGGTCTGAGATCGTATCAAGCCAGTATGGCCTGGGTCTGAGATCATATAGAGCCTGTTTGGCCCGTGTCTGTGATCATATCGAACCAGTATGGCTGGGTCTGAGATCATATCAAACCAGTATGGCCTGGGTCTGAGATCGTATCGAACCAATATGTCCTGGGTCTGAGATCGTAGCGAACCAGTATGGCATGAGTCTGAGATCGTATTGAACCAATATGGCCTGGGTCTGAGATCTTATTGAACCAGTATGGCATGAGTCTGAGATCGTATTGAACCCGTATGTCCCGGGTCTGAGATCGTGTCGAACCAGTAAGGCTCAGATTGTATCAAACCAGTATGGCCTGTGTCTGATATCCGAACGAATCAGTATGGCCCAGGTTGAGATCATATCGAACCAGTATGGCCCAGTTCTGAGATCATATCGAAATAGTATGGCCCAGTTCTGAGATCATATCGAACTAGTATGGCCTGGGTCTGATATTATATCGAACAAGTATCGCCTGGGTCTGAGATCATATCTCACCAGTATGGCCCGGGTGTGAGATCACATCAAGCCCATATGGCCAGGTCTGAGATCGTATCGAACCAGTATTGCCCGGGTCTGATATAGTATCAAACCAGTATGGCCCAGGTCTGAAACCATATTGAATCAGTATGGTATGGATCTGACATCGTATCAAACCAGTATGGCCTATGTCTGAGATCGTATCGAACCAGTATGGCCCACGTTTGAGATCGTATCGAACCAGTACGGCCTGGGTCTGAGATCGTATTGTACAAGTATGGCCCGGGTCTGAGATCGTATCAAACTAGGATGGCCTGGGTCTGAGATCGTTCCGAACCAGTATAGCCCGGGTCTGAGATCATATCGAGCCAGCATGGCACGGCGCTGACATGGATTCGAACCAGTATGGCCCGAGTTTGAGATCTTATCAAACCAGGATGGTCTTGGTCTGAGATTGTACTGAACTAGTATTGCCCGGGTCTGAGATCGTATCAAACCAGTATGGCCCAGGTCTGAGACCGTATCGAACCTGCATGGCCCGGGTCTGAGATTGTATCGAACGAGTATAGCCTGGGCCTGAGATTGTATTGAACCAGTATGGCCCAGGTCTGAGATCATATCGAACCAGTATGGCCCGGGTCTGAGTTCATATCGAACCAGAATGGCCATGGTCTGAGATCATATCGAACTTGTATGGCACGGCTCCGAGATCATATCGAACTAGTATCGCCTTGGTCTGTGATCATATCTCACCAGTATGGACCGGGTCTGAGATCACATCAAGCCCGTATGGCCAGGTCTGAGATCGTATCGAACCAGTATGGTCCGGGTCTGAGATCGTATCGAATCACTATGGCCTGGGACTGAGATTGTATCGAACCAGTATGGCTCAGGTTTGAGATCTTATCAAACCAGAATGGTCTAGGTCTGAGATCGTATTGAGGTAGTATTGCCCGGGTCTGAGATAGTATCAAACCAGTATGGCCCAGGTCTGAAACCATATTGAATCAGTATGGCATGGAGCTGAGATTGTATCAAACCAGTATGGCCCAGGTCTGAAAACATATTGAATCAATATGGTATGGATCTGAGATCGTATCAAACCAGTATGGCCTATGTCTGAGATTGTATCGAACCAGTATGGCCCAGGTTTGAGATCGTATCGAACCAGTATGGCCTGGGTCTGAAATCATATCGATCCAGTATGGCCTGGGACTGAGATCGTTTCGAACCAGTATGACCTGGGTCTGAGATCTTATCAAACCAGGATGGTCTCGGTCTGAGATCGTACTGAACTAGTATTGCCCGGGTCTGAGATCGTATCAAACCAGTATGGCCCAAGTCTGAAACCATATTGAATCAGTATGGTATGGAACTGAGATTGTATCAAACCAGTATGGCCCAGGTCTGAAAACATATTGAATCAATATGGTATGGATCTGAGATCGTATCAAACCAGTATGGCCTATGTCTGAGATCGTATCGAACCAGTATGGCCCAGGTTTGAGATCGTATCGAACCAGTATGGCCTGGGTCTGAGATCGTATTGAACAAGTATGGCCCGGGTCTGAGATCGTATCAAACTAGTATGGCCTGGGTCTGAGATCGTTTCGAACTGGTATGTCCCGGGTCTGAGATCATATCGAGCCAGCATGGCACGGGTCAGACATGGATTTGAACCAGTATGGCCCGGGTCTGAGATCTTATCGAACCAGGATGGTCTAGGTCTGAGATTGTACTGAACTGGTATTGCCCGGGTCTGAGATCGTATCAAACCAGTATGGCCCAGGTCTGAAACCATACTGAATCAGTATGGTATGGATCTGAGATCGTCTCAAACCAGTATGGCCTTTGTCTGAGATCGTATCGAACCAGTATGTCCTGGGTCTGAGATCGTATCGAACCAGTATGGCCTGGGACTGAGATTGCATCGAACCAGTACGGCTCAGGTCTGAGATCTTATCAAACCAGAATGGACTAGGTCTGAGATCGTATTGAAGTAGTATTGCCCGGGTCTGAGATCGTATCAAACCAGTATGGCCCAGGTCTGAGACCATATTGAATCAGTATGGTATGGAACTGAGATCGTATCGAACCAGTGTGGCCCAGGTTTGAGATCGTATCAAAGCAGTATGGCCTGAGTCTGAGATCATATCGAAATAGTATGGCCCAGTTCTGAGATCATATCGAACTAGTATGGCCTGGGTCTGATATTATATCGAACTAGTATCGCCTGGGTCTGAGATCATATCTCACCAGTATGGCCCAGGTTTCAGATCGTATCGAACTAGTATGGCCTGGGTCTGTGATGGTACTGAACAAGTATGGCCCGGCTCTGAGATTGAATCGAACTAGTATGGCCTGGGTCTGAGATCGTTTCGAACAAGTATGGCCCGGGTCTGAGATCATATCGAGCCAGCATGGCACGGGTCTGACATGGATTCGAACCAGTATGGTCCAGGTCTGACGACATATCGAACCAGTATGGCTCAGGTCTGAGATCGTATCAAACCAGTATGGCCTGGGTCTGAGGTCGTATCGAACCAGGATGGCACGGGTCTGAGATCATATCGAACTACTATCGCCTGGGTCTGAGATCATATCGGACCAGTTTGGCCCGGGTCTGAGATCAAATCAACCCAGTATGGCCCAGGTCTGAGACCATATCGAATCAGTATGGTGTGGGTCTGAGATCGCATCAAGCCAGAATAGCCTGGGTCTGAGATCATATTGAGCCAGTATGGCCCGGGTATCTGATCATGTCGAACCAGTATGGCTGGGTCTGAGATCATATCGAACCAATATGGCCTGGGTCTGAGATCTTATTGAACCAGTATGGCTGGGTCTGAGATCATATCAAACCAATATGGCCTGGGTCTGAGATCTTATTGAACCAGTATGGCCTGGGTCTGAGATCGTATTGAACCAGTATGTCCCGGGTCTGAGATCGTATCCAACCCATATGGCTCAGGTCTGAGATTGTATTGAAACAGTATGGCCTGCATCTGAGATCCTATTGAACCAGTATGGCCCGGGTCTGAGATAGTATCAAACCTGTACGGTCTGCGTCTGAGATCGTATCGAACTAGTATGGCCTGGGTCTGAGATCATATCGAACCAGTATGGAACGGGTCTGAGATCATATCGAACTAGTATCGCCTGGGTCTGAGATCATATCAAACCAGTTTGTCCCAGGTCTGAGTTCAAATCAACCCAGTATGGCCCAGGTCTGAGACCATATCGATTCAGTATCGTATGGGTCTGAGAACGTATCAAACCAGTATGGCCTGGGTCTGTGATCATATCGAATCAGTATGGCCGGGGTCTGAGATCGTATCGGATAAGTGTGGCCTGGGTCTGAGAGAGTATTGAACTAGTATGGCCCGGGTCTGAGATCATATCGAGCCAGCATGTCCCGGGTCTGCATAATTTCGAAACAGTATGGCCTGGGTCTGAGTGCATATCGAACCAGTATGGCCCCGGTCTGAGATTGTTTCGAACCAGTTTTGCCTGGGCCTGAGATTGTATTGAGCCAGTATGGCCCGGGTCTGAGATTGGATCGAACCAGTATTGCCCGGGTCTAAGATCGTATCGAACCAGTATGGCCCAGATCTGAGACCATATCGAATCAGTATGGTATGGGTCTAAGATCGTATTGAACCAGTCTGGCCCGGGTCTGAGATCGTATCAAACCAGAACGGTCTGGGTCTGTGATCGTATTGAACCATTATTGCCCGGGTCTGAGATCGTATCAGACCGGTATGGCCCGGGTCTGAGATCGTATTGAACCAGTATGGCCCGGGTCTGAGATTGCATCGAACGAGTATAGCCTGGGCCTGATATTGTATTGAACCAGTATGGCCCGGGTCTGAGATCATATCGAACCAGTATGGCCCGGGTCTGAGATTGTATCGAACGAGTATAGCCTGGGCCTGATATTGTATTGAACCAGTATGGCCTGGGTTGAGATCGTATCCAACCCATTTGGCTCAGGTCTGAGATTGTATCACACCAGTATGGCCTGTGTCTGAGATCATATCGAATCCGTATGGCCCAGGTCTGAGATCATATCGAACTAGTATGGCCCGGGTCGGAGATCATATCGACCCAGTATGGTCCAGGTCTGAGACCATATCGAATCAGTATGGCCTGGGTCTGTGATCATATCGAACCAGCATGTCCCGGGTTTGACATGGATTTGAAAGAGTACGGCCCAGGTCTGAGTACATATCAAACCAGTATGGCCCGGGTCTGAGATTGTATCGAACAAGTATAGTCTGGGTCTGAGATTGTATTGAACCAGTATGGCCCGGGTCTGAGATTGTATCGAACCTGTATAGCCCAGGTCTGAGACCATATCGAATCAGTATGGTATATGTCTAATATCGTATTGAACCAGTATGGCCTAGGTCTGAGATCGTATCGAACCTGTATAGCCCGGGTCTGAGATCGTATCAAACCAGTACGGTCTGCGTCTGAGATCGTATTGAACCATTATTGCCCGGGTCTGAGATCGTATCAAACCAGTACGGTCTGCGTCTGAGATCATATTAAACCATTATTGCCCGGGTCTGAGATCATATCGAACCAGTATGGCACGGGTCTGAGATCATATCAAACTGGTATCGCCTGGGTCTGAGATCATATCGAACCAGTTTGGCCCGGGTCTGAGATCAAATCAACCCTGTGTGGCCCAGGTCTGAGACCATATCGAATCAGTATGGTGTGGTTCTGAGATCGTATCAAGCCAGTATGGCCAAGGTCTGAGATCATGTTGAGCCAGCATGGCCCGGGTCTGTGAGCATATCGAACCTGTATGGCTGGGTCTGAGATCATATCAAACCAGCATGGCCTGGGTCTGAGATCGTATCGAACCAGTATGGTTCAGGTCCAAGATTGTATCAAACCAGTATGGCCTGTGTATGATATCCGAACGAATCAGTATGGCCCAGGTGGAGATCATATCGAACCAGTATGGCCTGGGTCTGAGATTATATCGAACTAGTATCGCCTGGGTCTGCGATCATATCTCACCAGTATGGCCCCGGTCTGAGATCGCATCAAGCCCGTATGGCCAGGTCTGAGATCGTATCGAACCAGTATGGCCTGGGTCTGAGATTGTATCGAACCAGTATGGTCTAGGTCTGAGATCTTATTGAACTAGTATTGCCCGGGTCTGATATTGTATCAAACCAGTATGGCCCAGGTCTGAAACCATATTGAATCAGTATGGTATGGATCTGAGATCGTATCAAACCAGTATGGCCTGGGTCTCAGATCATATCGAACCATTATGGCCCAGGTCTGAGATCTTAACGAACCAGTATGGCCCGGGTCTGAGGTCATATCGACCCAGTATGTCCTGGGTCTGAGATCGTATCGAACAAGTATGGCCCGGGTCTGAGATCGTATCAAACTAGTATGGCCTGGGTCTGAGATCGTTTCGAACCAGTATGGCCCGGGTCTGAGATCATATCGAGCCAGCATGGCACGGGTCTGACATGGATTCGAACCAGTATGGCCCGGGTCTGAGTACATATCGAACCAGTATGGCCCAGTTCTGAGATCATATCGAACCAATATGGCTCAGGTCTGAGATCGTATCAAACCAGTATGGCCTGGGTCTGAGATCCTATCGAACCAGGATGGCCATGGTCTGAGATCAAATCGAACTAGTGTGGTCTGGGTCTGAGATTGTGTACAACCAGAATGTCCCGGTCTGAGATCGTATCGAACCAGTATGTCCTGGTTCTGAGATTGTATTGAACCAGTATGACCAGGGTCTGAGATCATATGGAACTAGTATGGCCTGGGACTGAGACCGTATCGAACTAGTATGGCCTGGGTCTGAGATCGTATTGAACCAGTATGGCCCGGTTCTGAGATTGTGTCGAACCAGTAAGCCCAGGTTTGAGATAGTATTGAACCAGTCTGGCTGGGTCTGAGGTCATATCGAACCTGTATGGCCCAGGTCGGAGATTGTATCGAACGAGTATAGCCTGGGCCTGAGATTGTATTGAACCAGTATGGCCTGGGTCTGAGTTTATATCGAACCTGTATGGCCCGGGTCTGAGGTCGTATCGAACCAGGATGGCCATGGTCTGATATCGTATCGAACCAGTATAGCCTGCGACTGAGATTGTATCGAACCAGTACGGCTCAGGTCTGAGATCTTATCAAACCAGAATGGTCTAGGTCTGAGATCGTATTGAAGTAGTATTGCCCGGGTCTGAGATCGTATCAAACCAGTATGGCCCAGGTCTGAGACCATATTGAATCAGTATGGTATGGATCTGAGATCGTATCAAACCAATATGGCCTATGTCTGAGATCGTATCGAACCAGTATGGCCCAGGTTTGAGATCGTATCGAACCAGTATGGCCTGGGTCTGAGATCATATCGAACCAGTATGGTCTGGGACTGAGATCGTTTCGAACCAGTATGGCCCGGGTCTGAGATCTTATCAAACCAGGATGGTCTAGGTCTGAGATCCTATTGAACTAGTATTGCCCGGGTCTGAGATCGTATCAAACCAGTATGGCCCAAGTCTGAAACCATATTGAATCAGTATGTTATGGATCTGAGATCGTATCGAACCAGTATGGCCTGGGTCTGACATCGTATCGAACAAGTATTCCCGGGTCTGAGATCTTATCAAACCAGGATGGTCTAGGTATGAGATCGTATTGAACTAGTATTGCCTGGGTCTGAGATCGTATCAAACCAGTATGGCACAGTTCTGAAACCATATTGAATCAGTATGGTATGGATCTGAGATCGTATCAAACCAGTATGGCCTATGTCTGAGATTGTATCGAACCAGTATGGCCCAGGTTTCAGATCGTATCGAACCAGTATGGCCTGGGTCTGTGATGGTACTGAACAAGTATGGCCCGGGTCTGAGATTGAATCGAACTAGTATGGCCTGGGTCTGAGATCGTTTCGAACAAGTATGGCCCGGGTCTGAGATCATATCGAGCCAGCATGGCACAGGTCTGACATGGATTCGAACCAGTATGGCCCGGGTCTGACGACATATCGAACCAGTATGGCTCAGGTCTGAGATCGTATCAAACCAGTATGGCCTGGGTCTGAGGTCGTATCGAACCAGGATGGCACGGGTCTGAGATCATATCGAACTACTATCGCCTGGGTCTGAGATCATATCGAACCAGTTTGGCCCGGGTCTGAGATCAAATCAACCCAGTATGGCCCAGGTCTGAGACCATATCGAATCAGTATGGTGTGGGTCTGAGATCGTATCAAGCCAGAATAGCCTGGGTCTGAGATCATATTGAGCCAGTATGGCCCGGGTATCTGATCATGTCGAACCAGTATGGCTGGGTCTGAGATCATATCGAACCAATATGGCCTGGGTCTGAGATCTTATTGAACAAGTATGGCCTGGGTCTGAGATCATATCAAACCAATATGGCCTGGGTCTGAGATCTTATTGAACCAGTATGGCCTGGGTCTGAGATCGTATTGAACCAGTATGTCCCGGGTCTGAGATCGTATCCAACCCATATGGCTCAGATCTGAGATTGTATCAAACCAGTATGGGCTGTGTCTGAGATCGTATCGAATCAGTATGGCCCAGGTCTGAGATCATATCGAACCAGTATGGCTCAGTTCTGAGATCATATCGAACTAGTATGGCCCGGGTCTGAGATCATATCGAACTAGTATGGCCTGGTTCTAAGATCATATCTAACCAGTACGGCACGTGTCTGTGGTCATATCAAACTAGTATCGCCTGGGTCTGAGATAATATCGAACCAGTTTGGGTCGGGTCTGAGAACAAATGAACCCAGTATGGCCCAGGACTGAGACCATATCGAATCATTATGGTATGGGTCTGAGATCGTATCAAGCCAGTATGGCCTGGGTCTGAGATCATATAGAGCCTGTTTGGCCCGTGTCTGTGATCATATCGAACCAGTATGGCTGGGTCTGAGATCATATCAAACCAGTATGGCCTGGGTCTGAGATCGTATCGAACCAATATGTCCTGGGTCTGAGATCGTAGCGAACCAGTATGGCATGAGTCTGAGATCGTATTGAACCAATATGGCCTGGGTCTGAGATCTTATTGAACCAGTATGGCATGAGTCTGAGATCGTATTGAACCCGTATGTCCCGGGTCTGAGATCGTGTCGAACCAGTAAGGCTCAGGTCTAAGATTGCATCAAACCAGTATGGCCTGTGTCTGATATCCGAACGAATCAGTATGGCCCAGGTTGAGATCATATCGAACCAGTATGGCCCAGTTCTGAGATCATATCGAAATAGTATGGCCCAGTTCTGAGATCATATCGAACTAGTATGGCCTGGGTCTGATATTATATCGAACAAGTATCGCCTGGGTCTGAGATCATATCTCACCAGTATGGCCCGGGTGTGAGATCACATCAAGCCCATATGGCCAGGTCTGAGATCGTATCGAACCAGTATTGCCCGGGTCTGATATAGTATCAAACCAGTATGGCCCAGGTCTGAATCAGTATGGTATGGATCTGACATCGTATCAAACCAGTATGGCCTATGTCTGAGATCGTATCGAACCAGTATGGCCCACGTTTGAGATCGTATCGAACCAGTATGGCCTGGGTCTGAGATCGTATTGTACAAGTATGGCCCGGGTCTGAGATCGTATCAAACTAGGATGGCCTGGGTCTGAGATCGTTCCGAACCAGTATAGCCCGGGTCTGAGATCATATCGAGCCAGCATGGCACGGATCTGACATGGATTCGAACCAGTAT
Source organism: Mobula birostris (assembly GCF_030028105.1). Classification (NCBI taxonomy): domain Eukaryota; kingdom Metazoa; phylum Chordata; class Chondrichthyes; order Myliobatiformes; family Myliobatidae; genus Mobula; species Mobula birostris. The sequence goes on along the minus strand of NC_092375.1, from coordinate 103,666,594 downwards.
GGCCCGAGTCTGAGATCTTATCAAACCAGGATGGTCTTGGTCTGAGATTGTACTGAACTAGTACTGCCCGGGTCTGAGATCGTATCAAACCAGTATGGCCCAGGTCTGAGACCGTATCGAACCTGCATGGCCCGGGTCTGAGATTGTATCGAACGAGTATAGCCTGGGCCTGAGATTGTATTTAACCAGTATGGCCCAGGTCTGAGATCATATCGAGCCAGTATGGCCCGGGTCTGAGTTCATATCGAACCAGAATGGCCATGGTCTGAGATCATATCGAACTTGTATGGCACGGCTCCGAGATCATATCGAGCTAGTATCGCCTTGGTCTGTAATCATATCTCACCAGTATGGACCGGGTCTGAGATCACATCAAGCCCGTATGGCCAGGTCTGAGATCGTATCGAACCAGTATGGTCCGGGTCTGAGATCGTATCGAATCACTATGGCCTGGGACTGAGATTGTATCGAACCAGTATGGCTCAGGTTTGAGATCTTATCAAACCAGAATGGTCTAGGTCTGAGATCGTATTGAGGTAGTATTGCCCGGGTCTGAGATAGTATCAAACCAGTATGGCCCAGGTCTGAAACCATATTGAATCAGTATGGCATGGAGCTGAGATTGTATCAAACCAGTATGGCCCAGGTCTGAAAACATATTGAATCAATATGGTATGGATCTGAGATCGTATCAAACCAGTATGGCCTATGTCTGAGATTGTATCGAACCAGTATGGCCCAGGTTTGAGATCGTATCGAACCAGTATGGCCTGGGTCTGAAATCATATCGATCCAGTATGGCCTGGGACTGAGATCGTTTCGAACCAGTATGACCTGGGTCTGAGATCTTATCAAACCAGGATGGTCTCGGTCTGAGATCGTACTGAACTAGTATTGCCCGGGTCTGAGATCGTATCAAACCAGTATGGCCCAAGTCTGAAACCATATTGAATCAGTATGGTATGGAACTGAGATTGTATCAAACCAGTATGGCCCAGGTCTGAAAACATATTGAATCAATATGGTATGGATCTGAGATCGTATCAAACCAGTATGGCCTATGTCTGAGATCGTATCGAACCAGTATGGCCCAGGTTTGAGATCGTATCGAACCAGTATGGCCTGGGTCTGAGATCGTATTGAACAAGTATGGCCCGGGTCTGAGATCGTATCAAACTAGTATGGCCTGGGTCTGAGATCGTTTCGAACCGGTATGTCCCGGGTCTGAGATCATATCGAGCCAGCATGGCACGGGTCAGACATGGATTTGAACCAGTATGGCCCGGGTCTGAGATCTTATCGAACCAGGATGGTCTAGGTCTGAGATTGTACTGAACTGGTATTGCCCGGGTCTGAGATCGTATCAAACCAGTATGGCCCAGGTCTGAAACCATATTGAATCAGTATGGTATGGATCTGAGATCGTCTCAAACCAGTATGGCCTTTGTCTGAGATCGTATCGAACCAGTATGTCCTGGGTCTGAGATCGTATCGAACCAGTATGGCCTGGGACTGAGATTGCATCGAACCAGTACGGCTCAGGTCTGAGATCTTATCAAACCAGAATGGACTAGGTCTGAGATCGTATTGAAGTAGTATTGCCCGGGTCTGAGATCGTATCAAACCAGTATGGCCCAGGTCTGAGACCATATTGAATCAGTATGGTATGGAACTGAGATCGTATCGAACCAGTGTGGCCCAGGTTTGAGATCGTATCAAAGCAGTATGGCCTGAGTCTGAGATCATATCGAAATAGTATGGCCCAGTTCTGAGATCATATCGAACTAGTATCGCCTGGGTCTGAGATCATATCTCACCAGTATGGCCCGGGTGTGAGATCACATCAAGCCCATATGGCCAGGTCTGAGATCGTATCGAACCAGTATTGCCCGGGTCTGATATCGTATCAAACCAGTATGGCCCAGGTCTGAAACCATATTGAATCAGTATGGTATGGATCTGACATCGTATCAAACCAGTATGGCCTATGTCTGAGATCGTATCGAACCAGTATGGCCCACGTTTGAGATCGTATCGAACCAGTATGGCCTGGGTCTGAGATCGTATTGTACAAGTATGGCCCGGGTCTGAGATCGTATCAAACTAGTATGGCCTGGGTCTGAGATCGTTCCGAACCAGTATTGCCCGGGTCTGAGATCGTATCAAACCAGTATGGCCCAAGTCTGAAACCATATTGAATCAGTATGGTATGGAGCTGAGATTGTATCAAACCAGTATGGCCCAGGTCTGAAAACATATTGAATCAATATGGTATGGATCTGAGATCGTATCAAACCAGTATGGCCTATGTCTGAGACCGTATCGAACCAGTATGGCCCAGGTTTGAGATCGTATCGAACCAGTATGGCCTGGGTCTGAGATCGTACTGAACAAGTATGGCCCGGGTCTGAGATCGTATCAAACTAGTATGGCCTGGGTCTGAGATCGTTTCGAACCGGTATGTCCCGGGTCTGAGATCATATCGAGCCAGCATGGCACGGGTCAGACATGGATTTGAACCAGTATGGCCCGGGTCTGAGATCTTATCGAACCAGGATGGTCTAGGTCTGAGATTGTACTGAACTGGTATTGCCCGGGTCTGAGATCGTATCAAACCAGTATGGCCCAGGTCTGAAACCATATTGAATCAGTATGGTATGGATCTGAGATCGTCTCAAACCAGTATGGCCTTTGTCTGAGATCGTATCGAACCAGTATGTCCTGGGTCTGAGATCATATCGAACCAGTATGGCCTGGGACTGAGATTGCATCGAACCAGTACGGCTCAGGTCTGAAATCTTATCAAACCAGAATGGACTAGGTCTGAGATCGTATTGAAGTAGTATTGCCCGAGTCTGAGATCGTATCAAACCAGTATGGCCCAGGTCTGAGACCATATTGAATCAGTATGGTATGGAACTGAGATCGTATCGAACCAGTATGGCCCAGGTTTGAGATCGTATCAAAGCAGTATGGCCTGAGTCTGAGATCATATCGAACCAGTATGGCCCAGGTCTGAGATCTTAACGAACCAGCATGACCCGGGTCTGAGATCGTATCGAAGTAGTATGGCCTGGGACTGAGATCGGTTCGAACCAGTATGGCCCGGGTCTGAGTACATATCGAACTAGTATGGCCCGAGTCTGAGTACATATCGAACTAGTATGGCCCGGGTCTGAGATTGTATCGAACCAGTATCGCCTGGGCCTAAGATTGTATTGAAGCAATATGGCCCGGGTGTGAGATCGTATTGAACCAGTATGGCTCAGGTCTGAGATCGTATGAAACCAGTATGGTCTGTCTCTGAGATCGTATTGAACCAGTGTTGCCAGGGTCTGAGATCAAATCGAACCAGTATGGACCAGGTCTGAGACCATATCGAACCAGTATGGTCCGGGTCTGAGATCATATTGAACCAGTATGGCCCGGGTCTGAGATTGGATCGAACCAGTATTGCCCGGGTCTAAGATCGTATCGAACCAGTATGGCCCAGGTCTGAGACCATATCGAATCAGTATGGTATGGGTCTAAGATCTTATTGAACCAGTATGGCCCAGGTCTGAGATCGTATCGAACCTGTATGATCCGGGTCTGAGATCATATCAAACCAGTATGATCTGGCTCTGAGATCATATTGAACCATTATTGCCCGAGTCTGAGATCATATCAAGCCAGTATGGCCCGGGTCTGAGATTGTATCGAACGAGTATAGCCTGGGCCTGAGATTGTATTGAACCAGTATGGCCCAGGTCTGAGATCATATCGAACCAGTATGGCCCGGGTCTGAGATTATATCGAACCTGTATGGCCCGGGTCTGAGGTCGTATCGAACCAGTATGGCCCGGGTCTGAGGTCGTATCGAACCAGGATGGCCATGGTCTGAGATCGAATCGAACCAGTATAGCCCGCGTCTGAGATCGTATCGAACCAGTATAGCCGGCGACTGAGGTTGTATCGAACCAGTATGGCTCAGGTCTGAGATCTTATCAAACCAGAATTGTCTAGGTCTGAGATCGTATTGAAGTAGTATTGCCCGGGTCTGAGATCGTATCAAACCAGTATGGCCCAGCTCTGAGACCATATTGAATCAGTATGGTATGGATCTGAGATCGTATCAAACGAATATGGCCTATGTCTGAGATCGTATCGAACCAGTATGGCCCAGGTTTGAGATCGTATCGAACCAGTGTGGCCCGGGTCTGAGATCTTATCAAACCAGGGTGGTCTAGGTCTGAGATCGTATTGAACTAGTATTGCTCGGGTCTGAGATCGTATCAAACCAGTATGGCCCAAGACTGAAACCATATTGAATCAGTATGTTATGGATCTGAGATCGCATCGAACCAGTATGGCCTGGGTCTGACATCGTATCGAACAAGTATTCTCGGGTCTGAGATCTTATCAAACCAGGATGGTCTAAGTATGAGATCGTATTGAACTAGTATTGCCCGGGTCTGAGATCATATCGAGCCAGCATGGCACAGGTCTGACATGGATTCGAACCAGTATGGCCCGGGTCTGAGGACATATCGAACCAGTATGGCCCGAGTCTGAGTTTGTATCGAACCTGTATCACCTGGGCCTGAGATTGTATTGAACAAATATGGCCCGGGTCTGAGATCGTATCGAACCAGTATGGCTCAGGTCTGAGATCGTATCAAACTAGTATGGCCCGGGTCTGAGGTCGTATCGAACCAGGATGGCACGGGTCTGAGACCATATCGAACTAGTATCGCCTGGGTCTGAGATCATATCGAACCAGTTTGGCCCGGGTCTGAGATCAAATCAACCCAGTATGGCCCAGGTCTGAGCCCATATCGAATCAGTATGGTGTGGGTCTGAGATCGTATCAAGCCAGTATAGCCTGGGTCTGAGATCATATTGAGCCAGCATGGCCCGGGTATCTGATCATGTCGAACCAGTATGGCTGGGTCTGAGATCATATCAAACCAGTGTGGCCTGGGTCTGAGATCGTATTGAACCCATATGTCCTGGGTCTGAGATCATATTGAGCCAGCATGGCCCGGGTATCTGATCATGTCGGACCAGTTTGGCTGGGTCTGAGATCATATCAAACTAGTATGGCCCGGGTCTGAGATTGTATCGAACGAGTATAGCCTGGGCCTGAGATTGTATTGAACCAGTATGGCCTGGGTCTGAGATCATATCGAACCAGTATGGCCCGGGTCTGAGTTCATATCGAACCAGAATGGCCATGGTCTGAGATCATATCGAACTAGTATGGCACGGCTCCGAGATCATATCGAACTAGTATCGCCTTGGTCTGTGATCATATCTCACCAGTATGGTCCGGGTCAGAGCTCACATCAAGCCCGTATGGCCAGGTCTGAGATCGTATCGAACCGGTATGGTCCGGGTCTGAGATCGTATCGAATCACTATGGCCTGGGACTGCGATTGTATCGAACCAGTATGGCTCAGGTCTGAGATCTTATCAAACCAGAGTGCTCTAGGTCTGAGATCGTATTGAAGTAGTACTGCCCGGGTCTGAGATCGTATCAAACCAGAATGGCCCAGGTCTGAGACCATATTGAATCAGTATGGTATGGATCTGAGATCGTAACAAACATATATGGCCTATGTCTGAGATCGTATCGAACCAGTTTGGCCCAGATTTGAGATCGTATCGAACCAGTATGGCCTGGGTCTGAGATCATATCGATCCAGTATGGACTGGGACTGAGATCGTTTCGAACCAGTATGACCTGGATCTGAGATCTTATCAAACCAGGATGGTCTCGGTCTGAGATCGTACTGAACTAGTATTGCCCGGGTCTGAGATCGTATCAAACCAGTATGGCCCAAGTCTGAAACCATATTGAATCAGTATGGTATGGAACTGAGATTGTATCAAACCAGTATGGCCCAGGTCTGAAACCATATTGAATCAATATGGTATGGATCTGAGATCGTATCAAACCAGTATGGCCTATGTCTGAGATCGTATCGAACCTGTATGGCCCAGGTTTGAGATCGTATCGAACCAGTATGGCCTGGGTCTGAGATCGTATTGAACAAGAATGGCCCGGGTCTGAGATCGTATCAAACTAGTATGGCCTGGGTCTGAGATCGTTTCGAACCAGTATGTCCCGGGTCTGAGATCATATCGAGCCAGCATGGCACGGGTCAGACATGGATTCGAACCAGTATGGCCCGGGTCTGAGATCTTATCGGACCAGGATGGTCTAGGTCTGAGATTGTACTGAACTGGTATTGCCCGGGTCTGAGATCGTATCAAACCAGTATGGCCCAGGTCTGAAACCATATTGAACCAGTATGGTATGGATCTGAGATCGTCTCAAACCAGTATGGCCTTTGTCTGAGATCGTATCAAACCAGTATGTCCTGGGTCTGAGATCGTATCGAAGCAGTATGGCCTGGGACTGAGATTGCATCGAACCAGTCCGGCTCAGGTCTGAGATCTTATCAAACCAGAATGGACTAGGTCTGAGATCGTATTGAAGTAGTATTGCCCGGGTCTGAGATCGTATCAAACCAGTATGGACCAGGTCTGAGACCATATTGAATCAGTATGGTATGGAGCTGAGATCGTATCAAACCAGTATGGCCTATGTCTGAGATCGTATCGAACCAGTATGGCCCAGGTTTGAGTTCGTATCAAAGCAGTATGGCCTGAGTCTGAGATCATATCGAACCAGTATGGCCCAGGTCTGAGATCTTAACGAACCAGCATGGCCCGGGTCTGAGATCGTATCGAAGTAGTATGGCCTGGGACTGAGATCGGTTCGAACCAGTATGTCCCGGGTCTGAGTACATATCGAACTAGTATGACCCGGGTCTGAGTACATATCGAACTAGTATGGCCCGGGTCTGAGATTGTATCGAACCAGTATAGCCTGGGCCTGAGATTGTATTGAACCAGTATGGCCTGGGTCTGAGATTATATCGAACCAGTATGGCCGGGTCTGAAGTCGTATCGAACCAGTATGGCCCGGGTCTGAGATCTTATCAAACCAGGGTGGTCTAGGTCTGAGATCGTATTGAACTAGTATTGCCCGGGTCTGAGATCGTATCAAACCAGTATGGCCCATGTCTGAAACCATATTGAATCAGTATGTTATGGATCTGAGATCGTATCGAACCAGTATGGCCTGGGTCTGAGATGGTATTGAACAAGTATGGCCCGGGTCTGAGATCATATCGAGCCAGCATGGCACAGGTCTGACATGGATTCGAACCAGTATGGCCCGGGTCTGACAACATATCGAACCAGTATGGCCCGGGTCTGAGTTTGTATCGAACCTGTATCACCTGGGCCTGAGATTGTATTGAACAAATATGGCCCGGGTGTGAGATCGTATCGAACCAGTATGACTCAGGTCTGAGATCGCATCAAACCAGTATGGCCTGGGTCTGAGGTCGTATCGAACCAGGATGGCACGGGTCTGAGATCATATCGAACTAGAATCGCCTGGGTCTGAGATCATATCGAACCAGTTTGGCCCAGGTCTCAGATCAAATCAACCCATTATGGCACAGGTCTGAGACCATATCGAATCAGTATGGTGTGGGTCTGAGATCGTATCAAGCCAGTATAGCCTGGGTCTGAGATCACATTGAGCCAGTATGGCCCGGGTATCTGATCATGTCGAACCAGTATGGCTGGGTCTGAGATCATATCGAACCAATATGGCCTGGGTCTGAGATCTTATTGAACCAGTATGGCCTGTGTCTGAGATCGTATCCAACCCATATGGCTCAGATCTGAGATTGTATCAAACCAGTATGGGCTGTGTCTGAGATCGTATCGAATCAGTATGGCCCAGGACTGAGATCATATCGAACCAGTATGGCTCAGTTCTGAGATCATATCGAACTAGTATGGCCCGGGTCTGAGATCATATCGAACTAGTATGGCCTGGTTCTGAGATCATATCAAACCAGTACGGCACGGGTCTGTGATCATGTCAAACTAGTATCGCCTGGGTCTGAGATACTATCGAACCAGTTTGGGTCGGGTCTGAGAACAAATGAACCCAGTATGGCCCAGGTCTGAGACCATATCGAATCAGTATGGTGTGGGTCTGAGATCGTATCAAGCCAGTATGGCCTGGGTCTGAGATCATATTGAGACAGTTTGGCCCGTGTCTGTGATCATATCGAACCAGTATGGCTGGGTCTGAGATCATATCAAACCAGTATGGCCTGGGTCTGAGATCGTATCGAACCAATATGGCCTGGGTCTGAGATCGTATTGAACCAGTATGGCATGAGTCTGAGATCGTATTGAACACGTATGTCCCGGGTCTGAGATCGTGTCGAACCAGTAAGGCTCAGGTCTAAGATTGTATCAAACCAGTATGGCCTGTGTCTGATATCCGAACGAATCAGTATGGCCCAGGTTGAGATCATATCGAACCAGTATGGCCCAGTTCTGAGATCATATTGAAATGGTATCGCCCAGTTCTGAGATCATATCGAACTAGTATGGCCTGGGTCTGATATTATATCGAACTAGTATCGCCTGGGTCTGAGATCATATCTCACCAGTATGGCCCGGGTGTGAGATCACATCAAGCCCATATGGCCAGGTCTGAGATCGTATCGAACCAGTATTGCCCGGGTCTGATATCGTATAAAACCAGTATGGCCCAGGTCTGAAACCATATTGAATCAGTATGGTATGGATCTGAGATCGTATCAAACCAGTATGGCCTATGTCTGAGATCGTATCGAACCAGTATGGCCCACGTTTGAGATCGTATCGAACCAGTATCGCCTGGGTCTGAGATCGTATTGAACAAGTATGGCCCGGGTCTGAGATCGTATCGAACTAGTATGGCCTGGGTCTGAGATCGTTTCGAACCAGTATAGCCCGGGTCTGAGATCATATCGAGCCAGCATGGCACGGATCTGACATGGATTCAAACCAGTATGGCCCGGGTCTGAGATCTTATCAAAGCAGGATGGTCTAGGTCTGAGATTGTACTGAACTAGTATTGCCCAGATCTGAGATCGTATCGAACCAGTATGGCCCAGGTCTGAGACCGTATCGAACCTGCATGGTTTGGGTCTGAGATCGTATCAAACCAGTATGGCCCATGTCTGAGATCGTATCGAACCAGTATCGCCTGGGTCTGAGATCGTATTGAACAAGTATGGCCCGGGTCTGAGATCGTATCGAACTAGTATGGCCTGGGTCTGAGATCGTTTCGAACCAGTATAGCCCGGGTCTGAGATCATATCGAGCCAGCATGGCACGGATCTGACATGGATTCAAACCGGTATGGCCCGGGTCTGAGATCTTATCAAAGCAGGATGGTCTAGGTCTGAGATTGTACTGAACTAGTATTGCCCAGATCTGAGATCGTATCGAACCAGTATGGCCCAGGTCTGAGACCGTATCGAACCTGCATGGTTTGGGTCTGAGATCGTATCAACCAGTATGGTCTGGGTCTGAGATCGTTTTGAAACATTATTACCCGGGCCTGAGATCGTATCAAACCAGTATAGCTCGGGTCTGAGATCATATCGAGCCAGCATGGCCCGGGTCTGAGATTGTATCGAACGAGTATAGCCTGGGCCTGAGATTGTATTGAACCAGTATTGCCCGGGTCTGAGATCATATCAAACCAGCATGGCCATGGTCTGAGATCATATCGAACTAGTATGGCACGGCTCTGAGATCATATCGAACTAGTATCGCCTTGGTCTGAGATCATATCTCACCAGTATGGTCTGGGTCTGAGATCACATCAAGCCCGTATGGCCAGGTCTGAGATCGTATCGAACCAGGATGGTCTAGGTCTGAGATCGTATCGAACCAGTATTGCCCGGGTCTGATATCGTATCAAACCAGTATGGCCCACGTCTGAAACCATATTGAATCAGTATGGTATGGATCTGAGATCGTATCAAACCAGTATGGCCCATGTCTGAGATCGTATCGAACCAGTATGGCCTGGGTCGGAGATCGTATTCAACAAGTATGGCCCGGGTCTGAGATCGTATCAAACTAGTATGGCCTGGGTCTGAGATCGTTTCGAACCAGTATAGCCCGGGTCTGAGATCATATCGAGCCAGCATGGCACGGATCTGACATGGATTCGAAGCAGTATGACCCGGGTCTGAGATCTTATCAAACCAGGATGGTCTAGGTCTGAGATTGTACTGAACTAGTATTGCCCGGGTCTGAGATCGTATCGAACCAGTATGGCCCAGGTCTGAGACCGTATCGAACCTGCATGGCCCGGGTCTGAGATTGTATCGAACGAGTATAGCCTGGGCCTGAGATTGTATTGAACCAGTATGGCCTGGGTCTGAGATCATATCGAACCACTATGGCCCGGGTCTGAGTTCATATCGAACCAGAATGGCCATGGTCTGAGATCATATCGAACTAGTATGGCACGGCTCTGAGATCATATCGAGCTAGTATCGCCTTGGTCTGAGATCATATCTCACCAGTATGGTCCGGGTCTGAGATCATATCGAGCCAGCATGGCACGGGTCAGACATGGATTCGAACCAGTATGGCCCGGGTCTGAGATCTTATCGAACCAGGATGGTCTAGGTCTGAGATTGTACTGAACTGGTATTGCCCGGGTCTGAGATCGTATCAAACCAGTATGGCCCAGGTCTGAGACCATATTGAATCAGTACGGTATGGAACTGAGATCGCATCAAACCAGTATGGCCTATGTCTGAGATCGTATCGAACCAGTATGGCCCAGGTTTGAGATCGTATCAAAGCAGTATGGCCTGAGTCTGAGATCATATCGAACCAGTATGGCCCAGGTCTGAGATCTTAACGAACCAGCATGGCCCGGGTCTGAGATCGTATCGAAGTAGTATGGCCTGGGACTGAGATCGGTTCGAACCAGTATGGCCCGGGTCTGAGTACATATCGAACTAGTATGCCCCGGGTCTGAGTACATATCGAAGTAGTATGGCCCGGGTCTGAGATTGTATCGAACCAGTATCGCCTGGGCCTGAGATTGTATTGAAGCAATATGGCGCGGGTCTGAGATCGTATCGAACCAGTATGGCTCAGGTCTGAGATCGTATCAAACCAGTATGGTCTGTCTCTGAGATCGTATTGAACCAGTATGGACCAGGTCTGAGACCATTTCGAACCAGTATGGCCTGGGTCTGAGATCATATCAAACCAGTATGTCCCGGGTCTGAGGGCGTATCGAACCAGTATGGCCCAGGTCTGAGTTAGTATCGAACCAGGATGGCCATGGTATGAGATCACATCGAACTAGTATGGTCCGGGTCTGAGATTGTGTCCAACCAGAATGGCCCGGTCTGAGATCGTATCGAACCAGTATGCCCTGGCTCTGAGATCATATTGAACCAGTATGGCCCGGGTCTGAGATCATATCGAGCTAGTATCGCCTTGGTCTGAGATCATATCTCACCAGTATGGTCCGGGTCTGAGATCATATCGAGCCAGCATGGCACGGGTCAGACATGGATTCGAACCAGTATGGCCCGGGTCTGAGATCTTATCGAACCAGGATGGTCTAGGTCTGAGATTGTACTGAACTGGTATTGCCCGGGTCTGAGATCGTATCAAACCAGTATGGCCCAGGTCTGAGACCATATTGAATCAGTACGGTATGGAACTGAGATCGCATCAAACCAGTATGGCCTATGTCTGAGATCGTATCGAACCAGTATGGCCCAGGTTTGAGATCGTATCAAAGCAGTATGGCCTGAGTCTGAGATCATATCGAACCAGTATGGCCCAGGTCTGAGATCTTAACGAACCAGCATGGCCCGGGTCTGAGATCGTATCGAAGTAGTATGGCCTGGGACTGAGATCGGTTCGAACCAGTATGGCCCGGGTCTGAGTACATATCGAACTAGTATGCCCCGGGTCTGAGTACATATTGAAGTAATATGGCCCGGGTCTGAGATTGTATCGAACCAGTATCGCCTGGGCCTGAGATTGTATTGAAGCAATATGGCGCGGGTCTGAGATCGTATCGAACCAGTATGGCTCAGGTCTGAGATCGTATCAAACCAGTATGGTCTGTCTCTGAGATCGTATTGAACCAGTATGGACCAGGTCTGAGACCATTTCGAACCAGTATGGCCTGGGTCTGAGATCATATCAAACCAGTATGTCCCGGGTCTGAGGGCGTATCGAACCAGTATGGCCCAGGTCTGAGTTAGTATCGAACCAGGATGGCCATGGTATGAGATCACATCGAACTAGTATGGTCCGGGTCTGAGATTGTGTCCAACCAGAATGGCCCGGTCTGAGATCGTATCGAACCAGTATGCCCTGGCTCTGAGATCATATTGAACCAGTATGGCCCGGGTCTGAGATCGTATCGAACCAGTATGGCCTGGGTCTGAGATCGTATCGAACCAGTATGGCCTGGGTCTGAGATCATATTGAACCAGTATGGCCCGGGTCTGTGATCATATCGAACCAGTATGGCTGGGTCTGAGATCATATCAAACCAGTACGGCCTGGGTCTGAGATCGTATCGAACCAATATGGCCTGTGTCTGAGATCGTATTGAATCAGTATGGCATGGGTCTGAGATCGTATTGAACCAGTATGGCCCAGGTTTGAGATCGTATCGAACCAGTATGGCCCGGGTCGGAGTTCATATCAAAACAGTATGGCCCGGGTCTGAGGTCATATCGAACCACTATGGCCCGGGTCTGAGGTCGTATCGAACCAGGATGGCCAATATCTGAGATCATATCGAACTAGTATGGAACGGGTCTGAGATCATGTCGAGCTGGTATCGCCTGGGTCTGAGATCATATCTCACCAGTATGTCCTGGGTCTGAGATTGTATCGAACCAGTATCGCCTGGGCCTGAGATTGTATTGAAGCAATATGGCCCGGGTCTGAGATCGTATCGAACCAGGATGGCCATGGTCTGAGATCACATCGAACTAGTATGTTCCGGGTCTGAGATTGTGTCCAACCAGAATGGCCCGGTCTGAGATCGTATCGAACCAGTATGTCCTGGTTCTGAGATCATATTGAAGCAGTATGACCCGGGTCTGAGATCGTATCGAACCTGTATGGTCCGGGTCTGAGATCGTATCAAACCAGTATGATCTGGCTCTGAGATCATATTGAACCATTATTGCCCGGGTCTGAGATCATATCGAGCCAGCATGGCCGGTGTCTGAGATTGTATTGAACCATTATTGCCCGGGACTGAGATCGTATCGAAACAGTATGGCCCAGGTCTGAGATAATATCGAACCAGTATGGCGCAGTTCTAAGATCATATCGAACTAGCATGGCCTGGGTCTGAGATCATATCGAAACAGAATGGCACGGGTCTAAGATCATATCGAGCTAGTATCGCCTGGGTCTGAGATCATATCGAACCAGTTTAGTCCGGGTCTGTGATCAAATCAACCCAGTATGGCCCAGGTCTGAGCCCATGTCGAATCATTATTGTGTGGGTCTGAGATCGTATCAAGCCAGTATGGCCTGGGTCTGAGATCATATTGAACTAGTATGGCCCGGGACTGTGATCATATCAAACCAGTATGGCTGGGTCTGAGATCATATCAAACCAGTACGGCATGGGCCTGAGATCGTATTGAACCAGTATGGCATGGGTCTGAGATCGTATTGAACCAGTATGGCCCGGGTCTGAGATCGTATCGAACCAGTATGGCTCAGGCCTGAAATTCTATCACACCAGTATGACCTGTGTCTGATAGCCGATCGAATCAGTATGGCCCAGGTTAAGATCATATCGAACCACTATGGCCCAGTTCTGAGATCATATCGAACTTGTATGGCCCGCGGCTGTGATCAATTCGAACCAGTATGGCTGTGTCTGAGATCATATCGAACCAGTATGGCCCAGGTCTGAGATCTTAACAAACCAGTATGGCCCGGGTCTGAGTTCATATAGAACTAGTATGGCCCGGGTCTGAGGTCGTATCGAACCACTAAGGTCCAGGTCTGAGATCATATCGAACTAGTATCGCCTGGGTCTGAGATCATATCTCACCAGTATGGCCCGCGTCTGAGATCATATCGAACTATTATGGCCCGGGTCTGAGATCATATCAAACTAGTATCGCCTGGGTCTGAGATCATATCTCACCAGTATGGCCCGGGTCTGAGATCACATCAAGCCTGTATGGCCAGGTCTGAGATCTTATCGAACCAGTATGGCCTGGGACTGAGATTGTATCGAACCAGTATGGCTCAGGTCTCAGATCTTATCAAACCAGGATGGTCCAGGTCTGAGATCGAATTGAACCAGTATTGCCCGGGTCTGAGATCGTATCGAACCAGTATGGCCCAGGTTTGAGATCGTATCGAACCAGTATGGCCCGGGTCTGAGATTGTATCGAACAAGTATGGCCTGGGCCTGAGATCGTATCAAACTCGTATGGCCTGGGTCTGAGATCGTTTCGAACCAGTGCGGCCCGGGTCTGAGATCATATCGAGCCAGCATGTCAGGGGTCTGACATGGATTCGAACCAGTATGGCCTGGGTCTGAGGACATATCGAACCAGTATGGCCCGGGTCTGAGATTGTATCGAACCAGTATCACCTGGGTCTGAGACCGTATCGAACCTGCATGGCCCGGGTCTGCGATTGTATCGAACGAGTATAGCCTGGGCCTGAGATTGTATTGAACCAGTATGGCCTGGGTCTGAGATCATATCGAACCTGTATGGCCCGGGTCTGAGTTCATATCGAACCAGAATGGCCATGGTCTGAGATCATATCGAACTAGTATGGCACGGCTCTGAGATCATATCGAACTAGTATCGCCTTGGTCTGTGATCATATCTCACCAGTATGGTCCGGGTCTGAGATCATATCGAGCCAGCATGGCACGGGTCAGACATGGATTCGAACCAGTATGGCCCAGGTCTGAGATCTTATCGAACCAGGATGGTCTAGGTCTGAGATTGTACTGAACTGGTATTGCCCGGGTCTGAGATCGTATCAAACCAGTATGGCCCAGGTCTGAGACCATATTGAATCAGTATGGTATGGAACTGAGATCGTATCAAACCAGTATGGCCTATGTCTGAGATCGTATCGAACCAGTATGGACCAGGTCTGAGACCATTTCGAACCAGTATGGCCTGGGTCTGAGATCATATCAAACCAGTATGTCCCGGGTCTGAGGGCGTATCGAACCAGTATGGCCCAGGTCTGAGTTAGTATCGAACCAGGATGGCCATGGTATGAGATCACATCGAACTAGTATGGTCCGGGTCTGAGATTGTGTCCAACCAGAATGGCCCGGTCTGAGATCGTATCGAACCAGTATGCCCTGGCTCTGAGATCATATTGAACCAGTATGGCCCGGGTCTGAGATCGTATCGAACCAGTATGGCCTGGGTCTGAGATCGTATCGAACCAGTATGGCCTGGGTCTGAGATCATATTGAACCAGTATGGCCCGGGTCTGTGATCATATCGAACCAGTATGGCTGGGTCTGAGATCATATCAAACCAGTATGGCCTGGGTCTGAGATCGTATCGAACCAATATGGCCTGTGTCTGAGATCGTATTGAATCAGTATGGCATGGGTCTGAGATCGTATTGAACCAGTATGGCCCAGGTTTGAGATCGTATCGAACCAGTATGGCCCGGGTCGGAGTTCATATCAAAACAGTATGGCCCGGGTCTGAGGTCATATCGAACCACTATGGCCCGGGTCTGAGGTCGTATCGAACCAGGATGGCCAATATCTGAGATCATATCGAACTAGTATGGAACGGGTCTGAGATCATGTCGAGCTGGTATCGCCTGGGTCTGAGATCATATCTCACCAGTATGTCCTGGGTCTGAGATTGTATCGAACCAGTATCGCCTGGGCCTGAGATTGTATTGAAGCAATATGGCCCGGGTCTGAGATCGTATCGAACCAGGATGGCCATGGTCTGAGATCACATCGAACTAGTATGTTCCGGGTCTGAGATTGTGTCCAACCAGAATGGCCCGGTCTGAGATCGTATCGAACCAGTATGTCCTGGTTCTGAGATCATATTGAAGCAGTATGACCCGGGTCTGAGATCGTATCGAACCTGTATGGTCCGGGTCTGAGATCGTATCAAACCAGTATGATCTGGCTCTGAGATCATATTGAACCATTATTGCCCGGGTCTGAGATCATATCGAGCCAGCATGGCCGGTGTCTGAGATTGTATTGAACCATTATTGCCCGGGACTGAGATCGTATCGAAACAGTATGGCCCAGGTCTGAGATAATATCGAACCAGTATGGCGCAGTTCTAAGATCATATCGAACTAGCATGGCCTGGGTCTGAGATCATATCGAAACAGAATGGCACGGGTCTAAGATCATATCGAGCTAGTATCGCCTGGGTCTGAGATCATATCGAACCAGTTTAGTCCGGGTCTGTGATCAAATCAACCCAGTATGGCCCAGGTCTGAGCCCATGTCGAATCATTATTGTGTGGGTCTGAGATCGTATCAAGCCAGTATGGCCTGGGTCTGAGATCATATTGAACTAGTATGGCCCGGGACTGTGATCATATCAAACCAGTATGGCTGGGTCTGAGATCATATCAAACCAGTACGGCATGGGCCTGAGATCGTATTGAACCAGTATGGCATGGGTCTGAGATCGTATTGAACCAGTATGGCCCGGGTCTGAGATCGTATCGAACCAGTATGGCTCAGGCCTGAAATTCTATCACACCAGTATGACCTGTGTCTGATAGCCGATCGAATCAGTATGGCCCAGGTTAAGATCATATCGAACCACTATGGCCCAGTTCTGAGATCATATCGAACTTGTATGGCCCGCGGCTGTGATCAATTCGAACCAGTATGGCTGTGTCTGAGATCATATCGAACCAGTATGGCCCAGGTCTGAGATCTTAACAAACCAGTATGGCCCGGGTCTGAGTTCATATAGAACTAGTATGGCCCGGGTCTGAGGTCGTATCGAACCACTAAGGTCCAGGTCTGAGATCATATCGAACTAGTATCGCCTGGGTCTGAGATCATATCTCACCAGTATGGCCCGCGTCTGAGATCATATCGAACTATTATGGCCCGGGTCTGAGATCATATCAAACTAGTATCGCCTGGGTCTGAGATCATATCTCACCAGTATGGCCCGGGTCTGAGATCACATCAAGCCTGTATGGCCAGGTCTGAGATCTTATCGAACCAGTATGGCCTGGGACTGAGATTGTATCGAACCAGTATGGCTCAGGTCTCAGATCTTATCAAACCAGGATGGTCCAGGTCTGAGATCGAATTGAACCAGTATTGCCCGGGTCTGAGATCGTATCGAACCAGTATGGCCCAGGTTTGAGATCGTATCGAACCAGTATGGCCCGGGTCTGAGATTGTATCGAACAAGTATGGCCTGGGCCTGAGATCGTATCAAACTCGTATGGCCTGGGTCTGAGATCGTTTCGAACCAGTGCGGCCCGGGTCTGAGATCATATCGAGCCAGCATGTCAGGGGTCTGACATGGATTCGAACCAGTATGGCCTGGGTCTGAGGACATATCGAACCAGTATGGCCCGGGTCTGAGATTGTATCGAACCAGTATCACCTGGGTCTGAGACCGTATCGAACCTGCATGGCCCGGGTCTGCGATTGTATCGAACGAGTATAGCCTGGGCCTGAGATTGTATTGAACCAGTATGGCCTGGGTCTGAGATCATATCGAACCTGTATGGCCCGGGTCTGAGTTCATATCGAACCAGAATGGCCATGGTCTGAGATCATATCGAACTAGTATGGCACGGCTCTGAGATCATATCGAACTAGTATCGCCTTGGTCTGTGATCATATCTCACCAGTATGGTCCGGGTCTGAGATCATATCGAGCCAGCATGGCACGGGTCAGACATGGATTCGAACCAGTATGGCCCAGGTCTGAGATCTTATCGAACCAGGATGGTCTAGGTCTGAGATTGTACTGAACTGGTATTGCCCGGGTCTGAGATCGTATCAAACCAGTATGGCCCAGGTCTGAGACCATATTGAATCAGTATGGTATGGAACTGAGATCGTATCAAACCAGTATGGCCTATGTCTGAGATCGTATCGAACCAGTATGGCCCAGGTTTGAGATCGTATCAAAGCAGTATGGCCTGAGTCTGAGATCATATCGAACCAGTATGGCCCAGGTCTGAGATCTTAACGAACCAGCATGGCCCGGGTCTGAGATCGTATCGAAGTAGTATGGCCTGGGACTGAGATCGGTTCGAACCATTATGGCCCGGGTCTGAGTACATATCGAACTAGTATGGCCCGGGTCTGAGTACATATCGAAGTAGTATGGCCCGGGTCTGAGATTGTATCGAACCAGTATTTCCTGGGCCTGAGAGTGTATTGAAGCAATATGGCGCGGGTCTGAGATCGTATCGAACCAGTATGGCTCAGGTCTAAGATCGTATCAAACCAGTATGGTCTGTCTCTGAGATCGTATTGAACCAGTATGGACCAGGTCTGAGACCATATCGAACCAGTATGGCCTGGGTCTGAGATCATATCAAACCAGTATGTCCCGGGTCTGAGGTCGTACCGAACCAGTATGGCCAGGTCTGAGATCTTATCGAACCAGTATAGCCTGGGACTGAGATTGTATCGAACCAGTATGGCTCAGGTCTCAGATCTTATCAAACCAGGATGGTCCAGGTCTGAGATCGAATTGAACTAGTATTGCCTGGGTCTGAGATCGTATCGAACCAGGATGGCCAATATCTGAAACCATATTGAATCAGTATGGTATGGAACTGAGATTGTATCAAACCAGTATGGCCCAGGTCTGAAACCATATTGAATCAATATGGTATGGATCTGAGATCGTATCAAACCAGTATGGCCTATGTCTGAGATCGTATCGAACCTGTATGGCCCAGGTTTGAGATCGTATCGAACCAGTATGGCCTGGGTCTGAGATCGTATTGAACAAGAATGGCCCGGGTCTGAGATCGTATCAAACTAGTATGGCCTGGGTCTGAGATCGTTTCGAACCAGTATGTCCCGGGTCTGAGATCATATCGAGCCAGCATGGCACGGGTCAGACATGGATTCGAAGCAGTATGGCCCGGGTCTGAGATCTTATCGGACCAGGATGGTCTAGGTCTGAGATTGTACTGAACTGGTATTGCCCGGGTCTGAGATCGTATCAAACCAGTATGGCCCAGGTCTGAAACCATATTGAACCAGTATGGTATGGATCTGAGATCGTCTCAAACCAGTATGGCCTTTGTCTGAGATCGTATCAAACCAGTATGTCCTGGGTCTGAGATCGTATCGAAGCAGTATGGCCTGGGACTGAGATTGCATCGAACCAGTCCGGCTCAGGTCTGAGATCTTATCAAACCAGAATGGACTAGGTCTGAAATCGTATTGAAGTAGTATTGCCCGGGTCTGAGATCGTATCAAACCAGTATGGACCAGGTCTGAGACCATATTGAATCAGTATGGTATGGAGCTGAGATCGTATCAAACCAGTATGGCCTATGTCTGAGATCGTATCGAACCAGTATGGCCCAGGTTTGAGTTCGTATCAAAGCAGTATGGCCTGAGTCTGAGATCATATCGAACCAGTATGGCCCAGGTCTGAGATCTTAACGAACCAGCATGGCCCGGGTCTGAGATCGTATCGAAGTAGTATGGCCTGGGACTGAGATCGGTTCGAACCAGTATGTCCCGGGTCTGAGTACATATCGAACTAGTATGACCCGGGTCTGAGTACATATCGAACTAGTATGGCCCGGGTCTGAGATTGTATCGAACCAGTATAGCCTGGGCCTGAGATTGTATTGAACCAGTATGGCCTGGGTCTGAGATTATATCGAACCAGTATGGCCGGGTCTGAAGTCGTATCGAACCAGTATGGCCCGGGTCTGAGATCTTATCAAACCAGGGTGGTCTAGGTCTGAGATCGTATTGAACTAGTATTGCCCGGGTCTGAGATCGTATCAAACCAGTATGGCCCATGTCTGAAACCATATTGAATCAGTATGTTATGGATCTGAGATCGTATCGAACCAGTATGGCCTGGGTCTGAGATGGTATTGAACAAGTATGGCCCGGGTCTGAGATCATATCGAGCCAGCATGGCACAGGTCTGACATGGATTCGAACCAGTATGGCCCGGGTCTGACAACATATCGAACCAGTATGGCCCGGGTCTGAGTTTGTATCGAACCTGTATCACCTGGGCCTGAGATTGTATTGAACAAATATGGCCCGGGTGTGAGATCGTATCGAACCAGTATGACTCAGGTCTGAGATCGTATCAAACCAGTATGGCCTGGGTCTGAGGTCGTATCGAACCAGGATGGCACGGGTCTGAGATCATATCGAACTAGAATCGCCTGGGTCTGAGATCATATCGAACCAGTTTGGCCCAGGTCTCAGATCAAATCAACCCATTATGGCACAGGTCTGAGACCATATCGAATCAGTATGGTGTGGGTCTGAGATCGTATCAAGCCAGTATAGCCTGGGTCTGAGATCACATTGAGCCAGTATGGCCCGGGTATCTGATCATGTCGAACCAGTATGGCTGGGTCTGAGATCATATCGAACCAATATGGCCTGGGTCTGAGATCTTATTGAACCAGTATGGCCTGTGTCTGAGATCGTATCCAACCCATATGGCTCAGATCTGAGATTGTATCAAACCAGTATGGGCTGTGTCTGAGATCGTATCGAATCAGTATGGTCCAGGACTGAGATCATATCGAACCAGTATGGCTCAGTTCTGAGATCATATCGAACTAGTATGGCCCGGGTCTGAGATCATATCGAACTAGTATGGCCTGGTTCTGAGATCATATCAAACCAGTACGGCACGGGTCTGTGATCATGTCAAACTAGTATCGCCTGGGTCTGAGATACTATCGAACCAGTTTGGGTCGGGTCTGAGAACAAATGAACCCAGTATGGCCCAGGTCTGAGACCATATCGAATCAGTATGGTGTGGGTCTGAGATCGTATCAAGCCAGTATGGCCTGGGTCTGAGATCATATTGAGACAGTTTGGCCCGTGTCTGTGATCATATCGAACCAGTATGGCTGGGTCTGAGATCATATCAAACCAGTATGGCCTGGGTCTGAGATCGTATCGAACCAATATGGCCTGGGTCTGAGATCGTATTGAACCAGTATGGCATGAGTCTGAGATCGTATTGAACACGTATGTCCCGGGTCTGAGATCGTGTCGAACCAGTAAGGCTCAGGTCTAAGATTGTATCAAACCAGTATGGCCTGTGTCTGATATCCGAACGAATCAGTATGGCCCAGGTTGAGATCATATCGAACCAGTATGGCCCAGTTCTGAGATCATATTGAAATGGTATCGCCCAGTTCTGAGATCATATCGAACTAGTATGGCCTGGGTCTGATATTATATCGAACTAGTATCGCCTGGGTCTGAGATCATATCTCACCAGTATGGCCCGGGTGTGAGATCACATCAAGCCCATATGGCCAGGTCTGAGATCGTATCGAACCAGTATTGCCCGGGTCTGATATCGTATAAAACCAGTATGGCCCAGGTCTGAAACCATATTGAATCAGTATGGTATGGATCTGAGATCGTATCAAACCAGTATGGCCTATGTCTGAGATCGTATCGAACCAGTATGGCCCACGTTTGAGATCGTATCGAACCAGTATCGCCTGGGTCTGAGATCGTATTGAACAAGTATGGCCCGGGTCTGAGATCGTATCGAACTAGTATGGCCTGGGTCTGAGATCGTTTCGAACCAGTATAGCCCGGGTCTGAGATCATATCGAGCCAGCATGGCACGGATCTGACATGGATTCAAACCAGTATGGCCCGGGTCTGAGATCTTATCAAAGCAGGATGGTCTAGGTCTGAGATTGTACTGAACTAGTATTGCCCAGATCTGAGATCGTATCGAACCAGTATGGCCCAGGTCTGAGACCGTATCGAACCTGCATGGTTTGGGTCTGAGATCGTATCAAACCAGTATGGCCCATGTCTGAGATCGTA
Organism: Mobula birostris; assembly: GCF_030028105.1. Taxonomy (NCBI): domain Eukaryota; kingdom Metazoa; phylum Chordata; class Chondrichthyes; order Myliobatiformes; family Myliobatidae; genus Mobula; species Mobula birostris. The sequence goes on along the minus strand of NC_092375.1, from coordinate 103,644,624 downwards.
TCGAACCAGTATCGCCTGGGTCTGAGATCGTATTGAACAAGTATGGCCCGGGTCTGAGATCGTATCGAACTAGTATGGCCTGGGTCTGAGATCGTTTCGAACCAGTATAGCCCGGGTCTGAGATCATATCGAGCCAGCATGGCATGGATCTGACATGGATTCAAACCAGTATGGCCCGGGTCTGAGATCTTATCAAAGCAGGATGGTCTAGGTCTGAGATTGTACTGAACTAGTATTGCCCAGATCTGAGATCGTATCGAACCAGTATGGCCCAGGTCTGAGACCGTATCGAACCTGCATGGTTTGGGTCTGAGATCGTATCAACCAGTATGGTCTGGGTCTGAGATCGTTTTGAAACATTATTACCCGGGCCTGAGATCGTATCAAACCAGTATAGCTCGGGTCTGAGATCATATCGAGCCAGCATGGCCCGGGTCTGAGATTGTATCGAACGAGTATAGCCTGGGCCTGAGATTGTATTGAACCAGTATTGCCCGGGTCTGAGATCATATCAAACCAGCATGGCCATGGTCTGAGATCATATCGAACTAGTATGGCACGGCTCTGAGATCATATCGAACTAGTATCGCCTTGGTCTGAGATCATATCTCACCAGTATGGTCTGGGTCTGAGATCACATCAAGCCCGTATGGCCAGGTCTGAGATCGTATCGAACCAGGATGGTCTAGGTCTGAGATCGTATCGAACCAGTATTGCCCGGGTCTGATATCGTATCAAACCAGTATGGCCCACGTCTGAAACCATATTGAATCAGTATGGTATGGATCTGAGATCGTATCAAACCAGTATGGCCCATGTCTGAGATCGTATCGAACCAGTATGGCCTGGGTCGGAGATCGTATTCAACAAGTATGGCCCGGGTCTGAGATCGTATCAAACTAGTATGGCCTGGGTCTGAGATCGTTTCGAACCAGTATAGCCCGGGTCTGAGATCATATCGAGCCAGCATGGCACGGATCTGACATGGATTCGAAGCAGTATGACCCGGGTCTGAGATCTTATCAAACCAGGATGGTCTAGGTCAGAGATTGTACTGAACTAGTATTGCCCGGGTCTGAGATCGTATCGAACCAGTATGGCCCAGGTCTGAGACCGTATCGAACCTGCATGGCCCGGGTCTGAGATTGTATCGAAGGAGTATAGCCTGGGCCTGAGATTGTATTGAACCAGTATGGCCTGGGTCTGAGATCATATCGAACCACTATGGCCCGGGTCTGAGTTCATATCGAACCAGAATGGCCATGGTCTGAGATCATATCGAACTAGTATGGCACGGCTCTGAGATCATATCGAGCTAGTATCGCCTTGGTCTGAGATCATATCTCACCAGTATGGTCCGGGTCTGAGATCATATCGAGCCAGCATGGCACGGGTCAGACATGGATTCGAACCAGTATGGCCCGGGTCTGAGATCTTATCGAACCAGGATGGTCTAGGTCTGAGATTGTACTGAACTGGTATTGCCCGGGTCTGAGATCGTATCAAACCAGTATGGCCCAGGTCTGAGACCATATTGAATCAGTACGGTATGGAACTGAGATCGCATCAAACCAGTATGGCCTATGTCTGAGATCGTATCGAACCAGTATGGCCCAGGTTTGAGATCGTATCAAAGCAGTATGGCCTGAGTCTGAGATCATATCGAACCAGTATGGCCCAGGTCTGAGATCTTAACGAACCAGCATGGCCCAGGTCTGAGATCGTATCGAACCAGGATGGTCTAGGTCTGAGATTGTACTGAACTGGTATTGCCCGGGTCTGAGATCGTATCAAACCAGTATGGCCCAGGTCTGAGACCATATTGAATCAGTACGGTATGGAACTGAGATCGCATCAAACCAGTATGGCCTATGTCTGAGATCGTATCGAACCAGTATGGCCCAGGTTTGAGATCGTATCAAAGCAGTATGGCCTGAGTCTGAGATCATATCGAACCAGTATGGCCCAGGTCTGAGATCTTAACGAACCAGCATGGCCCGGGTCTGAGATCGTATCGAAGTAGTATGGCCTGGGACTGAGATCGGTTCGAACCAGTATGGCCCGGGTCTGAGTACATATCGAACTAGTATGCCCCGGGTCTGAGTACATATCGAAGTAGTATGGCCCGGGTCTGAGATTGTATCGAACCAGTATCGCCTGGGCCTGAGATTGTATTGAAGCAATATGGCGCGGGTCTGAGATCGTATCGAACCAGTGTGGCTCAGGTCTGAGATCGTATCAAACCAGTATGGTCTGTCTCTGAGATCGTATTGAACCAGTATGGACCAGGTCTGAGACCATTTCGAACCAGTATGGCCTGGGTCTGAGATCATATCAAACCAGTATGTCCCGGGTCAGAGGGCGTATCGAACCAGTATGGCCCAGGTCTGAGTTAGTATCGAACCAGGATGGCCATGGTATGAGATCACATCGAACTAGTATGGTCCGGGTCTGAGATTGTGTCCAACCAGAATGGCCCGGTCTGAGATCGTATCGAACCAGTATGCCCTGGCTCTGAGATCATATTGAACCAGTATGGCCCGGGTCTGAGATCATATCGAGCTAGTATCGCCTTGGTCTGAGATCATATCTCACCAGTATGGTCCGGGTCTGAGATCATATCGAGCCAGCATGGCACGGGTCAGACATGGATTCGAACCAGTATGGCCCGGGTCTGAGATCTTATCGAACCAGGATGGTCTAGGTCTGAGATTGTACTGAACTGGTATTGCCCGGGTCTGAGATCGTATCAAACCAGTATGGCCCAGGTCTGAGACCATATTGAATCAGTACGGTATGGAACTGAGATCGCATCAAACCAGTATGGCCTATGTCTGAGATCGTATCGAACCAGTATGGCCCAGGTTTGAGATCGTATCAAAGCAGTATGGCCTGAGTCTGAGATCATATCGAACCAGTATGGCCCAGGTCTGAGATCTTAACGAACCAGCATGGCCCGGGTCTGAGATCGTATCGAAGTAGTATGGCCTGGGACTGAGATCGGTTCGAACCAGTATGGCCCGGGTCTGAGTACATATCGAACTAGTATGCCCCGGGTCTGAGTACATATCGAAGTAATATGGCCCGGGTCTGAGATTGTATCGAACCAGTATCGCCTGGGCCTGAGATTGTATTGAAGCAATATGGCGCGGGTCTGAGATCGTATCGAACCAGTATGGCTCAGGTCTGAGATCGTATCAAACCAGTATGGTCTGTCTCTGAGATCGTATTGAACCAGTATGGACCAGGTCTGAGACCATTTCGAACCAGTATGGCCTGGGTCTGAGATCATATCAAACCAGTATGTCCCGGGTCTGAGGGCGTATCGAACCAGTATGGCCCAGGTCTGAGTTAGTATCGAACCAGGATGGCCATGGTATGAGATCACATCGAACTAGTATGGTCCGGGTCTGAGATTGTGTCCAACCAGAATGGCCCGGTCTGAGATCGTATCGAACCAGTATGCCCTGGCTCTGAGATCATATTGAACCAGATTGGCCCGGGTCTGAGATCGTATCGAACCAGTATGGCCTGGGTCTGAGATCGTATCGAACCAGTATGGCCTGGGTCTGAGATCATATTGAACCAGTATGGCCCGGGTCTGTGATCATATCGAACCAGTATGGCTGGGTCTGAGATCATATCAAACCAGTACGGCCTGGGTCTGAGATCGTATCGAACCAATATGGCCTGTGTCTGAGATCGTATTGAATCAGTATGGCATGGGTCTGAGATCGTATTGAACCAGTATGGCCCAGGTTTGAGATCGTATCGAACCAGTATGGCCCGGGTCGGAGTTCATATCAAAACAGTATGGCCCGGGTCTGAGGTCATATCGAACCACTATGGCCCGGGTCTGAGGTCGTATCGAACCAGGATGGCCAATATCTGAGATCATATCGAACTAGTATGGAACGGGTCTGAGATCATGTCGAGCTGGTATCGCCTGGGTCTGAGATCATATCTCACCAGTATGTCCTGGGTCTGAGATTGTATCGAACCAGTATCGCCTGGGCCTGAGATTGTATTGAAGCAATATGGCCCGGGTCTGAGATCGTATCGAACCAGGATGGCCATGGTCTGAGATCACATCGAACTAGTATGTTCCGGGTCTGAGATTGTGTCCAACCAGAATGGCCCGGTCTGAGATCGTATCGAACCAGTATGTCCTGGTTCTGAGATCATATTGAAGCAGTATGACCCGGGTCTGAGATCGTATCGAACCTGTATGGCTCAGGTCTCAGATCTTATCAAACCAGGATGGTCCAGGTCTGAGATCGAATTGAACCAGTATTGCCCGGGTCTGAGATCGTATCGAACCAGTATGGCCCAGGTTTGAGATCGTATCGAACCAGTATGGCCCGGGTCTGAGATTGTATCGAACAAGTATGGCCTGGGCCTGAGATCGTATCAAACTCGTATGGCCTGGGTCTGAGATCGTTTCGAACCAGTGCGGCCCGGGTCTGAGATCATATCGAGCCAGCATGTCAGGGGTCTGACATGGATTCGAACCAGTATGGCCTGGGTCTGAGGACATATCGAACCAGTATGGCCCGGGTCTGAGATTGTATCGAACCAGTATCACCTGGGTCTGAGACCGTATCGAACCTGCATGGCCCGGGTCTGCGATTGTATCGAACGAGTATAGCCTGGGCCTGAGATTGTATTGAACCAGTATGGCCTGGGTCTGAGATCATATCGAACCTGTATGGCCCGGGTCTGAGTTCATATCGAACCAGAATGGCCATGGTCTGAGATCATATCGAACTAGTATGGCACGGCTCTGAGATCATATCGAACTAGTATCGCCTTGGTCTGTGATCATATCTCACCAGTATGGTCCGGGTCTGAGATCATATCGAGCCAGCATGGCACGGGTCAGACATGGATTCGAACCAGTATGGCCCAGGTCTGAGATCTTATCGAACCAGGATGGTCTAGGTCTGAGATTGTACTGAACTGGTATTGCCCGGGTCTGAGATCGTATCAAACCAGTATGGCCCAGGTCTGAGACCATATTGAATCAGTATGGTATGGAACTGAGATCGTATCAAACCAGTATGGCCTATGTCTGAGATCGTATCGAACCAGTATGGACCAGGTCTGAGACCATTTCGAACCAGTATGGCCTGGGTCTGAGATCATATCAAACCAGTATGTCCCGGGTCTGAGGGCGTATCGAACCAGTATGGCCCAGGTCTGAGTTAGTATCGAACCAGGATGGCCATGGTATGAGATCACATCGAACTAGTATGGTCCGGGTCTGAGATTGTGTCCAACCAGAATGGCCCGGTCTGAGATCGTATCGAACCAGTATGCCCTGGCTCTGAGATCATATTGAACCAGTATGGCCCGGGTCTGAGATCGTATCGAACCAGTATGGCCTGGGTCTGAGATCGTATCGAACCAGTATGGCCTGGGTCTGAGATCATATTGAACCAGTATGGCCCGGGTCTGTGATCATATCGAACCAGTATGGCTGGGTCTGAGATCATATCAAACCAGTATGGCCTGGGTCTGAGATCGTATCGAACCAATATGGCCTGTGTCTGAGATCGTATTGAATCAGTATGGCATGGGTCTGAGATCGTATTGAACCAGTATGGCCCAGGTTTGAGATCGTATCGAACCAGTATGGCCCGGGTCGGAGTTCATATCAAAACAGTATGGCCCGGGTCTGAGGTCATATCGAACCACTATGGCCCGGGTCTGAGGTCGTATCGAACCAGGATGGCCAATATCTGAGATCATATCGAACTAGTATGGAACGGGTCTGAGATCATGTCGAGCTGGTATCGCCTGGGTCTGAGATCATATCTCACCAGTATGTCCTGGGTCTGAGATTGTATCGAACCAGTATCGCCTGGGCCTGAGATTGTATTGAAGCAATATGGCCCGGGTCTGAGATCGTATCGAACCAGGATGGCCATGGTCTGAGATCACATCGAACTAGTATGTTCCGGGTCTGAGATTGTGTCCAACCAGAATGGCCCGGTCTGAGATTGTATCGAACCAGTATGTCCTGGTTCTGAGATCATATTGAAGCAGTATGACCCGGGTCTGAGATCGTATCGAACCTGTATGGTCCGGGTCTGAGATCGTATCAAACCAGTATGATCTGGCTCTGAGATCATATTGAACCATTATTGCCCGGGTCTGAGATCATATCGAGCCAGCATGGCCGGTGTCTGAGATTGTATTGAACCATTATTGCCTGGGACTGAGATCGTATCGAAACAGTATGGCCCAGGTCTGAGATAATATCGAACCAGTATGGCGCAGTTCTAAGATCATATCGAACTAGCATGGCCTGGGTCTGAGATCATATCGAAACAGAATGGCACGGGTCTAAGATCATATCGAGCTAGTATCGCCTGGGTCTGAGATCATATCGAACCAGTTTAGTCCGGGTCTGTGATCAAATCAACCCAGTATGGCCCAGGTCTGAGCCCATGTCGAATCATTATTGTGTGGGTCTGAGATCGTATCAAGCCAGTATGGCCTGGGTCTGAGATCATATTGAACTAGTATGGCCCGGGACTGTGATCATATCAAACCAGTATGGCTGGGTCTGAGATCATATCAAACCAGTACGGCATGGGCCTGAGATCGTATTGAACCAGTATGGCATGGGTCTGAGATCGTATTGAACCAGTATGGCCCGGGTCTGAGATCGTATCGAACCAGTATGGCTCAGGCCTGAAATTCTATCACACCAGTATGACCTGTGTCTGATAGCCGATCGAATCAGTATGGCCCAGGTTAAGATCATATCGAACCACTATGGCCCAGTTCTGAGATCATATCGAACTTGTATGGCCCGCGGCTGTGATCAATTCGAACCAGTATGGCTGTGTCTGAGATCATATCGAACCAGTATGGCCCAGGTCTGAGATCTTAACAAACCAGTATGGCCCGGGTCTGAGTTCATATAGAACTAGTATGGCCCGGGTCTGAGGTCGTATCGAACCACTAAGGTCCAGGTCTGAGATCATATCGAACTAGTATCGCCTGGGTCTGAGATCATATCTCACCAGTATGGCCCGCGTCTGAGATCATATCGAACTATTATGGCCCGGGTCTGAGATCATATCAAACTAGTATCGCCTGGGTCTGAGATCATATCTCACCAGTATGGCCCGGGTCTGAGATCACATCAAGCCTGTATGGCCAGGTCTGAGATCTTATCGAACCAGTATGGCCTGGGACTGAGATTGTATCGAACCAGTATGGCTCAGGTCTCAGATCTTATCAAACCAGGATGGTCCAGGTCTGAGATCGAATTGAACCAGTATTGCCCGGGTCTGAGATCGTATCGAACCAGTATGGCCCAGGTTTGAGATCGTATCGAACCAGTATGGCCCGGGTCTGAGATTGTATCGAACAAGTATGGCCTGGGCCTGAGATCGTATCAAACTCGTATGGCCTGGGTCTGAGATCGTTTCGAACCAGTGCGGCCCGGGTCTGAGATCATATCGAGCCAGCATGTCAGGGGTCTGACATGGATTCGAACCAGTATGGCCTGGGTCTGAGGACATATCGAACCAGTATGGCCCGGGTCTGAGATTGTATCGAACCAGTATCACCTGGGTCTGAGACCGTATCGAACCTGCATGGCCCGGGTCTGCGATTGTATCGAACGAGTATAGCCTGGGCCTGAGATTGTATTGAACCAGTATGGCCTGGGTCTGAGATCATATCGAACCTGTATGGCCCGGGTCTGAGTTCATATCGAACCAGAATGGCCATGGTCTGAGATCATATCGAACTAGTATGGCACGGCTCTGAGATCATATCGAACTAGTATCGCCTTGGTCTGTGATCATATCTCACCAGTATGGTCCGGGTCTGAGATCATATCGAGCCAGCATGGCACGGGTCAGACATGGATTCGAACCAGTATGGCCCAGGTCTGAGATCTTATCGAACCAGGATGGTCTAGGTCTGAGATTGTACTGAACTGGTATTGCCCGGGTCTGAGATCGTATCAAACCAGTATGGCCCAGGTCTGAGACCATATTGAATCAGTATGGTATGGAACTGAGATCGTATCAAACCAGTATGGCCTATGTCTGAGATCGTATCGAACCAGTATGGCCCAGGTTTGAGATCGTATCAAAGCAGTATGGCCTGAGTCTGAGATCATATCGAACCAGTATGGCCCAGGTCTGAGATCTTAACGAACCAGCATGGCCCGGGTCTGAGATCGTATCGAACCAGTATGGCCCAGGTCTGAGACCGTATCGAACCTGCATGGCCCGGGTCTGAGATTGTATCGAAGGAGTATAGCCTGGGCCTGAGATTGTATTGAACCAGTATGGCCTGGGTCTGAGATCATATCGAACCACTATGGCCCGGGTCTGAGTTCATATCGAACCAGAATGGCCATGGTCTGAGATCATATCGAACTAGTATGGCACGGCTCTGAGATCATATCGAGCTAGTATCGCCTTGGTCTGAGATCATATCTCACCAGTATGGTCCGGGTCTGAGATCATATCGAGCCAGCATGGCACGGGTCAGACATGGATTCGAACCAGTATGGCCCGGGTCTGAGATCTTATCGAACCAGGATGGTCTAGGTCTGAGATTGTACTGAACTGGTATTGCCCGGGTCTGAGATCGTATCAAACCAGTATGGCCCAGGTCTGAGACCATATTGAATCAGTACGGTATGGAACTGAGATCGCATCAAACCAGTATGGCCTATGTCTGAGATCGTATCGAACCAGTATGGCCCAGGTTTGAGATCGTATCAAAGCAGTATGGCCTGAGTCTGAGATCATATCGAACCAGTATGGCCCAGGTCTGAGATCTTAACGAACCAGCATGGCCCAGGTCTGAGATCGTATCGAACCAGGATGGTCTAGGTCTGAGATTGTACTGAACTGGTATTGCCCGGGTCTGAGATCGTATCAAACCAGTATGGCCCAGGTCTGAGACCATATTGAATCAGTACGGTATGGAACTGAGATCGCATCAAACCAGTATGGCCTATGTCTGAGATCGTATCGAACCAGTATGGCCCAGGTTTGAGATCGTATCAAAGCAGTATGGCCTGAGTCTGAGATCATATCGAACCAGTATGGCCCAGGTCTGAGATCTTAACGAACCAGCATGGCCCGGGTCTGAGATCGTATCGAAGTAGTATGGCCTGGGACTGAGATCGGTTCGAACCAGTATGGCCCGGGTCTGAGTACATATCGAACTAGTATGCCCCGGGTCTGAGTACATATCGAAGTAGTATGGCCCGGGTCTGAGATTGTATCGAACCAGTATCGCCTGGGCCTGAGATTGTATTGAAGCAATATGGCGCGGGTCTGAGATCGTATCGAACCAGTATGGCTCAGGTCTGAGATCGTATCAAACCAGTATGGTCTGTCTCTGAGATCGTATTGAACCAGTATGGACCAGGTCTGAGACCATTTCGAACCAGTATGGCCTGGGTCTGAGATCATATCAAACCAGTATGTCCCGGGTCTGAGGGCGTATCGAACCAGTATGGCCCAGGTCTGAGTTAGTATCGAACCAGGATGGCCATGGTATGAGATCACATCGAACTAGTATGGTCCGGGTCTGAGATTGTGTCCAACCAGAATGGCCCGGTCTGAGATCGTATCGAACCAGTATGCCCTGGCTCTGAGATCATATTGAACCAGTATGGCCCGGGTCTGAGATCATATCGAGCTAGTATCGCCTTGGTCTGAGATCATATCTCACCAGTATGGTCCGGGTCTGAGATCATATCGAGCCAGCATGGCACGGGTCAGACATGGATTCGAACCAGTATGGCCCGGGTCTGAGATCTTATCGAACCAGGATGGTCTAGGTCTGAGATTGTACTGAACTGGTATTGCCCGGGTCTGAGATCGTATCAAACCAGTATGGCCCAGGTCTGAGACCATATTGAATCAGTACGGTATGGAACTGAGATCGCATCAAACCAGTATGGCCTATGTCTGAGATCGTATCGAACCAGTATGGCCCAGGTTTGAGATCGTATCAAAGCAGTATGGCCTGAGTCTGAGATCATATCGAACCAGTATGGCCCAGGTCTGAGATCTTAACGAACCAGCATGGCCCGGGTCTGAGATCGTATCGAAGTAGTATGGCCTGGGACTGAGATCGGTTCGAACCAGTATGGCCCGGGTCTGAGTACATATCGAACTAGTATGCCCCGGGTCTGAGTACATATCGAAGTAATATGGCCCGGGTCTGAGATTGTATCGAACCAGTATCGCCTGGGCCTGAGATTGTATTGAAGCAATATGGCGCGGGTCTGAGATCGTATCGAACCAGTATGGCTCAGGTCTGAGATCGTATCAAACCAGTATGGTCTGTCTCTGAGATCGTATTGAACCAGTATGGACCAGGTCTGAGACCATTTCGAACCAGTATGGCCTGGGTCTGAGATCATATCAAACCAGTATGTCCCGGGTCTGAGGGCGTATCGAACCAGTATGGCCCAGGTCTGAGTTAGTATCGAACCAGGATGGCCATGGTATGAGATCACATCGAACTAGTATGGTCCGGGTCTGAGATTGTGTCCAACCAGAATGGCCCGGTCTGAGATCGTATCGAACCAGTATGCCCTGGCTCTGAGATCATATTGAACCAGATTGGCCCGGGTCTGAGATCGTATCGAACCAGTATGGCCTGGGTCTGAGATCGTATCGAACCAGTATGGCCTGGGTCTGAGATCATATTGAACCAGTATGGCCCGGGTCTGTGATCATATCGAACCAGTATGGCTGGGTCTGAGATCATATCAAACCAGTACGGCCTGGGTCTGAGATCGTATCGAACCAATATGGCCTGTGTCTGAGATCGTATTGAATCAGTATGGCATGGGTCTGAGATCGTATTGAACCAGTATGGCCCAGGTTTGAGATCGTATCGAACCAGTATGGCCCGGGTCGGAGTTCATATCAAAACAGTATGGCCCGGGTCTGAGGTCATATCGAACCACTATGGCCCGGGTCTGAGGTCGTATCGAACCAGGATGGCCAATATCTGAGATCATATCGAACTAGTATGGAACGGGTCTGAGATCATGTCGAGCTGGTATCGCCTGGGTCTGAGATCATATCTCACCAGTATGTCCTGGGTCTGAGATTGTATCGAACCAGTATCGCCTGGGCCTGAGATTGTATTGAAGCAATATGGCCCGGGTCTGAGATCGTATCGAACCAGGATGGCCATGGTCTGAGATCACATCGAACTAGTATGTTCCGGGTCTGAGATTGTGTCCAACCAGAATGGCCCGGTCTGAGATCGTATCGAACCAGTATGTCCTGGTTCTGAGATCATATTGAAGCAGTATGACCCGGGTCTGAGATCGTATCGAACCTGTATGGCTCAGGTCTCAGATCTTATCAAACCAGGATGGTCCAGGTCTGAGATCGAATTGAACCAGTATTGCCCGGGTCTGAGATCGTATCGAACCAGTATGGCCCAGGTTTGAGATCGTATCGAACCAGTATGGCCCGGGTCTGAGATTGTATCGAACAAGTATGGCCTGGGCCTGAGATCGTATCAAACTCGTATGGCCTGGGTCTGAGATCGTTTCGAACCAGTGCGGCCCGGGTCTGAGATCATATCGAGCCAGCATGTCAGGGGTCTGACATGGATTCGAACCAGTATGGCCTGGGTCTGAGGACATATCGAACCAGTATGGCCCGGGTCTGAGATTGTATCGAACCAGTATCACCTGGGTCTGAGACCGTATCGAACCTGCATGGCCCGGGTCTGCGATTGTATCGAACGAGTATAGCCTGGGCCTGAGATTGTATTGAACCAGTATGGCCTGGGTCTGAGATCATATCGAACCTGTATGGCCCGGGTCTGAGTTCATATCGAACCAGAATGGCCATGGTCTGAGATCATATCGAACTAGTATGGCACGGCTCTGAGATCATATCGAACTAGTATCGCCTTGGTCTGTGATCATATCTCACCAGTATGGTCCGGGTCTGAGATCATATCGAGCCAGCATGGCACGGGTCAGACATGGATTCGAACCAGTATGGCCCAGGTCTGAGATCTTATCGAACCAGGATGGTCTAGGTCTGAGATTGTACTGAACTGGTATTGCCCGGGTCTGAGATCGTATCAAACCAGTATGGCCCAGGTCTGAGACCATATTGAATCAGTATGGTATGGAACTGAGATCGTATCAAACCAGTATGGCCTATGTCTGAGATCGTATCGAACCAGTATGGACCAGGTCTGAGACCATTTCGAACCAGTATGGCCTGGGTCTGAGATCATATCAAACCAGTATGTCCCGGGTCTGAGGGCGTATCGAACCAGTATGGCCCAGGTCTGAGTTAGTATCGAACCAGGATGGCCATGGTATGAGATCACATCGAACTAGTATGGTCCGGGTCTGAGATTGTGTCCAACCAGAATGGCCCGGTCTGAGATCGTATCGAACCAGTATGCCCTGGCTCTGAGATCATATTGAACCAGTATGGCCCGGGTCTGAGATCGTATCGAACCAGTATGGCCTGGGTCTGAGATCGTATCGAACCAGTATGGCCTGGGTCTGAGATCATATTGAACCAGTATGGCCCGGGTCTGTGATCATATCGAACCAGTATGGCTGGGTCTGAGATCATATCAAACCAGTATGGCCTGGGTCTGAGATCGTATCGAACCAATATGGCCTGTGTCTGAGATCGTATTGAATCAGTATGGCATGGGTCTGAGATCGTATTGAACCAGTATGGCCCAGGTTTGAGATCGTATCGAACCAGTATGGCCCGGGTCGGAGTTCATATCAAAACAGTATGGCCCGGGTCTGAGGTCATATCGAACCACTATGGCCCGGGTCTGAGGTCGTATCGAACCAGGATGGCCAATATCTGAGATCATATCGAACTAGTATGGAACGGGTCTGAGATCATGTCGAGCTGGTATCGCCTGGGTCTGAGATCATATCTCACCAGTATGTCCTGGGTCTGAGATTGTATCGAACCAGTATCGCCTGGGCCTGAGATTGTATTGAAGCAATATGGCCCGGGTCTGAGATCGTATCGAACCAGGATGGCCATGGTCTGAGATCACATCGAACTAGTATGTTCCGGGTCTGAGATTGTGTCCAACCAGAATGGCCCGGTCTGAGATCGTATCGAACCAGTATGTCCTGGTTCTGAGATCATATTGAAGCAGTATGACCCGGGTCTGAGATCGTATCGAACCTGTATGGTCCGGGTCTGAGATCGTATCAAACCAGTATGATCTGGCTCTGAGATCATATTGAACCATTATTGCCCGGGTCTGAGATCATATCGAGCCAGCATGGCCGGTGTCTGAGATTGTATTGAACCATTATTGCCCGGGACTGAGATCGTATCGAAACAGTATGGCCCAGGTCTGAGATAATATCGAACCAGTATGGCGCAGTTCTAAGATCATATCGAACTAGCATGGCCTGGGTCTGAGATCATATCGAAACAGAATGGCACGGGTCTAAGATCATATCGAGCTAGTATCGCCTGGGTCTGAGATCATATCGAACCAGTTTAGTCCGGGTCTGTGATCAAATCAACCCAGTATGGCCCAGGTCTGAGCCCATGTCGAATCATTATTGTGTGGGTCTGAGATCGTATCAAGCCAGTATGGCCTGGGTCTGAGATCATATTGAACTAGTATGGCCCGGGACTGTGATCATATCAAACCAGTATGGCTGGGTCTGAGATCATATCAAACCAGTACGGCATGGGCCTGAGATCGTATTGAACCAGTATGGCATGGGTCTGAGATCGTATTGAACCAGTATGGCCCGGGTCTGAGATCGTATCGAACCAGTATGGCTCAGGCCTGAAATTCTATCACACCAGTATGACCTGTGTCTGATAGCCGATCGAATCAGTATGGCCCAGGTTAAGATCATATCGAACCACTATGGCCCAGTTCTGAGATCATATCGAACTTGTATGGCCCGCGGCTGTGATCAATTCGAACCAGTATGGCTGTGTCTGAGATCATATCGAACCAGTATGGCCCAGGTCTGAGATCTTAACAAACCAGTATGGCCCGGGTCTGAGTTCATATAGAACTAGTATGGCCCGGGTCTGAGGTCGTATCGAACCACTAAGGTCCAGGTCTGAGATCATATCGAACTAGTATCGCCTGGGTCTGAGATCATATCTCACCAGTATGGCCCGCGTCTGAGATCATATCGAACTATTATGGCCCGGGTCTGAGATCATATCAAACTAGTATCGCCTGGGTCTGAGATCATATCTCACCAGTATGGCCCGGGTCTGAGATCACATCAAGCCTGTATGGCCAGGTCTGAGATCTTATCGAACCAGTATGGCCTGGGACTGAGATTGTATCGAACCAGTATGGCTCAGGTCTCAGATCTTATCAAACCAGGATGGTCCAGGTCTGAGATCGAATTGAACCAGTATTGCCCGGGTCTGAGATCGTATCGAACCAGTATGGCCCAGGTTTGAGATCGTATCGAACCAGTATGGCCCGGGTCTGAGATTGTATCGAACAAGTATGGCCTGGGCCTGAGATCGTATCAAACTCGTATGGCCTGGGTCTGAGATCGTTTCGAACCAGTGCGGCCCGGGTCTGAGATCATATCGAGCCAGCATGTCAGGGGTCTGACATGGATTCGAACCAGTATGGCCTGGGTCTGAGGACATATCGAACCAGTATGGCCCGGGTCTGAGATTGTATCGAACCAGTATCACCTGGGTCTGAGACCGTATCGAACCTGCATGGCCCGGGTCTGCGATTGTATCGAACGAGTATAGCCTGGGCCTGAGATTGTATTGAACCAGTATGGCCTGGGTCTGAGATCATATCGAACCTGTATGGCCCGGGTCTGAGTTCATATCGAACCAGAATGGCCATGGTCTGAGATCATATCGAACTAGTATGGCACGGCTCTGAGATCATATCGAACTAGTATCGCCTTGGTCTGTGATCATATCTCACCAGTATGGTCCGGGTCTGAGATCATATCGAGCCAGCATGGCACGGGTCAGACATGGATTCGAACCAGTATGGCCCAGGTCTGAGATCTTATCGAACCAGGATGGTCTAGGTCTGAGATTGTACTGAACTGGTATTGCCCGGGTCTGAGATCGTATCAAACCAGTATGGCCCAGGTCTGAGACCATATTGAATCAGTATGGTATGGAACTGAGATCGTATCAAACCAGTATGGCCTATGTCTGAGATCGTATCGAACCAGTATGGCCCAGGTTTGAGATCGTATCAAAGCAGTATGGCCTGAGTCTGAGATCATATCGAACCAGTATGGCCCAGGTCTGAGATCTTAACGAACCAGCATGGCCCGGGTCTGAGATCGTATCGAAGTAGTATGGCCTGGGACTGAGATCGGTTCGAACCATTATGGCCCGGGTCTGAGTACATATCGAACTAGTATGGCCCGGGTCTGAGTACATATCGAAGTAGTATGGCCCGGGTCTGAGATTGTATCGAACCAGTATTTCCTGGGCCTGAGAGTGTATTGAAGCAATATGGCGCGGGTCTGAGATCGTATCGAACCAGTATGGCTCAGGTCTAAGATCGTATCAAACCAGTATGGTCTGTCTCTGAGATCGTATTGAACCAGTATGGACCAGGTCTGAGACCATATCGAACCAGTATGGCCTGGGTCTGAGATCATATCAAACCAGTATGTCCCGGGTCTGAGGTCGTACCGAACCAGTATGGCCAGGTCTGAGATCTTATCGAACCAGTATAGCCTGGGACTGAGATTGTATCGAACCAGTATGGCTCAGGTCTCAGATCTTATCAAACCAGGATGGTCCAGGTCTGAGATCGAATTGAACTAGTATTGCCCGGGTCTGAGATCGTATCGAACCAGTATGGCCCAGGTTTGAGATCGTATCGAACCAGTATGGCCCGGGTCTGAGATCAAATCAACCCAATATGGCCAGGTCTGAGACCATATCGAATCAGTATGGTGTGGGTCTGAGATCGTATCAAGCCAGTATGGCCTGGGTCTGAGGTCGTATCGAACTAGGATGGCCAATATCTGAGATCATATCGAACTAGTATGGAACGGGTCTGAGATCATATTGAGCTTGTATCGCCTGGGTCTGAGATCATATCTCACCAGTATGTCCTGGGTCTGAGGTCGTATCGAACCAGGATGGCCATGGTCTGAGATCACATCGAACTAGTATGTTCCGGGTCTGAGATTGTGTCCAACCAGAATGGCCCGGTCTGAGATCGTATCGAACCAGTATGTCCTGGTTCTGAGATCATATTGAAGCAGTATGACCCGGGTTTGAGATCGTATCGAACTACTGTGGCCTGGATCTGAGACCGTATCGAACAAGTATGGCCCGGGTTTGAGATCATATCGAGCCAGTATGTCCCGGGTCTGACATGGACTGGAAACAGTATGGCCCGGGTCTGAGTACATATCGAACCAGTATGGCCCCAGTCTGAGATTGTATCGAACCAGTATGGCCCAGTTCTGAGACCATATCGAATCACTATGGTATGGGTCTAAGATCTTATTGAACCAGTATGGCCCAGGTCTGAGATCGTATCGAACCTGTATGGTCCGGGTCTGAGATCGTATCAAACCAGTATGATCTGGCTCTGAGATCATATTGAACCATTATTGCCCGAGTCTGAGATCGTATCAAGCCAGTATGGCCCGGGTCTGAGATCATATCGAGCCAGCATGGCCGGTGTCTGAGATTGTATTGAACCATTATTGCCCGGGACTGAGATCGTATCGAAACAGTATGGCCCAGGTCTGAGATAATATCGAACCAGTATGGCCCAGTTCTAAGATCATATCGAACTAGCATGGCCTGGGTCTGAGATCATATCGAAACAGAATGGCACGGGTCTCAGATCATATCGAACTAGTATCGCCTGGGTCTGAGATCATATCGAACCAGTTTGGTCCGGGTCTGTGATCAAATCAACCCAGTATGGCCCAGGTCTGAGATCGTATCGAACCAGTATGGACCAGGTCTGAGACCATTTCGAACCAGTATGGCCTGGGTCTGAGATCATATCAAACCAGTATGTCCCGGGTCTGAGGGCGTATCGAACCAGTATGGCCCAGGTCTGAGTTAGTATCGAACCAGGATGGCCATGGTATGAGATCACATCGAACTAGTATGGTCCGGGTCTGAGATTGTGTCCAACCAGAATGGCCCGGTCTGAGATCGTATCGAACCAGTATGCCCTGGCTCTGAGATCATATTGAACCAGTATGGCCCGGGTCTGAGATCGTATCGAACCAGTATGGCCTGGGTCTGAGATCGTATCGAACCAGTATGGCCTGGGTCTGAGATCATATTGAACCAGTATGGCCCGGGTCTGTGATCATATCGAACCAGTATGGCTGGGTCTGAGATCATATCAAACCAGTATGGCCTGGGTCTGAGATCGTATCGAACCAATATGGCCTGTGTCTGAGATCGTATTGAATCAGTATGGCATTGGTCTGAGATCGTATTGAACCAGTATGGCCCAGGTTTGAGATCGTATCGAACCAGTATGGCCCGGGTCGGAGTTCATATCAAAACAGTATGGCCCGGGTCTGAGGTCATATCGAACCACTATGGCCCGGGTCTGAGGTCGTATCGAACCAGGATGGCCAATATCTGAGATCATATCGAACTAGTATGGAACGGGTCTGAGATCATGTCGAGCTGGTATCGCCTGGGTCTGAGATCATATCTCACCAGTATGTCCTGGGTCTGAGATTGTATCGAACCAGTATCGCCTGGGCCTGAGATTGTATTGAAGCAATATGGCCCGGGTCTGAGATCGTATCGAACCAGGATGGCCATGGTCTGAGATCACATCGAACTAGTATGTTCCGGGTCTGAGATTGTGTCCAACCAGAATGGCCCGGTCTGAGATTGTATCGAACCAGTATGTCCTGGTTCTGAGATCATATTGAAGCAGTATGACCCGGGTCTGAGATCGTATCGAACCTGTATGGTCCGGGTCTGAGATCGTATCAAACCAGTATGATCTGGCTCTGAGATCATATTGAACCATTATTGCCCGGGTCTGAGATCATATCGAGCCAGCATGGCCGGTGTCTGAGATTGTATTGAACCATTATTGCCCGGGACTGAGATCGTATCGAAACAGTATGGCCCAGGTCTGAGATAATATCGAACCAGTATGGCGCAGTTCTAAGATCATATCGAACTAGCATGGCCTGGGTCTGAGATCATATCGAAACAGAATGGCACGGGTCTAAGATCATATCGAGCTAGTATCGCCTGGGTCTGAGATCATATCGAACCAGTTTAGTCCGGGTCTGTGATCAAATCAACCCAGTATGGCCCAGGTCTGAGCCCATGTCGAATCATTATTGTGTGGGTCTGAGATCGTATCAAGCCAGTATGGCCTGGGTCTGAGATCATATTGAACTAGTATGGCCCGGGACTGTGATCATATCAAACCAGTATGGCTGGGTCTGAGATCATATCAAACCAGTACGGCATGGGCCTGAGATCGTATTGAACCAGTATGGCATGGGTCTGAGATCGTATTGAACCAGTATGGCCCGGGTCTGAGATCGTATCGAACCAGTATGGCTCAGGCCTGAAATTCTATCACACCAGTATGACCTGTGTCTGATAGCCGATCGAATCAGTATGGCCCAGGTTAAGATCATATCGAACCACTATGGCCCAGTTCTGAGATCATATCGAACTTGTATGGCCCGCGGCTGTGATCAATTCGAACCAGTATGGCTGTGTCTGAGATCATATCGAACCAGTATGGCCCAGGTCTGAGATCTTAACAAACCAGTATGGCCCGGGTCTGAGTTCATATAGAACTAGTATGGCCCGGGTCTGAGGTCGTATCGAACCACTAAGGTCCAGGTCTGAGATCATATCGAACTAGTATCGCCTGGGTCTGAGATCATATCTCACCAGTATGGCCCGCGTCTGAGATCATATCGAACTATTATGGCCCGGGTCTGAGATCATATCAAACTAGTATCGCCTGGGTCTGAGATCATATCTCACCAGTATGGCCCGGGTCTGAGATCACATCAAGCCTGTATGGCCAGGTCTGAGATCTTATCGAACCAGTATGGCCTGGGACTGAGATTGTATCGAACCAGTATGGCTCAGGTCTCAGATCTTATCAAACCAGGATGGTCCAGGTCTGAGATCGAATTGAACCAGTATTGCCCGGGTCTGAGATCGTATCGAACCAGTATGGCCCAGGTTTGAGATCGTATCGAACCAGTATGGCCCGGGTCTGAGATTGTATCGAACAAGTATGGCCTGGGCCTGAGATCGTATCAAACTCGTATGGCCTGGGTCTGAGATCGTTTCGAACCAGTGCGGCCCGGGTCTGAGATCATATCGAGCCAGCATGTCAGGGGTCTGACATGGATTCGAACCAGTATGGCCTGGGTCTGAGGACATATCGAACCAGTATGGCCCGGGTCTGAGATTGTATCGAACCAGTATCACCTGGGTCTGAGACCGTATCGAACCTGCATGGCCCGGGTCTGCGATTGTATCGAACGAGTATAGCCTGGGCCTGAGATTGTATTGAACCAGTATGGCCTGGGTCTGAGATCATATCGAACCTGTATGGCCCGGGTCTGAGTTCATATCGAACCAGAATGGCCATGGTCTGAGATCATATCGAACTAGTATGGCACGGCTCTGAGATCATATCGAACTAGTATCGCCTTGGTCTGTGATCATATCTCACCAGTATGGTCCGGGTCTGAGATCATATCGAGCCAGCATGGCACGGGTCAGACATGGATTCGAACCAGTATGGCCCAGGTCTGAGATCTTATCGAACCAGGATGGTCTAGGTCTGAGATTGTACTGAACTGGTATTGCCCGGGTCTGAGATCGTATCAAACCAGTATGGCCCAGGTCTGAGACCATATTGAATCAGTATGGTATGGAACTGAGATCGTATCAAACCAGTATGGCCTATGTCTGAGATCGTATCGAACCAGTATGGCCCAGGTTTGAGATCGTATCAAAGCAGTATGGCCTGAGTCTGAGATCATATCGAACCAGTATGGCCCAGGTCTGAGATCTTAACGAACCAGCATGGCCCGGGTCTGAGATCGTATCGAAGTAGTATGGCCTGGGACTGAGATCGGTTCGAACCATTATGGCCCGGGTCTGAGTACATATCGAACTAGTATGGCCCGGGTCTGAGTACATATCGAAGTAGTATGGCCCGGGTCTGAGATTGTATCGAACCAGTATTTCCTGGGCCTGAGAGTGTATTGAAGCAATATGGCGCGGGTCTGAGATCGTATCGAACCAGTATGGCTCAGGTCTAAGATCGTATCAAACCAGTATGGTCTGTCTCTGAGATCGTATTGAACCAGTATGGACCAGGTCTGAGACCATATCGAACCAGTATGGCCTGGGTCTGAGATCATATCAAACCAGTATGTCCCGGGTCTGAGGTCGTACCGAACCAGTATGGCCAGGTCTGAGATCTTATCGAACCAGTATAGCCTGGGACTGAGATTGTATCGAACCAGTATGGCTCAGGTCTCAGATCTTATCAAACCAGGATGGTCCAGGTCTGAGATCGAATTGAACTAGTATTGCCCGGGTCTGAGATCGTATCGAACCAGTATGGCCCAGGTTTGAGATCGTATCGAACCAGTATGGCCCGGGTCTGAGATCAAATCAACCCAATATGGCCAGGTCTGAGACCATATCGAATCAGTATGGTGTGGGTCTGAGATCGTATCAAGCCAGTATGGCCTGGGTCTGAGGTCGTATCGAACTAGGATGGCCAATATCTGAGATCATATCGAACTAGTATGGAACGGGTCTGAGATCATATTGAGCTTGTATCGCCTGGGTCTGAGATCATATCTCACCAGTATGTCCTGGGTCTGAGATCGTATCGAACCAGGATGGCCATGGTCTGAGATCACATCGAACTAGTATGTTCCGGGTCTGAGATTGTGTCCAACCAGAATGGCCCGGTCTGAGATCGTATCGAACCAGTATGTCCTGGTTCTGAGATCATATTGAAGCAGTATGACCCGGGTTTGAGATCGTATCGAACTACTGTGGCCTGGATCTGAGACCGTATCGAACAAGTATGGCCCGGGTTTGAGATCATATCGAGCCAGTATGTCCCGGGTCTGACATGGACTGGAAACAGTATGGCCCGGGTCTGAGTACATATCGAACCAGTATGGCCCCAGTCTGAGATTGTATCGAACCAGTATGGCCCAGTTCTGAGACCATATCGAATCACTATGGTATGGGTCTAAGATCTTATTGAACCAGTATGGCCCAGGTCTGAGATCGTATCGAACCTGTATGGTCCGGGTCTGAGATCGTATCAAACCAGTATGATCTGGCTCTGAGATCATATTGAACCATTATTGCCCGAGTCTGAGATCGTATCAAGCCAGTATGGCCCGGGTCTGAGATCATATCGAGCCAGCATGGCCGGTGTCTGAGATTGTATTGAACCATTATTGCCCGGGACTGAGATCGTATCGAAACAGTATGGCCCAGGTCTGAGATAATATCGAACCAGTATGGCCCAGTTCTAAGATCATATCGAACTAGCATGGCCCGGGTCTGAGATCGTATCGAAGTAGTATGGCCTGGGACTGAGATCGGTTCGAACCATTATGGCCCGGGTCTGAGTACATATCGAACTAGTATGGCCCGGGTCTGAGTACATATCGAAGTAGTATGGCCCGGGTCTGAGATTGTATCGAACCAGTATTTCCTGGGCCTGAGAGTGTATTGAAGCAATATGGCGCGGGTCTGAGATCGTATCGAACCAGTATGGCTCAGGTCTAAGATCGTATCAAACCAGTATGGTCTGTCTCTGAGATCGTATTGAACCAGTATGGACCAGGTCTGAGACCATATCGAACCAGTATGGCCTGGGTCTGAGATCATATCAAACCAGTATGTCCCGGGTCTGAGGTCGTACCGAACCAGTATGGCCAGGTCTGAGATCTTATCGAACCAGTATAGCCTGGGACTGAGATTGTATCGAACCAGTATGGCTCAGGTCTCAGATCTTATCAAACCAGGATGGTCCAGGTCTGAGATCGAATTGAACTAGTATTGCCCGGGTCTGAGATCGTATCGAACCAGTATGGCCCAGGTTTGAGATCGTATCGAACCAGTATGGCCCGGGTCTGAGATCAAATCAACCCAATATGGCCAGGTCTGAGACCATATCGAATCAGTATGGTGTGGGTCTGAGATCGTATCAAGCCAGTATGGCCTGGGTCTGAGGTCGTATCGAACTAGGATGGCCAATATCTGAGATCATATCGAACTAGTATGGAACGGGTCTGAGATCATATTGAGCTTGTATCGCCTGGGTCTGAGATCATATCTCACCAGTATGTCCTGGGTCTGAGATCGTATCGAACCAGGATGGCCATGGTCTGAGATCACATCGAACTAGTATGTTCCGGGTCTGAGATTGTGTCCAACCAGAATGGCCCGGTCTGAGATCGTATCGAACCAGTATGTCCTGGTTCTGAGATCATATTGAAGCAGTATGACCCGGGTTTGAGATCGTATCGAACTACTGTGGCCTGGATCTGAGACCGTATCGAACAAGTATGGCCCGGGTTTGAGATCATATCGAGCCAGTATGTCCCGGGTCTGACATGGACTGGAAACAGTATGGCCCGGGTCTGAGTACATATCGAACCAGTATGGCCCCAGTCTGAGATTGTATCGAACCAGTATGGCCCAGTTCTGAGACCATATCGAATCACTATGGTATGGGTCTAAGATCTTATTGAACCAGTATGGCCCAGGTCTGAGATCGTATCGAACCTGTATGGTCCGGGTCTGAGATCGTATCAAACCAGTATGATCTGGCTCTGAGATCATATTGAACCATTATTGCCCGAGTCTGAGATCGTATCAAGCCAGTATGGCCCGGGTCTGAGATCATATCGAGCCAGCATGGCCGGTGTCTGAGATTGTATTGAACCATTATTGCCCGGGACTGAGATCGTATCGAAACAGTATGGCCCAGGTCTGAGATAATATCGAACCAGTATGGCCCAGTTCTAAGATCATATCGAACTAGCATGGCCTGGGTCTGAGATCATATCGAAACAGAATGGCACGGGTCTCAGATCATATCGAACTAGTATCGCCTGGGTCTGAGATCATATCGAACCAGTTTGGTCCGGGTCTGTGATCAAATCAACCCAGTATGGCCCAGGTCTGAGATCGTATCGAACCAGTATGGACCAGGTCTGAGACCATTTCGAACCAGTATGGCCTGGGTCTGAGATCATATCAAACCAGTATGTCCCGGGTCTGAGGGCGTATCGAACCAGTATGGCCCAGGTCTGAGTTAGTATCGAACCAGGATGGCCATGGTATGAGATCACATCGAACTAGTATGGTCCGGGTCTGAGATTGTGTCCAACCAGAATGGCCCGGTCTGAGATCGTATCGAACCAGTATGCCCTGGCTCTGAGATCATATTGAACCAGTATGGCCCGGGTCTGAGATCGTATCGAACCAGTATGGCCTGGGTCTGAGATCGTATCGAACCAGTATGGCCTGGGTCTGAGATCATATTGAACCAGTATGGCCCGGGTCTGTGATCATATCGAACCAGTATGGCTGGGTCTGAGATCATATCAAACCAGTACGGCCTGGGTCTGAGATCGTATCGAACCAATATGGCCTGTGTCTGAGATCGTATTGAATCAGTATGGCATGGGTCTGAGATCGTATTGAACCAGTATGGCCCAGGTTTGAGATCGTATCGAACCAGTATGGCCCGGGTCGGAGTTCATATCAAAACAGTATGGCCCGGGTCTGAGGTCATATCGAACCACTATGGCCCGGGTCTGAGGTCGTATCGAACCAGGATGGCCAATATCTGAGATCATATCGAACTAGTATGGAACGGGTCTGAGATCATGTCGAGCTGGTATCGCCTGGGTCTGAGATCATATCTCACCAGTATGTCCTGGGTCTGAGATTGTATCGAACCAGTATCGCCTGGGCCTGAGATTGTATTGAAGCAATATGGCCCGGGTCTGAGATCGTATCGAACCAGGATGGCCATGGTCTGAGATCACATCGAACTAGTATGTTCCGGGTCTGAGATTGTGTCCAACCAGAATGGCCCGGTCTGAGATTGTATCGAACCAGTATGTCCTGGTTCTGAGATCATATTGAAGCAGTATGACCCGGGTCTGAGATCGTATCGAACCTGTATGGTCCGGGTCTGAGATCGTATCAAACCAGTATGATCTGGCTCTGAGATCATATTGAACCATTATTGCCCGGGTCTGAGATCATATCGAGCCAGCATGGCCGGTGTCTGAGATTGTATTGAACCATTATTGCCCGGGACTGAGATCGTATCGAAACAGTATGGCCCAGGTCTGAGATAATATCGAACCAGTATGGCGCAGTTCTAAGATCATATCGAACTAGCATGGCCTGGGTCTGAGATCATATCGAAACAGAATGGCACGGGTCTAAGATCATATCGAGCTAGTATCGCCTGGGTCTGAGATCATATCGAACCAGTTTAGTCCGGGTCTGTGATCAAATCAACCCAGTATGGCCCAGGTCTGAGCCCATGTCGAATCATTATTGTGTGGGTCTGAGATCGTATCAAGCCAGTATGGCCTGGGTCTGAGATCATATTGAACTAGTATGGCCCGGGACTGTGATCATATCAAACCAGTATGGCTGGGTCTGAGATCATATCAAACCAGTACGGCATGGGCCTGAGATCGTATTGAACCAGTATGGCATGGGTCTGAGATCGTATTGAACCAGTATGGCCCGGGTCTGAGATCGTATCGAACCAGTATGGCTCAGGCCTGAAATTCTATCACACCAGTATGACCTGTGTCTGATAGCCGATCGAATCAGTATGGCCCAGGTTAAGATCATATCGAACCACTATGGCCCAGTTCTGAGATCATATCGAACTTGTATGGCCCGCGGCTGTGATCAATTCGAACCAGTATGGCTGTGTCTGAGATCATATCGAACCAGTATGGCCCAGGTCTGAGATCTTAACAAACCAGTATGGCCCGGGTCTGAGTTCATATAGAACTAGTATGGCCCGGGTCTGAGGTCGTATCGAACCACTAAGGTCCAGGTCTGAGATCATATCGAACTAGTATCGCCTGGGTCTGAGATCATATCTCACCAGTATGGCCCGCGTCTGAGATCATATCGAACTATTATGGCCCGGGTCTGAGATCATATCAAACTAGTATCGCCTGGGTCTGAGATCATATCTCACCAGTATGGCCCGGGTCTGAGATCACATCAAGCCTGTATGGCCAGGTCTGAGATCTTATCGAACCAGTATGGCCTGGGACTGAGATTGTATCGAACCAGTATGGCTCAGGTCTCAGATCTTATCAAACCAGGATGGTCCAGGTCTGAGATCGAATTGAACCAGTATTGCCCGGGTCTGAGATCGTATCGAACCAGTATGGCCCAGGTTTGAGATCGTATCGAACCAGTATGGCCCGGGTCTGAGATTGTATCGAACAAGTATGGCCTGGGCCTGAGATCGTATCAAACTCGTATGGCCTGGGTCTGAGATCGTTTCGAACCAGTGCGGCCCGGGTCTGAGATCATATCGAGCCAGCATGTCAGGGGTCTGACATGGATTCGAACCAGTATGGCCTGGGTCTGAGGACATATCGAACCAGTATGGCCCGGGTCTGAGATTGTATCGAACCAGTATCACCTGGGTCTGAGACCGTATCGAACCTGCATGGCCCGGGTCTGCGATTGTATCGAACGAGTATAGCCTGGGCCTGAGATTGTATTGAACCAGTATGGCCTGGGTCTGAGATCATATCGAACCTGTATGGCCCGGGTCTGAGTTCATATCGAACCAGAATGGCCATGGTCTGAGATCATATCGAACTAGTATGGCACGGCTCTGAGATCATATCGAACTAGTATCGCCTTGGTCTGTGATCATATCTCACCAGTATGGTCCGGGTCTGAGATCATATCGAGCCAGCATGGCACGGGTCAGACATGGATTCGAACCAGTATGGCCCAGGTCTGAGATCTTATCGAACCAGGATGGTCTAGGTCTGAGATTGTACTGAACTGGTATTGCCCGGGTCTGAGATCGTATCAAACCAGTATGGCCCAGGTCTGAGACCATATTGAATCAGTATGGTATGGAACTGAGATCGTATCAAACCAGTATGGCCTATGTCTGAGATCGTATCGAACCAGTATGGCCCAGGTTTGAGATCGTATCAAAGCAGTATGGCCTGAGTCTGAGATCATATCGAACCAGTATGGCCCAGGTCTGAGATCTTAACGAACCAGCATGGCCCGGGTCTGAGATCGTATCGAAGTAGTATGGCCTGGGACTGAGATCGGTTCGAACCATTATGGCCCGGGTCTGAGTACATATCGAACTAGTATGGCCCGGGTCTGAGTACATATCGAAGTAGTATGGCCCGGGTCTGAGATTGTATCGAACCAGTATTTCCTGGGCCTGAGAGTGTATTGAAGCAATATGGCGCGGGTCTGAGATCGTATCGAACCAGTATGGCTCAGGTCTAAGATCGTATCAAACCAGTATGGTCTGTCTCTGAGATCGTATTGAACCAGTATGGACCAGGTCTGAGACCATATCGAACCAGTATGGCCTGGGTCTGAGATCATATCAAACCAGTATGTCCCGGGTCTGAGGTCGTACCGAACCAGTATGGCCAGGTCTGAGATCTTATCGAACCAGTATAGCCTGGGACTGAGATTGTATCGAACCAGTATGGCTCAGGTCTCAGATCTTATCAAACCAGGATGGTCCAGGTCTGAGATCGAATTGAACTAGTATTGCCCGGGTCTGAGATCGTATCGAACCAGTATGGCCCAGGTTTGAGATCGTATCGAACCAGTATGGCCCGGGTCTGAGATCAAATCAACCCAATATGGCCAGGTCTGAGACCATATCGAATCAGTATGGTGTGGGTCTGAGATCGTATCAAGCCAGTATGGCCTGGGTCTGAGGTCGTATCGAACTAGGATGGCCAATATCTGAGATCATATCGAACTAGTATGGAACGGGTCTGAGATCATATTGAGCTTGTATCGCCTGGGTCTGAGATCATATCTCACCAGTATGTCCTGGGTCTGAGATCGTATCGAACCAGGATGGCCATGGTCTGAGATCACATCGAACTAGTATGTTCCGGGTCTGAGATTGTGTCCAACCAGAATGGCCCGGTCTGAGATCGTATCGAACCAGTATGTCCTGGTTCTGAGATCATATTGAAGCAGTATGACCCGGGTTTGAGATCGTATCGAACTACTGTGGCCTGGATCTGAGACCGTATCGAACAAGTATGGCCCGGGTTTGAGATCATATCGAGCCAGTATGTCCCGGGTCTGACATGGACTGGAAACAGTATGGCCCGGGTCTGAGTACATATCGAACCAGTATGGCCCCAGTCTGAGATTGTATCGAACCAGTATGGCCCAGTTCTGAGACCATATCGAATCACTATGGTATGGGTCTAAGATCTTATTGAACCAGTATGGCCCAGGTCTGAGATCGTATCGAACCTGTATGGTCCGGGTCTGAGATCGTATCAAACCAGTATGATCTGGCTCTGAGATCATATTGAACCATTATTGCCCGAGTCTGAGATCGTATCAAGCCAGTATGGCCCGGGTCTGAGATCATATCGAGCCAGCATGGCCGGTGTCTGAGATTGTATTGAACCATTATTGCCCGGGACTGAGATCGTATCGAAACAGTATGGCCCAGGTCTGAGATAATATCGAACCAGTATGGCCCAGTTCTAAGATCATATCGAACTAGCATGGCCTGGGTCTGAGATCATATCGAAACAGAATGGCACGGGTCTCAGATCATATCGAACTAGTATCGCCTGGGTCTGAGATCATATCGAACCAGTTTGGTCCGGGTCTGTGATCAAATCAACCCAGTATGGCCCAGGTCTGAGATCGTATCGAACCAGTATGGACCAGGTCTGAGACCATTTCGAACCAGTATGGCCTGGGTCTGAGATCATATCAAACCAGTATGTCCCGGGTCTGAGGGCGTATCGAACCAGTATGGCCCAGGTCTGAGTTAGTATCGAACCAGGATGGCCATGGTATGAGATCACATCGAACTAGTATGGTCCGGGTCTGAGATTGTGTCCAACCAGAATGGCCCGGTCTGAGATCGTATCGAACCAGTATGCCCTGGCTCTGAGATCATATTGAACCAGTATGGCCCGGGTCTGAGATCGTATCGAACCAGTATGGCCTGGGTCTGAGATCGTATCGAACCAGTATGGCCTGGGTCTGAGATCATATTGAACCAGTATGGCCCGGGTCTGTGATCATATCGAACCAGTATGGCTGGGTCTGAGATCATATCAAACCAGTATGGCCTGGGTCTGAGATCGTATCGAACCAATATGGCCTGTGTCTGAGATCGTATCGAACCAGGATGGCCATGGTCTGAGATCACATCGAACTAGTATGTTCCGGGTCTGAGATTGTGTCCAACCAGAATGGCCCGGTCTGAGATTGTATCGAACCAGTATGTCCTGGTTCTGAGATCATATTGAAGCAGTATGACCCGGGTCTGAGATCGTATCGAACCTGTATGGTCCGGGTCTGAGATCGTATCAAACCAGTATGATCTGGCTCTGAGATCATATTGAACCATTATTGCCCGGGTCTGAGATCATATCGAGCCAGCATGGCCGGTGTCTGAGATTGTATTGAACCATTATTGCCCGGGACTGAGATCGTATCGAAACAGTATGGCCCAGGTCTGAGATAATATCGAACCAGTATGGCGCAGTTCTAAGATCATATCGAACTAGCATGGCCTGGGTCTGAGATCATATCGAAACAGAATGGCACGGGTCTAAGATCATATCGAGCTAGTATCGCCTGGGTCTGAGATCATATCGAACCAGTTTAGTCCGGGTCTGTGATCAAATCAACCCAGTATGGCCCAGGTCTGAGCCCATGTCGAATCATTATTGTGTGGGTCTGAGATCGTATCAAGCCAGTATGGCCTGGGTCTGAGATCATATTGAACTAGTATGGCTCAGGTCTGAGATCGTATCAAACCAGTATGGTCTGTCTCTGAGATCGTATTGAACCAGTATGGACCAGGTCTGAGACCATTTCGAACCAGTATGGCCTGGGTCTGAGATCATATCAAACCAGTATGTCCCGGGTCTGAGGGCGTATCGAACCAGTATGGCCCAGGTCTGAGTTAGTATCGAACCAGGATGGCCATGGTATGAGATCACATCGAACTAGTATGGTCCGGGTCTGAGATTGTGTCCAACCAGAATGGCCCGGTCTGAGATCGTATCGAACCAGTATGCCCTGGCTCTGAGATCATATTGAACCAGTATGGCCCGGGTCTGAGATCGTATCGAACCAGTATGGCCTGGGTCTGAGATCGTATCGAACCAGTATGGCCTGGGTCTGAGATCATATTGAACCAGTATGGCCCGGGTCTGTGATCATATCGAACCAGTATGGCTGGGTCTGAGATCATATCAAACCAGTACGGCCTGGGTCTGAGATCGTATCGAACCAATATGGCCTGTGTCTGAGATCGTATTGAATCAGTATGGCATGAGTCTGAGATCGTATTGAACCAGTATGGCCCAGGTTTGAGATCGTAACGAACCAGTATGGCCCGGGTCGGAGTTCATATCAAAACAGTATGGCCCGGGTCTGAGGTCATATCGAACCACTATGGCCCGGGTCTGAGGTCGTATCGAACCAGGATGGCCAATATCTGAGATCATATCGAACTAGTATGGAACGGGTCTGAGATCATGTCGAGCTGGTATCGCCTGGGTCTGAGATCATATCTCACCAGTATGTCCTGGGTCTGAGATTGTATCGAACCAGTATCGCCTGGGCCTGAGATTGTATTGAAGCAATATGGCCCGGGTCTGAGATCGTATCGAACCAGGATGGCCATGGTCTGAGATCACATCGAACTAGTATGTTCCGGGTCTGAGATTGTGTCCAACCAGAATGGCCCGGTCTGAGATTGTATCGAACCAGTATGTCCTGGTTCTGAGATCATATTGAAGCAGTATGACCCGGGTCTGAGATCGTATCGAACCTGTATGGTCCGGGTCTGAGATCGTATCAAACCAGTATGATCTGGCTCTGAGATCATATTGAACCATTATTGCCCGGGTCTGAGATCATATCGAGCCAGCATGGCCGGTGTCTGAGATTGTATTGAACCATTATTGCCCGGGACTGAGATCGTATCGAAACAGTATGGCCCAGGTCTGAGATAATATCGAACCAGTATGGCGCAGTTCTAAGATCATATCGAACTAGCATGGCCTGGGTCTGAGATCATATCGAAACAGAATGGCACGGGTCTAAGATCATATCGAGCTAGTATCGCCTGGGTCTGAGATCATATCGAACCAGTTTAGTCCGGGTCTGTGATCAAATCAACCCAGTATGGCCCAGGTCTGAGCCCATGTCGAATCATTATTGTGTGGGTCTGAGATCGTATCAAGCCAGTATGGCCTGGGTCTGAGATCATATTGAACTAGTATGGCCCGGGACTGTGATCATATCAAACCAGTATGGCTGGGTCTGAGATCATATCAAACCAGTACGGCATGGGCCTGAGATCGTATTGAACCAGTATGGCATGGGTCTGAGATCGTATTGAACCAGTATGGCCCGGGTCTGAGATCGTATCGAACCAGTATGGCTCAGGCCTGAAATTCTATCACACCAGTATGACCTGTGTCTGATAGCCGATCGAATCAGTATGGCCCAGGTTAAGATCATATCGAACCACTATGGCCCAGTTCTGAGATCATATCGAACTTGTATGGCCCGCGGCTGTGATCAATTCGAACCAGTATGGCTGTGTCTGAGATCATATCGAACCAGTATGGCCCAGGTCTGAGATCTTAACAAACCAGTATGGCCCGGGTCTGAGTTCATATAGAACTAGTATGGCCCGGGTCTGAGGTCGTATCGAACCACTAAGGTCCAGGTCTGAGATCATATCGAACTAGTATCGCCTGGGTCTGAGATCATATCTCACCAGTATGGCCCGCGTCTGAGATCATATCGAACTATTATGGCCCGGGTCTGAGATCATATCAAACTAGTATCGCCTGGGTCTGAGATCATATCTCACCAGTATGGCCCGGGTCTGAGATCACATCAAGCCTGTATGGCCAGGTCTGAGATCTTATCGAACCAGTATGGCCTGGGACTGAGATTGTATCGAACCAGTATGGCTCAGGTCTCAGATCTTATCAAACCAGGATGGTCCAGGTCTGAGATCGAATTGAACCAGTATTGCCCGGGTCTGAGATCGTATCGAACCAGTATGGCCCAGGTTTGAGATCGTATCGAACCAGTATGGCCCGGGTCTGAGATTGTATCGAACAAGTATGGCCTGGGCCTGAGATCGTATCAAACTCGTATGGCCTGGGTCTGAGATCGTTTCGAACCAGTGCGGCCCGGGTCTGAGATCATATCGAGCCAGCATGTCAGGGGTCTGACATGGATTCGAACCAGTATGGCCTGGGTCTGAGGACATATCGAACCAGTATGGCCCGGGTCTGAGATTGTATCGAACCAGTATCACCTGGGTCTGAGACCGTATCGAACCTGCATGGCCCGGGTCTGCGATTGTATCGAACGAGTATAGCCTGGGCCTGAGATTGTATTGAACCAGTATGGCCTGGGTCTGAGATCATATCGAACCTGTATGGCCCGGGTCTGAGTTCATATCGAACCAGAATGGCCATGGTCTGAGATCATATCGAACTAGTATGGCACGGCTCTGAGATCATATCGAACTAGTATCGCCTTGGTCT
Source organism: Mobula birostris (assembly GCF_030028105.1). NCBI lineage: Eukaryota > Metazoa > Chordata > Chondrichthyes > Myliobatiformes > Myliobatidae > Mobula > Mobula birostris. The sequence continues at coordinate 103,612,757 of NC_092375.1, read as the reverse complement.
GTGATCATATCTCACCAGTATGGTCCGGGTCTGAGATCATATCGAGCCAGCATGGCACGGGTCAGACATGGATTCGAACCAGTATGGCCCAGGTCTGAGATCTTATCGAACCAGGATGGTCTAGGTCTGAGATTGTACTGAACTGGTATTGCCCGGGTCTGAGATCGTATCAAACCAGTATGGCCCAGGTCTGAGACCATATTGAATCAGTATGGTATGGAACTGAGATCGTATCAAACCAGTATGGCCTATGTCTGAGATCGTATCGAACCAGTATGGACCAGGTCTGAGACCATTTCGAACCAGTATGGCCTGGGTCTGAGATCATATCAAACCAGTATGTCCCGGGTCTGAGGGCGTATCGAACCAGTATGGCCCAGGTCTGAGTTAGTATCGAACCAGGATGGCCATGGTATGAGATCACATCGAACTAGTATGGTCCGGGTCTGAGATTGTGTCCAACCAGAATGGCCCGGTCTGAGATCGTATCGAACCAGTATGCCCTGGCTCTGAGATCATATTGAACCAGTATGGCCCGGGTCTGAGATCGTATCGAACCAGTATGGCCTGGGTCTGAGATCGTATCGAACCAGTATGGCCTGGGTCTGAGATCATATTGAACCAGTATGGCCCGGGTCTGTGATCATATCGAACCAGTATGGCTGGGTCTGAGATCATATCAAACCAGTATGGCCTGGGTCTGAGATCGTATCGAACCAATATGGCCTGTGTCTGAGATCGTATTGAATCAGTATGGCATGGGTCTGAGATCGTATTGAACCAGTATGGCCCAGGTTTGAGATCGTATCGAACCAGTATGGCCCGGGTCGGAGTTCATATCAAAACAGTATGGCCCGGGTCTGAGGTCATATCGAACCACTATGGCCCGGGTCTGAGGTCGTATCGAACCAGGATGGCCAATATCTGAGATCATATCGAACTAGTATGGAACGGGTCTGAGATCATGTCGAGCTGGTATCGCCTGGGTCTGAGATCATATCTCACCAGTATGTCCTGGGTCTGAGATTGTATCGAACCAGTATCGCCTGGGCCTGAGATTGTATTGAAGCAATATGGCCCGGGTCTGAGATCGTATCGAACCAGGATGGCCATGGTCTGAGATCACATCGAACTAGTATGTTCCGGGTCTGAGATTGTGTCCAACCAGAATGGCCCGGTCTGAGATCGTATCGAACCAGTATGTCCTGGTTCTGAGATCATATTGAAGCAGTATGACCCGGGTCTGAGATCGTATCGAACCTGTATGGTCCGGGTCTGAGATCGTATCAAACCAGTATGATCTGGCTCTGAGATCATATTGAACCATTATTGCCCGGGTCTGAGATCATATCGAGCCAGCATGGCCGGTGTCTGAGATTGTATTGAACCATTATTGCCCGGGACTGAGATCGTATCGAAACAGTATGGCCCAGGTCTGAGATAATATCGAACCAGTATGGCGCAGTTCTAAGATCATATCGAACTAGCATGGCCTGGGTCTGAGATCATATCGAAACAGAATGGCACGGGTCTAAGATCATATCGAGCTAGTATCGCCTGGGTCTGAGATCATATCGAACCAGTTTAGTCCGGGTCTGTGATCAAATCAACCCAGTATGGCCCAGGTCTGAGCCCATGTCGAATCATTATTGTGTGGGTCTGAGATCGTATCAAGCCAGTATGGCCTGGGTCTGAGATCATATTGAACTAGTATGGCCCGGGACTGTGATCATATCAAACCAGTATGGCTGGGTCTGAGATCATATCAAACCAGTACGGCATGGGCCTGAGATCGTATTGAACCAGTATGGCATGGGTCTGAGATCGTATTGAACCAGTATGGCCCGGGTCTGAGATCGTATCGAACCAGTATGGCTCAGGCCTGAAATTCTATCACACCAGTATGACCTGTGTCTGATAGCCGATCGAATCAGTATGGCCCAGGTTAAGATCATATCGAACCACTATGGCCCAGTTCTGAGATCATATCGAACTTGTATGGCCCGCGGCTGTGATCAATTCGAACCAGTATGGCTGTGTCTGAGATCATATCGAACCAGTATGGCCCAGGTCTGAGATCTTAACAAACCAGTATGGCCCGGGTCTGAGTTCATATAGAACTAGTATGGCCCGGGTCTGAGGTCGTATCGAACCACTAAGGTCCAGGTCTGAGATCATATCGAACTAGTATCGCCTGGGTCTGAGATCATATCTCACCAGTATGGCCCGCGTCTGAGATCATATCGAACTATTATGGCCCGGGTCTGAGATCATATCAAACTAGTATCGCCTGGGTCTGAGATCATATCTCACCAGTATGGCCCGGGTCTGAGATCACATCAAGCCTGTATGGCCAGGTCTGAGATCTTATCGAACCAGTATGGCCTGGGACTGAGATTGTATCGAACCAGTATGGCTCAGGTCTCAGATCTTATCAAACCAGGATGGTCCAGGTCTGAGATCGAATTGAACCAGTATTGCCCGGGTCTGAGATCGTATCGAACCAGTATGGCCCAGGTTTGAGATCGTATCGAACCAGTATGGCCCGGGTCTGAGATTGTATCGAACAAGTATGGCCTGGGCCTGAGATCGTATCAAACTCGTATGGCCTGGGTCTGAGATCGTTTCGAACCAGTGCGGCCCGGGTCTGAGATCATATCGAGCCAGCATGTCAGGGGTCTGACATGGATTCGAACCAGTATGGCCTGGGTCTGAGGACATATCGAACCAGTATGGCCCGGGTCTGAGATTGTATCGAACCAGTATCACCTGGGTCTGAGACCGTATCGAACCTGCATGGCCCGGGTCTGCGATTGTATCGAACGAGTATAGCCTGGGCCTGAGATTGTATTGAACCAGTATGGCCTGGGTCTGAGATCATATCGAACCTGTATGGCCCGGGTCTGAGTTCATATCGAACCAGAATGGCCATGGTCTGAGATCATATCGAACTAGTATGGCACGGCTCTGAGATCATATCGAACTAGTATCGCCTTGGTCTGTGATCATATCTCACCAGTATGGTCCGGGTCTGAGATCATATCGAGCCAGCATGGCACGGGTCAGACATGGATTCGAACCAGTATGGCCCAGGTCTGAGATCTTATCGAACCAGGATGGTCTAGGTCTGAGATTGTACTGAACTGGTATTGCCCGGGTCTGAGATCGTATCAAACCAGTATGGCCCAGGTCTGAGATCGTATCGAACCAGTATGGCCCAGGTTTGAGATCGTATCAAAGCAGTATGGCCTGAGTCTGAGATCATATCGAACCAGTATGGCCCAGGTCTGAGATCTTAACGAACCAGCATGGCCCGGGTCTGAGATCGTATCGAAGTAGTATGGCCTGGGACTGAGATCGGTTCGAACCATTATGGCCCGGGTCTGAGTACATATCGAACTAGTATGGCCCGGGTCTGAGTACATATCGAAGTAGTATGGCCCGGGTCTGAGATTGTATCGAACCAGTATTTCCTGGGCCTGAGAGTGTATTGAAGCAATATGGCGCGGGTCTGAGATCGTATCGAACCAGTATGGCTCAGGTCTAAGATCGTATCAAACCAGTATGGTCTGTCTCTGAGATCGTATTGAACCAGTATGGACCAGGTCTGAGACCATATCGAACCAGTATGGCCTGGGTCTGAGATCATATCAAACCAGTATGTCCCGGGTCTGAGGTCGTACCGAACCAGTATGGCCAGGTCTGAGATCTTATCGAACCAGTATAGCCTGGGACTGAGATTGTATCGAACCAGTATGGCTCAGGTCTCAGATCTTATCAAACCAGGATGGTCCAGGTCTGAGATCGAATTGAACTAGTATTGCCCGGGTCTGAGATCGTATCGAACCAGTATGGCCCAGGTTTGAGATCGTATCGAACCAGTATGGCCCGGGTCTGAGATCAAATCAACCCAATATGGCCAGGTCTGAGACCATATCGAATCAGTATGGTGTGGGTCTGAGATCGTATCAAGCCAGTATGGCCTGGGTCTGAGGTCGTATCGAACTAGGATGGCCAATATCTGAGATCATATCGAACTAGTATGGAACGGGTCTGAGATCATATTGAGCTTGTATCGCCTGGGTCTGAGATCATATCTCACCAGTATGTCCTGGGTCTGAGATCGTATCGAACCAGGATGGCCATGGTCTGAGATCACATCGAACTAGTATGTTCCGGGTCTGAGATTGTGTCCAACCAGAATGGCCCGGTCTGAGATCGTATCGAACCAGTATGTCCTGGTTCTGAGATCATATTGAAGCAGTATGACCCGGGTTTGAGATCGTATCGAACTACTGTGGCCTGGATCTGAGACCGTATCGAACAAGTATGGCCCGGGTTTGAGATCATATCGAGCCAGTATGTCCCGGGTCTGACATGGACTGGAAACAGTATGGCCCGGGTCTGAGTACATATCGAACCAGTATGGCCCCAGTCTGAGATTGTATCGAACCAGTATGGCCCAGTTCTGAGACCATATCGAATCACTATGGTATGGGTCTAAGATCTTATTGAACCAGTATGGCCCAGGTCTGAGATCGTATCGAACCTGTATGGTCCGGGTCTGAGATCGTATCAAACCAGTATGATCTGGCTCTGAGATCATATTGAACCATTATTGCCCGAGTCTGAGATCGTATCAAGCCAGTATGGCCCGGGTCTGAGATCATATCGAGCCAGCATGGCCGGTGTCTGAGATTGTATTGAACCATTATTGCCCGGGACTGAGATCGTATCGAAACAGTATGGCCCAGGTCTGAGATAATATCGAACCAGTATGGCCCAGTTCTAAGATCATATCGAACTAGCATGGCCTGGGTCTGAGATCATATCGAAACAGAATGGCACGGGTCTCAGATCATATCGAACTAGTATCGCCTGGGTCTGAGATCATATCGAACCAGTTTGGTCCGGGTCTGTGATCAAATCAACCCAGTATGGCCCAGGTCTGAGCCCATGTCGAATCAGTATTGTGTGGGTCTGAGATCGTATCAAGCCAGTATGGCCTGGGTCTGAGATCATATCGAACCAGTATGACCCGGGTCTGAGTTCATATTGAACCAGTATGGCCTGGGACTGAGATCGTTTCGAACCAGTATGGCCCAGGTCTGAGATCTTATCAAACCGGGATGGTCTATGTCTGAGATCGTATTGAACTAGTATTGCCCGGGTCTGAGATCGTATCAAACCAGTATGGCACAAGTCTGAAAACATATTGAATCAGTATGGTATGGATCTGAGATCCTATCACACCAGTATGGCCTGGGTCTGACATCGTATCGAACAAGTATTCCCGGGTCTGAGATCTTATCAAACCAGGATGGTCTAAGTATGAGATCGTATTGAACTTGTATTGCCCGGGTCTGAGATCGTATCAAACCAGTATGGCCCAGTTCTGAAACCATATTGAATCAGTATGGTATGGATCTGAGATCGTATCAAACCAGTATGGCCTATGTCTGAGATTGTATCGAACCAGTATGGCCCAGGTTTGAGATCGTATCGAACCAGTATGGCCGAGGTCTGAGATGGTATTGAACAAGTATGGCCCGGGTCTGAGATTGAATCGAACTAGTATGGAACGGGTCTGAGATCATATCGAGCTAGTATCGCCTGGGTCTGAGATCATATCTCACCAGTATGTCCTGGGTCTGAGATTGTATCGAACCAGGATGGCCATGGTCTGAGATCACATCCAACTAGTATGTTCCGGGTCTGAGATTGTGTCCAACTAGAATGGCCCGGTCTGAGATCGTATCGAACCAGTATGTCCTGGTTCTGAGATCATATTGAAGCAGTATGACCCGGGTCTGAGATCGTATCGAACTACTGTGGCCTGGATCTGAAACCGTATCGAACAAGTATGGCCCGGGTTTGAGATCATATCGAGCCAGTATGTCCCGGGTCTGACATGGACTGGAAACAGTATGGCCCGGGTCTGAGTACATATCGAACCAGTATGGCCCCAGTCTGAGATTGTATCGAACCAGTATATCCTGTGCCTGAGATTGTGTCGAACCAGTATGGCCCGGGTCTGAGTTTGGATTGAACCAGTATTGCCCGGGTCTAAGATCGTATCGAACGAGTATGGCCCAGTTCTGAGACCATATCGAATCACTATGGTATGGGTCTAAGATCTTATTGAACCAGTATGGCCCAGGTCTGAGATCGTATCGAACCTGTATGGTCCGGGTCTGAGATCGTATCAAACCAGTATGATCTGGCTCTGAGATCATATTGAACCATTGTTGCCCGAGTCTGAGATCATATCAAGCCAGTATGGCCCGGGTCTGAGATCATATCGAGCTAGCATGGCCGGTGTCTGAGATTGTATTGAACCATTATTGCCCGGGACTGAGATCGTATCGAAACAGTATGGCCCAGGTCTGAGATAATATCGAACCAGTATGGCCCAGTTCTAAGATCATATCGAACTAGCATGGCCTGGGTCTGAGATCATATCGAACCAGAATGGCACGGGTCTAAGATCATATCGAACTAGTATCGCCTGGGTCTGAGATCATATCGAACCAGTTTGGTCCGGGTCTGTGATCAGATCAACCCAGTATGGCCCAGGTCTGAGCCCATGTCGAATCAGTATTGTGTGGGTCTGAGATCGTATCAAGCCAGTATGGCCTGGGTCTGAGATCATATTGAACTAGTATGGCCCGGGACTGTGATCATATCAAACCAGTATGGCTGGGTCTGAGATCATATCAAACCAGTACGGCATGGGCCTGAGATCGTATTGAACCAGTATGGCATGGGTCTGAGATCGTATTGAACCAGTATGACCCGGGTCTGAGATCGTATCGAACCAGTATGGCTCAGGCCTGAAATTCTATCACACCAGTATGACCTGTGTCTGATAGCCGATCGAATCAGTATGGCCCAGGTTAAGATCATATCGAACCACTATGGCCCAGTTCTGAGATCATATCGAATCAGTATGGTATGGGTCTAAGTTCGTATCAAACCAGTATGGTCTGGGACTGAGATCAGATTGAACCATTATTGCCCGGGTCTGAGATCGTATCGAACCAGTATGGCCCGGGTCTGAGTTCATATCGAACCAGTACGACCCGGGTCTGAGTTCATATTGAACCAGTATGGCCTGGGACTGAGATCGTTTCGAACCAGTATGGCCCAGGTCTGAGATCGTATCAAACCAGTATGGCCTATGTCTGAGATTGTATCGAACCAGTATGGCCCAGGTTTGAGATCGTATCGAAGCAGTATGGCCTAGGTCTGAGATGGTATTGAACAAGTATGGCCCGGGTCTGAGATTGAATCGAACTAGTATGGCCTGGGTCTGAGATCGTTTCGAACAAGTATGGCCCGGGTCTGAGATCATATCGAGCCAGCATGTCACAGGTCTGACATGGATTCGAACCAGTATGGCCCGGGTCTGAGGACATATCGAACCAGTATGGCCCGGGTCTGAGTTTGTATCAAACCTGTATCACCTGGGCCTGAGATTGTATTGAACAAATATGGCCCGGGTCTGAGATCGTATCGAACCAGTATGGCTCAGGTCTGAGATCCTATCAAACCAGTATTGCCTGGGTCTGAGGTCGTATCGAACCAGGATGGCACGGGTCTGAGATCATATCAAACTAGTATCGCCTGGGTCTGAGATCATATCGAACCAGTTTGGACCGGGTCTGAGATCAAATCAACCCAGTATGGCCCAGGTCTGAGACCATATCGAATCAGTATGGTGTGGGTCTGAGATCGTATCAAGCCAGTATAGCCTGGGTCTGAGATCACATTGAGCCAGTATGGCCCGGGTATCTGATCATGTCAAACCAGTATGGCTGGGTCTGAGATCATATCGAACCAATATGGCCTGGGTTTGAGATCTTATTGAACCAGTATGGCCTGGGTCTGAGATCGTATTGAACCAGTATGTCCCGGGTCTGAGATCGTATCCAACCCATATGGCTCAGATCTGAAATTGTATCAAACCAGTATCGGCTGTGTCTGAGATCGTGTCGAATCAGTATGGCCCAGGTCTGAGATCATATCGAACCAGTATGGCTCAGTTCTGAGATCATATCGAACCAGTACGGCACGGGTCTGTGATCATATCAAACTAGTATCGCCTGGGTCTGAGATAATATCGAACCAGTTTGGGTCAGGTCTGAGAACAAATGAACCCAGTATGGCCCAGGTCTGAGACCATATCGAATCAGTATGGTTTGGGTCTGAGATCGTATCAAGCCAGTATGGCCTGGGTCTGAGATCATATTGAGCCAGTTTGGCCCGTGTCTGTGATCATATCGAACCAGTATGGCTGGGTCTGAGATCGTATCGAACCAGGATGGCATGAGTCTGAGATCGTATTGAACCCGTATGTCCCGGGTCTGAGATCGTGTCGAACCAGTAAGGCTCAGGTCTAAGATTGTATCGAACCAGTATGGCCTGTGTCTGATATCCGAACAAATCAGAATGGCCCAGGTTGAGATGATATCGAACCAGTATGGCCCAGTTCTGAGATCATATCGAAATTGTCTGGCCCAGTTCTGAGATCATATCGAACTAGTATGGCCTGGGTCTGATATTATATCGAAGTAGTATGGAACGGGTCTGAGATCATATCGAGCTGGTATCGCATGGATCTGAGATCATATCCCACCAGTATGGCCCGGGTCTGAGATCGTATCGAACCAATATGGCCTGGGACTGAGATTGCATCGAACCAGTATGGCTCAGGTCTGAGATCTTATCAAACCAGAATGGACTATGTCTGAGATCGTATTGAAGAAGTATTGCCCGGGGCTGAGATCGTATCAAACCAGTATGGCCCAGGTCTGAGACCATATTGAATCAGTAAGGAATGGAACTAAGATCGTATCAAACCAGTATGGCCTATGTCTGAGATCGTATCGAACCAGTATGGCCCAGGTTTGAGATCGTATCGAACCAGTATAGCCTGGTTCTGAGATCATATCGAACCAGTATGGCCCGGGTCTGACATCGTATCGAAGTAGTATGGCCTGGGACTAAGATCGGTTCGAACCAGTATGGCCCGGGTCTGAGTACATATCGAACCAGTATGGCCTGGGCCTGAGATTGTATTGAAGCAATATGACCCGGGTCTGAGATCGTATCGAACCAGTATGGCTCAGGTCTGAGATCGTATGAAACGAGTATGGTCTGTCTCTGAGATCGTATTGAACCAGTGTTGCCAGGGTCTGAGATCAAATCGAACCAGTATGGACCAGGTCTGAGACCATATCGAACCAGTATGGTCCGGGTCTGAGATCATATCGAACCAGTATGTCCTGGGTCTGAGGTCGTATCGAACCAGTATGACCCAGGTCTGAGGTCGTGTCGAACCAGGATGGCCATGGTCTGAGATCACATCGAACTAGTATGGTCCGGGTCTGAGATTGTGTCCAACCAGAATGGCCCGGTCTAAGTTCGTATCGAACCAGTATGTCCTGGTTCTGAGATCATATTGAACCAGTATGGCCCGGGTCTGAGATTGGATCGAACCAGTATTGCCCGGGTCTTAGATCGTATCGAACCAGTATGGCCCAGGTCTGAGACCATATCGAATCAGTATGGTATGGGTCTATGATCTTATTGAACCAGTATGGCCCAGGTCTGAGATTGTATCGAACCTGTATGATCCGGGTCTGAGATCATATCAAACCAGTATGATCTGGCTCTGAGATCATATTGAACCATTATTGCCCGAGTCTGAGATTGTATCAAACCAGTATGGCCCGGGTCTGAGATCATATCGAGCCAGCATGGCCGGTGTCTGAGATTGTATCGAACGAGTATAGCCTGGGCCTGAGATTGTATTGAACCAGTATGGCCCGGGTCTGAGATCATATCGAACCAGGATGGCCATGGTCTGAGATTATATCGAACCTGTATGGCTCAGGTCTGAGGTCGTATCGAACCAGGATGGCCATGGTCTGAGATTGTATCGAACCAGTATAGCCCGGGTCTGAGATCGTATCGAACCAGTATAGCCTGCGACTGAGATTGTATCGAACCAGTATGGCTCAGGTCTGAGATCTTATCAAACCAGAATGGTCTAGGTCTGAGATCGTATTGAAGTAGTATTGCCCGGGTCTGAGATCGTATCAAACCAGAATGGCCCAGGTCTGAGACCATATTGAATCAGTATGGTATGAACCTGAGATAGTATCAAACCAATATGGCCTATGTCTGAGATCGTATCGAACCAGTATGGCCCAGGTTTGAGATCGTATCGAACCAGTATGGCCTGGGTCTGAGATCATATCGAACCAGTATGGCCTGGGTCTGAGATCGTTTCGAACCAGTATGGCCCGGGTCTGAGATCTTATCAAACCAGGATGGTCTAGGTCTGAGATCGTATTGAACTAGTATTGCCCGGGTCTGAGATCGTATCAAACCAGTATGGCCCAAGTCTGAAACCATATTGAATCAGTATGTTATGGATCTGAGATGGTATCGAATCAGTATGGCCTGGGTCTGACATCGTATCGAACAAGTATTCCCGGGTCTGAGATCTTATCAAACCAGGATGGTCTAGGTATGAGATCGTATTGAACTAGTATTGCCCGGGTCTGAGATCGTATCAAACCAGTATGGCCCAGATCTGAAACCATATTGAATCAGTATGGTATGGATCTGAGATCGTATCAAACCAGTATGGCTTATGTCTGAGATTGTATCGAACCAGTATGGCCCAGGTTTGAGATCGTATCGAACCAGTATGGCCTGGGTCTGAGATGGTATTGAACAAGTATGGCCCGGGTCTGAGGTTGAATCGAACTAGTATGGCCTGGGTCTGAGATCGTTTCGAACAAGTATGGCCCGGGTCTGAGATCATAACGAGCCAGCATGGCACAGGTCTGACATGGATTCGAACCAGTATGGCCCGGGTCTGACGACATATCGAACCAGTATGGCCCGGGTCTGAGTTTGTATCGAACCTGTATCACCTGCGCCTGAGATTGTATTGAACAAATATGGCCCGGGTCTGAGATCGTATCGAACCAGTATGGCTCAGGTCTGAGATCGTATCAAACCAGTATGGCCTGGGTCTGAGGTCGTATCGAACCAGGATGGCAGGGGTCTGAGATCATATCGAACTAGTATCGCCTGGGTCTGAGATCATATCGAAGCAGTTTGGCCCGGGTCTCAGATCAAATCAACCCAGTATGGCACAGGTCTGAGACCATATCGAATCAGTATGGTGTGGGTCTGAGATCGTATCAAGCCAGTGTAGCCTGGGTCTGAGATCATATTGAGCCAGTATGGCCTGGGTATCTGATCATGTCGAACCAGTATGGCTGGGTCTGAGATCGTATCGAACCAGTATGGCTCAGGTCTGAGATCGTATCGAACTAGTATGGCCCGGGTCTGAGATCATATCGAACCAGTATGACTCAGTTCTGAGATCATATCGAACTAGTATGGCCCGGGTCTGAGATCATATCGAACTAGTATGGCCTGGTTCTGAGATCATATTGAACAAGTACAGCATGGGTCTGTGATCATATCTAACTAGTATCGCCTGGGTCTGAGATAATATCGAACCCGTTTGGCTCGGGTTTGAGAACAAATGAACCCAGTATGGCCCAGGTCTGAGACCATATCGAATCAGTATGGTGTGGGTCTGAGATCGTATCAAACCAGTATGGCCTGGGTCTGAGATCATATTGAGCCAGTTTGGCCCGTGTCTGTGATCATATCGAACCAGTATGGCTGGCTCTGAGATCATATCAAACCAGTATGGCCTGGGTCTGAGATGGTATCGAACCAATATGGCCTGGGTCTGAGATCTTATTGAACCAGTATCGCCTGGGTCTGAGATCATATCTCACCAGTATGGCCCGGGTCTGAGATCACATCAAGCCCGTATGGCCAGGTCTGAGATCTTATCGAACCAGTATGGCCTGGGACTGAGATTGTATCAAACCAGTATGGCTCAGGTCTCAGATCTTATCAAACCAGGATGGTCCAGGTCTGAGATCGTATTGAACTAGTATTGCCCGGGTCTGAGATCGTATCGAACCAGTATGGCGCAGGTTTGAGATCGTATCGAACCAGTATGGCCCGGGTCTGAGATTGCATCGAACCAGGATGGCACGGGTCTGAGATCATATCGAACTAGTATCGCCTGGGTCTGAGATCATATCGAACCAGTTTGGCCCGGGTCTCTGATCAAATCAACCCAGTATGGCACAGGTCTGAGACCATATCGAATCAGTATGGTGTGGGTCTGAGATCGTATCAAGCCAGTATAGCCTGGGTCTGAGATCATATTGAGCCAGTATGGCCCGGGTATCTGATCATGTCGAACCAGTATGGCTCAGGTCTGAGATCTTATCAAACCAGGATGGTCTCGGTCTGAGATCGTACTGAACTAGTATTGCCCGGGTCTGAGATCGTATCAAACCAGTATGGCCCAAGTCTGAAACCATATTGAATCAGTATGGTATGGAACTGAGATTGTATCAAACCAGTATGGCCCAGGTCTGAAACCATATTGAATCAGTATGGTATGGATCTGAGATCGTATCAAACCAGTATGGCCTATGTCTGAGATCGTATCGAAACAGTATGGCCCAGGTTTGAGATCGTATCGAACCAGTATGGCCTGGGTCTGAGATCGTATTAAACAAGTATGGCCCGGGTCTGAGATCGTATCGAACTAGCATGGCCTGGGTCTGCGATCGTTTCGAACCAGTATGTCCCGGGTCTGAGATCATATCGAGCCAGCATGGCACGGGTCAGACATGGATTCGAACCAGTATGGCCTGGGTCTGAGATCTTATCAAACCAGTATGGCCCAGGTCTGAAACCATATTGAATCAGTATGGTATCGATCTGAGATCGTCTCAAACCAGTATGGCCTATGTCTGAGATCGTATTGAACCCGTATGTCCCGGGTCTGAGATCGTGTCGAACCAGTAAGGCTCAGGTCTAAGATTGTATCAAACCAGTATGGCCTGTGTCTGATATCCGAACAAATCAGAATGGCCCAGGTTGAGATCATATCGAACCAGTATGGACCAGTTCTGAGATCATATCGAAATTGTCTGGCCCAGTTCTGAGATCATATCGAACTAGTATGGCCTGGGTCTGATATTATATCGAAGTAGTATGGAACGGGTCTGAGATCATATCGAGCTGGTATCGCATGCGTCTGAGATCATATCCCACCAGTATGGCCCGGGTCTGAGATCGTATCGAACCAGTATGGCCTGGGACTGAGATTGCATCGAACCAGTATGGCTCAGGTCTGAGATCTTATCAAACCAGAATGGACTATGTCTGAGATCGTATTGAAGAAGTATTGCCCGGGGCTGAGATCGTAACAAACCAGTATGGCCCAGGTCTGAGACCATATTGAATCAGTAAGGAATGGAACTGAGATCGTATCAAACCAGTATGGCCTATGTCTGAGATCGTATCGAACCAGTATGCCGCAGGTTTGAGATCGTATCGAACCAGTATAGCCTGGTTCTGAGATCATATCGAACCAGTATGGCCCGGGTCTGACATCGTATCGAAGTAGTATGGCCTGGGACTAAGATCGGTTCGAACCAGTATGGCCCGGGTCTGAGTACATATCGAACCAGTATGGCCTAGGCCTGAGATTGTATTGAAGCAATATGTCCCGGGTCTGAGATCGTATCGAACCAGTATGGCTCAGGTCTGAGATCGTATGAAACGAGTATGGTCTGTCTCTGAGATCGTATTGAACCAGTGTTGCCAGGGTCTGAGATCAAATCGAACCAGTATGGACCAGGTCTGAGACCATATCGAACCAGTATGGTCCGAGTCTGAGATCATATCGAACCAGTATGTCCTGGGTCTGAGGTCGTATCGAACCAGTATGACCCAGGTCTGAGGTCGTATCGAACCAGGATGGCCATGGTCTGAGATCACATCGAACTAGTATGGTCCGGGTCTGAGATTGTGTCCAACCAGAATGGCCCGGTCTGAGATCGTATCGAACCAGTATGTCCTGGTTCTGAGATCATATTGAACCAGTGTGGCCCGGGTCTGAGATTGGATCGAACCAGTATTGCCCGGGTCTAAGATCGTATCGAACCAGTATGTCCCAGGTCTGAGACCATATCGAATCAGTATGGTATGGGTCTAAGATCTTATTGAACCAGTATGGCCCAGGTCTGAGATTGTATCGAACCTGTATGATCCGGGTCTGAGATCGTATCAAACCAGTATGATCTGGCTCTGAGATCATATTGAACCATTATTGCCCGAGTCTGAGATTGTATCAAGCCAGTATTGCCCGGGTCTGAGATCATATCGAGCCAGCATGGCCGGTGTCTGAGATTGTATCGAACGAGTATAGCCTGGACCTGAGATTGTATTGAACCAGTATGGCCTGGGTCTGAGATCATATCGAACCAGTATAGCCCGGGTCTGAGATCGTATCGAACCAGTATGGCCTGGGACTGAGATTGTATCGAACCAGTATGGCTCAGGTCTGAGATCTTATCAAACCAGAATGGTCTAGGTCTGAGATCGTATTGAACTAGTATTGCCCGGGTCTGAGATCGTATCAAACCAGTATGGCCCAAGTCTGAAACCATATTGAATCAGTATGTTATGGATCTGAGATGGTATCGAATCAGTATGGCCTGGGTCTGACATCGTATCGAACAAGTATTCCCGGGTCTGAGATCTTATCAAACCAGGATGGTCTAGGTATGAGATCGCATTGAACTAGTATTGCCCGGGTCTGAGATCGTATCAAACCAGTACGGCCCAGATCTGAAACCATATTGAATCAGTATGGTATGGATCTGAGATCGTATCAAACCAGTATGGCCTATGTCTGAGATTGTATCGAACCAGTATGGCCCAGGTTTGAGATCGTATCGAACCAGTATGGCCTGGGTCTGAGATGGTATTGAACAAGTATGGCCCGGGTCTGAGGTTGAATCGAACTAGTATGGCCTGGGTATGAGATCGTTTCGAACAAGTATGGCCCGGGTCTGAGATCATAACGAGCCAGCATGGCACAGGTCTGACATGGATTCGAACCAGTATGGCCCGGGTCTGACGACATATCGAACCAGTATGGCCCGGGTCTGAGTTTGTATCGAACCTGTATCACCTGGGCCTGAGATTGTATTGAACAAATATGGCCCGGGTCTGAGATCGTATCGAACCAGTATGGCTCAGGTCTGAGATCGTATCAAACCAGTATGGCCTGGGTCTGAGGTCGTATCGAACCAGGATGGCAGGGGTCTGAGATCATATCGAACTAGTATCGCCTGGGTCTGAGATCATATCGAACCAGTTTGGCCCGGGTCTCTGATCAAATCAACCCAGTATGGCACAGGTCTGAGACCATATCGAATCAGTATGGTGTGGGTCTGAGATCGTATCAAGCCAGTATAGCCTGGGTCTGAGATCATATTGAGCCAGTATGGCCCGGGTATCTGATCATGTCGAACCAGTATGGCTGGGTCTGAGATCATATCGAACCAATATGGCCTGGGTCTGAGATCTTATTGAACCAGTATGGCCTGGGTCTGAGATCGTATTGAACCAGTATGTCCCGGGTCTGAGTTCGTATCCAACCCATATGGCTCAGATCTGAGATTGTATCAAATCAGTATGGGCTGTGTCTGAGATCGTATCGAATCAGTATGGCCCAGGTCTGAGATCATATCGAACCAGTATGACTCAGTTCTGAGATCATATCGAACTAGTATGGCCCGGGTCTGAGATCATATCGAACTAGCATGGCCTGGTTCTGAGATCATATCGAACAAGTACGGCATGGGTCTGTGATCATATCAAACTAGTATCGCCTGGGTCTGAGATAATATCGAACCCGTTCGGCTCGGGTTTGAGAACAAATGAACCCAGTATGGCCCAGGTCTGAGACCATATCGAATCAGTATGGTGTGGGTCTGAGATCGTATCAAGCCAGTATGACCTGGGTCTGAGATCATATTGAGCCAGTTTGGCCCGTGTCTGTGATCATATCGAACCAGTATGGCCTGGGTCTGAGATGGTATCGAACCAATATGGCCTGGGTCTGAGATCTTATTAAACCAGTATCGCCTGGGTCTGAGATCATATCTCACCAGTATGGCCCGGGTCTGAGATCACATCAAGCCTGTATGGCCAGGTCTGAGATCTTATCGAACCAGTATGGCCTGGGACTGAGATTGTATCGAACCAGTATGGCTCTGGTCTGAGATCTTATCAAACTAGGATGGTCCAGGTCTGAGATCGTATTGAACTAGTATTGCCCGGGTCTGAGATCGTATCGAACCAGTATGGCGCAGGTTTGAGATCGTATCGAACCAGTATGGCCTGGGTCTGAGATGGTATCGAACCAATATGGCCTGGGTCTGAGATCTTATTAAACCAGTATCGCCTGGGTCTGAGATCATATCTCACCAGTATGGCCCGGGTCTGAGATCACATCAAGCCTGTATGGCCAGGTCTGAGATCTTATCGAACCAGTATGGCCTGGGACTGAGATTGTATCGAACCAGTATGGCTCAGGTCTGAGATCTTATCAAACTAGGATGGTCCAGGTCTGAGATCGTATTGAACTAGTATTGCCCGGGTCTGAGATCGTATCGAACCAGTATGGCGCAGGTTTGAGATCGTATCGAACCAGTATGGCCCGGGTCTGAGATTGTATCGAACAAGTATGGCCCGGGTCTCAGATCGTATCGAACTCGTATGGCCTGGGTCTGAGATCGTTTTGAACCAGTACGGCCCGGGTCTGAGATCATATCGAGCCAGCATGTCAGGGGTCTTACATGGATTCGAACCAGTATGGCCTGGGTCTGAGGACATATCGAACCAGTATGGCCCGGGTCTGAGATTGTATCGACCCAGTATCACCTGGGTCTGAGATCGTATTGAACCATTATTGCCCGGGTCTGCGATCGTATCGATCCAGTATGGTCCAGGTCTGAGATTGTATCGAACGAGTATAGCCTGGGCCTGAGATTATATCGAACTAGTATCACCTGGGTCTGACATCATATCGAACCAGTTTGGCCCGGGTCTGAGATCAAATCAACCCAATATGGCCAGGTCTGAGACCATATCGAATCAGTATGATGTGGGTCTGAGATCGTATCAAGCCAGTATGGCCTGGGTCTGAGATCGTATCGAACCAGTATGGCCCGGGTCTGAGATCGTATCGAACCAGTATGGCCTGGGACTGAGATTGTATCGAACCAGTATGGCTCAGGTCTGAGATCTTATCAAACCAGAATGGTCTAGGTCTGAGATCGTATTGAAGTAGTATTGCCCGGGTCTGAGATCGTATCAAACCAGTATGGCCCAGGTCTGAGACCATATTGAATCAGTATGGTATGGATCTGAGATCGTATCAAACCAATATGGCCTATGTCTGAGATCGTATCGAACCAGTATGGCCCAGCTTTGAGATCGTATCGAACCAGTATGGCCTGGGTCTGAGATCATATCGAACCAGTATGGCTGGCTCTGAGATCATATCAAACCAGTATGGCCTGGGTCTGAGATGGTATCGAACCAATATGGCCTGGGTCTGAGATCTTATTGAACCAGTATCGCCTGGGTCTGAGATCATATCTCACCAGTATGGCCCGGGTCTGAGATCACATCAAGCCCGTATGGCCAGGTCTGAGATCTTATCGAACCAGTATGGCCTGGGACTGAGATTGTATCGAACCAGTATGGCTCAGGTCTCAGATCTTATCAAACCAGGATGGTCCAGGTCTGAGATCGTATTGAACTAGTATTGCCCGGGTCTGAGATCGTATCGAACCAGTATGGCGCAGGTTTGAGATCGTATCGAACCAGTATGGCCCGGGTCTGAGATTGTATCGAACAAGTATGGCCCGGGTCTCAGATCGTATCGAACTGGTATGGCCTGGGTCTGAGATCGTTTCGAACCAGTACGGCCCGGGTCTCAGATCATATCGAGCCAGCATGTCAGGGGTCTGACATGGATTCGAACCAGTATGGCCTGGGTCTGAGGACATATCGAACCAGTATGGCCCGGGTCTGAGATTGTATCGAACCAGTATCACCTGGGTCTGAGATCGTATTGAACCATTATTGCCCGGGTCTGAGATCGTATCGATCCAGTATGGCCCAGGTCTGAGATTGTATCTAACGAGTATAGCCTGGGCCTGAGATTATATCGAACTAGTATCGCCTGGGTCTGACATCATATCGAACCAGTTTGGCCCGGGTCTGAGGTCAAATCAACCCAATATGGCCAGGTCTGAGACCATATCGAATCAGTATGATGTGGGTCTGAGATCGTATCAAGCCAGTATGGCCTGGGTCTGAGATCGTATTGAACAAGTATGGCCTGGGTCTGAGATCGTATCAAACTAGTATGGCCTGGGTCTGAGATCGTTTCGAACCAGTATAGCCCGGGTCTGAGATCATATCTCACCAGTATGGTCCAGGTCTGAGATCACATCAAGCCCATATGGCCAGGTCTGAGATCGTATCGAACCAGTATGGCCGGGTCTGAGATCGTATCGAAGATGTATGGCCTGGGTCTGAGATTGTATTGAACCAGTATGGGTCAGGTCTGAGATCTTATCAAAGCAGAATGGTCTAGGTCTGAGATCGTATTGAATTAGAATTGCCCGGGTCTGAGATCATATCGAGCCAGCATGGCACGGATCTGACATGGATTCGAACCAGTATGGCCCGGGTCTGAGATCTTATCAAACCAGGATGGTCTAGGACTGAGATTGTACTGAATTAGTATTGCCCAGGTCTGAGATCGTATCGAACCAGTATGGCCCAAGTCTGAGACCGTATCGAACCTGCATGGTCCGGGTCTGAGATCGTATCAACCAGTATGGTCTGGGTCTGAGATCGTATTGAACCATTATTACCCGTGTCTGAGATCGTATCGAACCAGTATAGCTCGGGTCTGAGATCGTATCGAACCAGCATGGCCCGGGTCTGAGATTGTATCGAACGAGTATAGCCTGGGCCTGAGATTGTATTGAACCAGTATGGCCCGGGTCTGAGATCATATCGAACCAGTATGGCCCGGGTCTGAGTTCATATCGAACCAGAATGGCCATGGTCTGAGATCATATCGAACTAGTATGGCACGGCTCTGAGATCATATCGAACTAGTATCGCCTTGGTCTGAGATCATATCTCACCAGTATGGTCCAGGTCTGAGATCACATCAAGCCCGTATGGCCAGGTCTGAGATCGTATCGAACCAGTATGGTCTCGGTCTGAGATCGTACTGAACTAGTATTGCCCGGGTCTGAGATCGTATCAAACCAGTATGGCCCAAGTCTGAAACCATATTGAATCAGTATGGTATGGAACTGAGATTGTATCAAACCAGTATGGCCCAGGTCTGAAACCATATTGAATCAGTATGGTATGGATCTGAGATCGTATCAAACCAGTATGGCCTATGTCTGAGATCGTATTAAACAAGTATGGCCCGGGTCTGTGATCCTATCGAACTAGCATAGCCTGGGTCTGAGATCGTTTCGAACCAGTATGTCCCGGGTCTGACGACATATCGAACCAGTATGGCCCGGGTCTGAGTTTGTATCGAACCTGTATCACCTGGGCCTGAGATTGTATTGAACAAATATGGCCCGGGTCTGAGATCGTATCGAACCAGTATGGCTCAGGTCTGAGATCGTATCAAACCAGTATGGCCTGGGTCTGAGGTCGTATCGAACCAGGATGGCACGGGTCTGAGACCATATCGAACTAGTATCGCCTAGGTCTGAGATCATATCGAACCAGTTTGGCCCGGGTCTCTGATCAAATCAACCCAGTATGGCACAGGTCTGAGACCATATCGAATCAGTATGGTGTGGGTCTGAGATCGTATCAAGCCAGTATAGCCTGGGTCTGAGATCATATTGAGCCAGTATGGCCCGGGTATCTGATCATGTCGAACCAGTATGGCTGGGTCTGAGATCATATCGAACCCATATGGCCTGGGTCTGAGATCTTATTGAACCAGTATGGCCTGGGTCTGAGATCGTATTGAACCAGTATGTCCCGGGTCTGAGTTCGTATCCAACCCATATGGCTCAGATCTGAGATTGTATCAAATCAGTATGGGCTGTGTCTGAGATCGTATCGAATCAGTATGGCCCAGGTCTGAGATCATATCGAACCAGTATGACTCAGTTCTGAGATCATATCGAACTAGTATGGCCCGGGTCTGAGATCATATCGAACTAGTATGGCCTGGTTCTGAGATCATATCGAACAAGTACGGCATGGGTCTGTGATCATATCAAACTAGTATCGCCTGGGTCTGAGATAATATCGAACCCGTTTGGCTCGGGTTTGAGAACAAATGAACCCAGTATGGCCCAGGTCTGAGACCATATCGAATCAGTATGGTGTGGGTCTGAGATCGTATCAAGCCAGTATGACCTGGGTCTGAGATCATATTGAGCCAGTTTGGCCCGTGTCTGTGATCATATCGAAACAGTATGGCTGGCTCTGAGATCATATCAAACCAGTATGGCCTGGGTCTGAGATCATATTGAGCCAGTTTGGCCCGTGTCTGTGATCATATCGAACCAGTATGGCCTGGGTCTGAGACCATATTGAATCAGTATGGTATGGATCTGAGATCGTATCAAACCAATATGGCCTATGTCTGAGATCGTATCGAACCAGTATGGCCTAGCTTTGAGATCGTATCGAACCAGTATGGCCTGGGTCTGAGATCATATCGATCCAGTATGGCCTGGGACTGAGATCGTTTCGAACCAGTATGACCTGGGTCTGAGATCTTATCAAACCAGGATGGTCTCGGTCTGAGATCGTACTGAACTAGTATTGCCCGGGTCTGAGATCGTATCAAACCAGTATGGCCCAAGTCTGAAACCATATTGAATCAGTATGATATGGAACTGAGATTGTATCAAACCAGTATGTCCCAGGTCTTAAACCATATTGAATCAGTATGGTATGGATCTGAGATCGTATCAAACCAGTATGGCCTGGGTCTGAGGTCGTATCGAACCAGGATGGCAGGGGTCTGAGATCATATCGAACTAGTATCGCCTGGGTCTGAGATCATATCGAAGCAGTTTGGCCCGGGTCTCAGATCAAATCAACCCAGTATGGCACAGGTCTGAGACCATATCGAATCAGTATGGTGTGGGTCTGAGATCGTATCAAGCCAGTATAGCCTGGGTCTGAGATCATATTGAGCCAGTATGGCCCGGGTATCTGATCATGTCGAACCAGTATGGCTGGGTCTGAGATCGTATCGAACCAGTATGGCTCAGGTCTGAGATCGTATCGAACTAGTATGGCGCAGGTTTGAGATTGTATCGAACCAGTATGGCCCGGGTCTGAGATTGTATCGAACAAGTATGGCCCGGGTCTCAGATCGTATCGAACTCGTATGGCCTGGGTCTGAGATCGTTTTGAACCAGTACGGCCCGGGTCTCAGATCATATCGAGCCAGCATGTCAGGGGTCTGACATGGATTCGAACCAGTATGGCCTGGGTCTGAGGACATATCGAACCAGTATGGCCCGGGTCTGAGATTGTATCGAACCAGTATCACCTGGGTCTGAGATCGTATTGAACCATTATTGCCCGGGTCTGAGATCGTATCGATCCAGTATGGCCCAGGTCTGAGATTGTATCTGACGAGTATAGCCTGGGCCTGAGATTATATCGAACTAGTATCGCCTGGGTCTGACATCATATCGAACCAGTTTGGCCCGGGTCTGAGGTCAAATCAACCCAATATGGCCAGGTCTGAGACCATATCGAATCAGTATGATGTGGGTCTGAGATCGTATCAAGCCAGTATGGCCTGGGTCTGAGATCGTATTGAACAAGTATGGCCTGGGTCTGAGATCGTATCAAACTAGTATGGCCTGGGTCTGAGATCGTTTCGAACCATTATAGCCCGGGTCTGAGATCATATCTCACCAGTATGGTCCAGGTCTGAGATCACATCAAGCCCATATGGCCAGGTCTGAGATCGTATTGAACCAGTATGGCCGGGTCTGAGATCGTATCGAAGCTGTATGGCCTGGGACTGAGATTGTATTGAACCAGTATGGGTCAGGTCTGAGATCTTATCTAAGCAGAATGGTCTAGGTCTGAGATCGTATTGAAGTAGAATTGCCCGGGTCTGAGATCATATCGAGCCAGCATGGCACGGATCTGACATGGATTCGAACCAGTATGGCCCGGGTCTGAGATCTTCTCAAACCAGGATGGTCTAGGACTGAGATTGTACTGAATTAGTATTGTCCAAGTCTGAGATCGTATCGAACCAGTATGGCCCAAGTCTGAGACCGTATCGAACCTGCATGGTCCGGGTCTGAGATCGTATCAACCAGTATGGTCTGGGTCTGAGATCGTATTGAACCATTATTACCCGTGTCTGAGATCGTATCGAACCAGTATAGCTCGGGTCTGAGATCGTATCGAACCAGCATGGCCCGGGTCTGAGATTGTATCGAACGAGTATAGCCTGGGCCTGAGATTGTATTGAACCAGTATGGCCCGGGTCTGAGATCATATCGAACCAGTATGGCCCGGGTCTGAGTTCATATCGAACCAGAATGGCCATGGTCTGAGATCATATCGAACTAGTATGGCACGGCTCTGAGATCATATCGAACTAGTATCGCCTTGGTCTGAGATCATATCTCACCAGTATGGTCCAGGTCTGAGATCACATCAAGCCCGTATGGCCAGGTCTGAGATCGTATCGAACCAGTATGGTCTCGGTCTGAGATCGTACTGAACTAGTATTGCCCGGGTCTGAGATCGTATCAAACCAGTATGGCCCAAGTCTGAAACCATATTGAATCAGTATGGTATGGAACTGAGATTGTATCAAACCAGTATGGCCCAGGTCTGAAACCATATTGAATCAGTATGGTATGGATCTGAGATCGTATCAAACCAGTATGGCCTATGTCTGAGATCGTATTAAACAAGTATGGCCCGGGTCTGTGATCCTATCGAACTAGCATGGCCTGGGTCTGAGATCGTTTCGAACCAGTATGTCCCGGGTCTGACGACATATCGAACCAGTATGGCCCGGGTCTGAGTTTGTATCGAACCTGTATCACCTGGGCCTGAGATTGTATTGAACAAATATGGCCCGGGTCTGAGATCGTATCGAACCAGTATGGCTCAGGTCTGAGATCGTATCAAACCAGTATGGCCTGGGTCTGAGGTCGTATCGAACCAGGATGGCACGGGTCTGAGACCATATCGAACTAGTATCGCCTAGGTCTGAGATCATATCGAACCAGTTTGGCCCGGGTCTCTGATCAAATCAACCCAGTATGGCACAGGTCTGAGACCATATCGAATCAGTATGGTGTGGGTCTGAGATCGTATCAAGCCAGTATAGCCTGGGTCTGAGATCATATTGAGCCAGTATGGCCCGGGTATCTGATCATGTCGAACCAGTATGGCTGGGTCTGAGATCATATCGAACCCATATGGCCTGGGTCTGAGATCTTATTGAACCAGTATGGCCTGGGTCTGAGATCGTATTGAACCAGTATGTCCCGGGTCTGAGTTCGTATCCAACCCATATGGCTCAGATCTGAGATTGTATCAAATCAGTATGGGCTGTGTCTGAGATCGTATCGAATCAGTATGGCCCAGGTCTGAGATCATATCGAACCAGTATGACTCAGTTCTGAGATCATATCGAACTAGTATGGCCCGGGTCTGAGATCATATCGAACTAGTATGGCCTGGTTCTGAGATCATATCGAACAAGTACGGCATGGGTCTGTGATCATATCAAACTAGTATCGCCTGGGTCTGAGATAATATCGAACCCGTTTGGCTCGGGTTTGAGAACAAATGAACCCAGTATGGCCCAGGTCTGAGACCATATCGAATCAGTATGGTGTGGGTCTGAGATCGTATCAAGCCAGTATGGCCTGGGTCTGAGATCATATTGAGCCAGTTTGGCCCGTGTCTGTGATCATATCGAAACAGTATGGCTGGCTCTGAGATCATATCAAACCAGTATGGCCTGGGTCTGAGATCATATTGAGCCAGTTTGGCCCGTGTCTGTGATCATATCGAACCAGTATGGCCTGGGTCTGAGACCATATTGAATCAGTATGGTATGGATCTGAGATCGTATCAAACCAATATGGCCTATGTCTGAGATCGTATCGAACCAGTATGGCCTAGCTTTGAGATCGTATCGAACCAGTATGGCCTGGGTCTGAGATCATATCGATCCAGTATGGCCTGGGACTGAGATCGTTTCGAACCAGTATGACCTGGGTCTGAGATCTTATCAAACCAGGATGGTCTCGGTCTGAGATCGTACTGAACTAGTATTGCCCGGGTCTGAGATCGTATCAAACCAGTATGGCCCAAGTCTGAAACCATATTGAATCAGTATGATATGGAACTGAGATTGTATCAAACCAGTATGTCCCAGGTCTTAAACCATATTGAATCAGTATGGTATGGATCTGAGATCGTATCAAACCAGTATGGCCTGGGTCTGAGGTCGTATCGAACCAGGATGGCAGGGGTCTGAGATCATATCGAACTAGTATCGCCTGGGTCTGAGATCATATCGAAGCAGTTTGGCCCGGGTCTCAGATCAAATCAACCCAGTATGGCACAGGTCTGAGACCATATCGAATCAGTATGGTGTGGGTCTGAGATCGTATCAAGCCAGTATAGCCTGGGTCTGAGATCATATTGAGCCAGTATGGCCCGGGTATCTGATCATGTCGAACCAGTATGGCTGGGTCTGAGATCGTATCGAACCAGTATGGCTCAGGTCTGAGATCGTATCGAACTAGTATGGCCCGGGTCTGAGATCATATCGAACCAGTATGACTCAGTTCTGAGATCATATCGAACTAGTATGGCCCGGGTCTGAGATCATATCGAACTAGTATGGCCTGGTTCTGAGATCATATCGAACAAGTACGGCATGGGTCTGTGATCATATCTAACTAGTATCGCCTGGGTCTGAGATAATATCGAACCCGTTTGGCTCGGGTTTGAGAACAAATGAACCCAGTATGGCCCAGGTCTGAGACCATATCGAATCAGTATGGTGTGGGTCTGAGATCGTATCAAGCCAGTATGGCCTGGGTCTGAGATCATATTGAGCCAGTTTGGCCCGTGTCTGTGATCATATCGAACCAGTATGGCTGGCTCTGAGATCATATCAAACCAAAATGGCCTGGGTCTGAGATGGTATCGAACCAATATGGCCTGGGTCAGAGATCTTATTGAACCAGTATCGCCTGGGTCTGAGATCACATCAAGCCCGTATGGCCAGGTCTGAGATCTTATCGAACCAGTATGGCTTGGGACTGAGATTGTATCGAACCAGTATGGCTCAGGTCTCAGATCTTATCAAACCAGGATGGTCCAGGTCTGAGATCGTATTGAACTAGTATTGCCCGGGTCTGAGATCGTATCGAACCAGTATGGCGCAGGTTTGAGATTGTATCGAACCAGTATGGCCCGGGTCTGAGATTGTATCGAACAAGTATGGCCCGGGTCTCAGATCGTATCGAACTCGTATGGCCTGGGTCTGAGATCGTTTTGAACCAGTACGGCCCGGGTCTCAGATCATATCGAGCCAGCATGTCAGGGGTCTGACATGGATTCGAACCAGTATGGCCTGGGTCTGAGGACATATCGAACCAGTATGGCCCGGGTCTGAGATTGTATCGAACCAGTATCACCTGGGTCTGAGATCGTATTGAACCATTATTGCCCGGGTCTGAGATCGTATCGATCCAGTATGGCCCAGGTCTGAGATTGTATCTGACGAGTATAGCCTGGGCCTGAGATTATATCGAACTAGTATCGCCTGGGTCTGACATCATATCGAACCAGTTTGGCCCGGGTCTGAGGTCAAATCAACCCAATATGGCCAGGTCTGAGACCATATCGAATCAGTATGATGTGGGTCTGAGATCGTATCAAGCCAGTATGGCCTGGGTCTGAGATCGTATTGAACAAGTATGGCCTGGGTCTGAGATCGTATCAAACTAGTATGGCCTGGGTCTGAGATCGTTTCGAACCATTATAGCCCGGGTCTGAGATCATATCTCACCAGTATGGTCCAGGTCTGAGATCACATCAAGCCCATATGGCCAGGTCTGAGATCGTATTGAACCAGTATGGCCGGGTCTGAGATCGTATCGAAGCTGTATGGCCTGGGACTGAGATTGTATTGAACCAGTATGGGTCAGGTCTGAGATCTTATCTAAGCAGAATGGTCTAGGTCTGAGATCGTATTGAAGTAGAATTGCCCGGGTCTGAGATCATATCGAGCCAGCATGGCACGGATCTGACATGGATTCGAACCAGTATGGCCCGGGTCTGAGATCTTCTCAAACCAGGATGGTCTAGGACTGAGATTGTACTGAATTAGTATTGTCCAAGTCTGAGATCGTATCGAACCAGTATGGCCCAAGTCTGAGACCGTATCGAACCTGCATGGTCCGGGTCTGAGATCGTATCAACCAGTATGGTCTGGGTCTGAGATCGTATTGAACCATTATTACCCGTGTCTGAGATCGTATCGAACCAGTATAGCTCGGGTCTGAGATCGTATCGAACCAGCATGGCCCGGGTCTGAGATTGTATCGAACGAGTATAGCCTGGGCCTGAGATTGTATTGAACCAGTATGGCCCGGGTCTGAGATCATATCGAACCAGTATGGCCCGGGTCTGAGTTCATATCGAACCAGAATGGCCATGGTCTGAGATCATATCGAACTAGTATGGCACGGCTCTGAGATCATATCGAACTAGTATCGCCTTGGTCTGAGATCATATCTCACCAGTATGGTCCAGGTCTGAGATCACATCAAGCCCGTATGGCCAGGTCTGAGATCGTATCGAACCAGTATGGTCTCGGTCTGAGATCGTACTGAACTAGTATTGCCCGGGTCTGAGATCGTATCAAACCAGTATGGCCCAAGTCTGAAACCATATTGAATCAGTATGGTATGGAACTGAGATTGTATCAAACCAGTATGGCCCAGGTCTGAAACCATATTGAATCAGTATGGTATGGATCTGAGATCGTATCAAACCAGTATGGCCTATGTCTGAGATCGTATTAAACAAGTATGGCCCGGGTCTGTGATCCTATCGAACTAGCATGGCCTGGGTCTGAGATCGTTTCGAACCAGTATGTCCCGGGTCTGACGACATATCGAACCAGTATGGCCCGGGTCTGAGTTTGTATCGAACCTGTATCACCTGGGCCTGAGATTGTATTGAACAAATATGGCCCGGGTCTGAGATCGTATCGAACCAGTATGGCTCAGGTCTGAGATCGTATCAAACCAGTATGGCCTGGGTCTGAGGTCGTATCGAACCAGGATGGCACGGGTCTGAGACCATATCGAACTAGTATCGCCTAGGTCTGAGATCATATCGAACCAGTTTGGCCCGGGTCTCTGATCAAATCAACCCAGTATGGCACAGGTCTGAGACCATATCGAATCAGTATGGTGTGGGTCTGAGATCGTATCAAGCCAGTATAGCCTGGGTCTGAGATCATATTGAGCCAGTATGGCCCGGGTATCTGATCATGTCGAACCAGTATGGCTGGGTCTGAGATCATATCGAACCCATATGGCCTGGGTCTGAGATCTTATTGAACCAGTATGGCCTGGGTCTGAGATCGTATTGAACCAGTATGTCCCGGGTCTGAGTTCGTATCCAACCCATATGGCTCAGATCTGAGATTGTATCAAATCAGTATGGGCTGTGTCTGAGATCGTATCGAATCAGTATGGCCCAGGTCTGAGATCATATCGAACCAGTATGACTCAGTTCTGAGATCATATCGAACTAGTATGGCCCGGGTCTGAGATCATATCGAACTAGTATGGCCTGGTTCTGAGATCATATCGAACAAGTACGGCATGGGTCTGTGATCATATCAAACTAGTATCGCCTGGGTCTGAGATAATATCGAACCCGTTTGGCTCGGGTTTGAGAACAAATGAACCCAGTATGGCCCAGGTCTGAGACCATATCGAATCAGTATGGTGTGGGTCTGAGATCGTATCAAGCCAGTATGGCCTGGGTCTGAGATCATATTGAGCCAGTTTGGCCCGTGTCTGTGATCATATCGAAACAGTATGGCTGGCTCTGAGATCATATCAAACCAGTATGGCCTGGGTCTGAGATCATATTGAGCCAGTTTGGCCCGTGTCTGTGATCATATCGAACCAGTATGGCCTGGGTCTGAGACCATATTGAATCAGTATGGTATGGATCTGAGATCGTATCAAACCAATATGGCCTATGTCTGAGATCGTATCGAACCAGTATGGCCTAGCTTTGAGATCGTATCGAACCAGTATGGCCTGGGTCTGAGATCATATCGATCCAGTATGGCCTGGGACTGAGATCGTTTCGAACCAGTATGACCTGGGTCTGAGATCTTATCAAACCAGGATGGTCTCGGTCTGAGATCGTACTGAACTAGTATTGCCCGGGTCTGAGATCGTATCAAACCAGTATGGCCCAAGTCTGAAACCATATTGAATCAGTATGATATGGAACTGAGATTGTATCAAACCAGTATGTCCCAGGTCTTAAACCATATTGAATCAGTATGGTATGGATCTGAGATCGTATCAAACCAGTATGGCCTGGGTCTGAGGTCGTATCGAACCAGGATGGCAGGGGTCTGAGATCATATCGAACTAGTATCGCCTGGGTCTGAGATCATATCGAAGCAGTTTGGCCCGGGTCTCAGATCAAATCAACCCAGTATGGCACAGGTCTGAGACCATATCGAATCAGTATGGTGTGGGTCTGAGATCGTATCAAGCCAGTATAGCCTGGGTCTGAGATCATATTGAGCCAGTATGGCCCGGGTATCTGATCATGTCGAACCAGTATGGCTGGGTCTGAGATCGTATCGAACCAGTATGGCTCAGGTCTGAGATCGTATCGAACTAGTATGGCCCGGGTCTGAGATCATATCGAACCAGTATGACTCAGTTCTGAGATCATATCGAACTAGTATGGCCCGGGTCTGAGATCATATCGAACTAGTATGGCCTGGTTCTGAGATCATATCGAACAAGTACGGCATGGGTCTGTGATCATATCTAACTAGTATCGCCTGGGTCTGAGATAATATCGAACCCGTTTGGCTCGGGTTTGAGAACAAATGAACCCAGTATGGCCCAGGTCTGAGACCATATCGAATCAGTATGGTGTGGGTCTGAGATC
The DNA here is from genome assembly GCF_030028105.1 of Mobula birostris. Taxonomy (NCBI): domain Eukaryota; kingdom Metazoa; phylum Chordata; class Chondrichthyes; order Myliobatiformes; family Myliobatidae; genus Mobula; species Mobula birostris. Next base: position 103,583,528 of record NC_092375.1, on the reverse strand, counting down.
GTATCAAGCCAGTATGGCCTGGGTCTGAGATCATATTGAGCCAGTTTGGCCCGTGTCTGTGATCATATCGAACCAGTATGGCTGGCTCTGAGATCATATCAAACCAAAATGGCCTGGGTCTGAGATGGTATCGAACCAATATGGCCTGGGTCAGAGATCTTATTGAACCAGTATCGCCTGGGTCTGAGATCACATCAAGCCCGTATGGCCAGGTCTGAGATCTTATCGAACCAGTATGGCTTGGGACTGAGATTGTATCGAACCAGTATGGCTCAGGTCTCAGATCTTATCAAACCAGGATGGTCCAGGTCTGAGATCGTATTGAACTAGTATTGCCCGGGTCTGAGATCGTATCGAACCAGTATGGCGCAGGTTTGAGATTGTATCGAACCAGTATGGCCCGGGTCTGAGATTGTATCGAACAAGTATGGCCCGGGTCTCAGATCGTATCGAACTCGTATGGCCTGGGTCTGAGATCGTTTTGAACCAGTACGGCCCGGGTCTCAGATCATATCGAGCCAGCATGTCAGGGGTCTGACATGGATTCGAACCAGTATGGCCTGGGTCTGAGGACATATCGAACCAGTATGGCCCGGGTCTGAGATTGTATCGAACCAGTATCACCTGGGTCTGAGATCGTATTGAACCATTATTGCCCGGGTCTGAGATCGTATCGATCCAGTATGGCCCAGGTCTGAGATTGTATCTGACGAGTATAGCCTGGGCCTGAGATTATATCGAACTAGTATCGCCTGGGTCTGACATCATATCGAACCAGTTTGGCCCGGGTCTGAGGTCAAATCAACCCAATATGGCCAGGTCTGAGACCATATCGAATCAGTATGATGTGGGTCTGAGATCGTATCAAGCCAGTATGGCCTGGGTCTGAGATCGTATTGAACAAGTATGGCCTGGGTCTGAGATCGTATCAAACTAGTATGGCCTGGGTCTGAGATCGTTTCGAACCATTATAGCCCGGGTCTGAGATCATATCTCACCAGTATGGTCCAGGTCTGAGATCACATCAAGCCCATATGGCCAGGTCTGAGATCGTATTGAACCAGTATGGCCGGGTCTGAGATCGTATCGAAGCTGTATGGCCTGGGACTGAGATTGTATTGAACCAGTATGGGTCAGGTCTGAGATCTTATCTAAGCAGAATGGTCTAGGTCTGAGATCGTATTGAAGTAGAATTGCCCGGGTCTGAGATCATATCGAGCCAGCATGGCACGGATCTGACATGGATTCGAACCAGTATGGCCCGGGTCTGAGATCTTCTCAAACCAGGATGGTCTAGGACTGAGATTGTACTGAATTAGTATTGTCCAAGTCTGAGATCGTATCGAACCAGTATGGCCCAAGTCTGAGACCGTATCGAACCTGCATGGTCCGGGTCTGAGATCGTATCAACCAGTATGGTCTGGGTCTGAGATCGTATTGAACCATTATTACCCGGGTCTGAGATCGTATCGAACCAGTATAGCTCGGGTCTGAGATCGTATCGAACCAGCATGGCCCGGGTCTGAGATTGTATCGAACAAGTATGGCCCGGGTCTCAGATCGTATCGAACTCGTATGGCCTGGGTCTGAGATCGTTTTGAACCAGTACGGCCCGGGTCTCAGATCATATCGAGCCAGCATGTCAGGGGTCTGACATGGATTCGAACCAGTATGGCCTGGGTCTGAGGACATATCGAACCAGTATGGCCCGGGTCTGAGTTCATATCGAACCAGAATGGCCATGGTCTGAGATCATATCGAACTAGTATGGCACGGCTCTGAGATCATATCGAACTAGCATCGCCTTGGTCTGAGATCATATCTCACCAGTATGGTCCGGGTCTGAGATCACATCAAGCCCGTATGGCCAGGTCTGAGATCGTATCGAACCAGTATGGCCCAGGTCTGAGATCGTATCGAACCAGTATGTCCCGGGTCTGAGATCGTATCGAACCAGTATGGCCCGGGCCTGAGATTGTATCGAACCAGTATGGCCTGGGACTGAGATTGTATCGAACCAGTATGGCTCAGGTCTGAGATCTTATCAAACCAGGATGGTCTCGGTCTGAGATCGTACTGAACTAGTATTGCCCGGGTCTGAGATCGTATCAAACCAGTATGGCCCAGGTCTGAAACCATATTGAATCAGTATGGTATGCATCTGAGATCGTATCAAACCAGTATGGCCTATGTCTGAGATCGTATTGAAACAGTATGGCCCAGGTTTGAGATCGTATCGAACCAGTATGGCCTGGGTCTGAGATCGTATTAAACAAGTATGGCCCGGGTCTGAGATCGTATCGAACTAGCATGGCCTGGGTCTGAGATCGTTTCGAACCAGTATGTCCCGGGTCTGAGATCATATCGAGCCAGCATGGCACGGGTCAGACATGGATTCGAACCAGTATGGCCCGGGTCTGAGATCTTATCAAACCAGTATGGCCCAGGTCTGAAACCATATTGAATCAGTATGGTATGGATCTGAGATCGTCTCAAACCAGTATGGCCTATGTCTGAGATCGTATTGAAGAAGTATTGCCCGGGGCTGAGATCGTATCAAACCAGTATGGCCCAGGTCTGAGACCATATTGAATCAGTAAGGAATGGAACTGAGATCGTATCACACCAGTATGGCCTATGTCTGAGATCGTATCGAACCAGTATGCCCCAGGTTTGAGATCGTATCGAACCAGTATAGCCTGGTTCTGAGATCATATCGAACCAGTATGGCCCGGGTCTGACATCGTATCGAAGTAGTATGGCCTGGGACTAAGATCGGTTCGAACCAGTATGGCCCGGGTCTGAGTACATATCGAACCAGTATGGCCTGGGCCTGAGATTGTATTGAAGCAATATGTCCCGGGTCTGAGATCGTATCGAACCAGTATGGCTCAGGTCTGAGATCGTATGAAACGAGTATGGTCTGTCTCTGAGATCGTATTGAACCAGTGTTGCCAGGGTCTGAGATCAAATCGAACCAGTATGGACCAGGTCTGAGACCATATCGAACCAGTATGGTCCGGGTCTGAGATCATATCGAACCAGTATGTCCTGGGTCTGAGGTCGTATCGAACCAGTATGACCCAGGTCTGAGGTCGTATCGAACCAGGATGGCCATGGTCTGAGATCACATCGAACTAGTATGGTCCGGGTCTGAGATTGTGTCCAACCAGAATGGCCCGGTCTGAGATCGTATCGAACCAGTATGTCCTGGTTCTGAGATCATATTGAACCAGTATGGCCCGGGTCTGAGATTGGATCGAACCAGTATTGCCCGGGTCTAAGATCGTATCGAACCAGTATGGCCCAGGTCTGAGACCATATCGAATCAGTATGGTATGGGTGTAAGATCTTATTGAACCAGTATGGCCCAGGTCTGAGATTGTATCGAACCTGTATGATCCGGGTCTGAGATCGTATCAAACCAGTATGATCTGGCTCTGAGATCATATTGAACCATTATTGCCCGAGTCTGAGATTGTATCAAGCCAGTATGGCCCGGGTCTGAGATCATATCGAGCCAGCATGGCCGGTGTCTGAGATTGTATCGAACGAGTATAGCCTGGGCCTGAGATTGTATCGACCCAGTATCACCTGGGTCTGAGATCGTATTGAACCATTATTGCCCGGGTCTGCGATCGTATCGATCCAGTATGGCCCAGGTCTGAGATTGTATCGAACGAGTATAGCCTGGGCCTGAGATTATATCGAACTAGTATCACCTGGGTCTGACATCATATCGAACCAGTTTGGCCCGGGTCTGAGATCAAATCAACCCAATATGGCCAGGTCTGAGACCATATCGAATCAGTATGATGTGGGTCTGAGATCGTATCAAGCCAGTATGGCCTGGGTCTGAGATTGTATCGAACCAGTATGGCTCAGGTCTGAGATCGTATCAAACCAGTATGGTCTGTCTCTGAGATCGTATTGAATCAGTATGGACCAGGTCTGAGACCATATCGAACCAGTATGGCCTGGGTCTGAGATCATATCAAACAAGTATGTCCCGGGTCTGAGGTCGTATCGAACAAGTATGGCCCAGGTCTGAGTTAGTATCGAACCAGGATGGCCATGGTATGAGATCACATCGAACTAGTATGGTCCGGGTCTGAGATTGCGTCCAACCAGAATGGCCCGGTCTGAGATTGTATCGAACTAGTATGTCCTGGTTCTGAGATCATATTGAACCAGTATGGCCCGGGTCTGAGATCGTATCAAACCAGTATGGCCCAAGTCTGAAACTATATTGAATCAGTATGGTATGGATCTGAGATCGTATCAAGCCAGTATGGGCTATGTCTGAGATCGTATCGAACCAGTATGGCCTGGGTCTGAGATCGTATTGAACAAGTATGGCCCGGGTCTGAGATAGTTTCGAACTAGTATGGCCTGGGTCTGAGATCGTTTCGAACCAGTATGTCCCGGGTCTGAGATCATATCGAGCCAGCATGGCACGGGTCAGACATGGATTCGAACCAGTATGGCCCGGGTCTGAGATCTTATCAAACCAGTATGGCCCAGGTCTGAAACCATATTGAATCAGTATGGTATGGATCTGAGATCGTCTCAAACCAGTATGGCCTATGTCTGAGATCGTATCGAACCAGTATGTCCTGGGTCTGAGATCGTATCAAACCAGTATGGTCTGTCTCTGAGATCGTATTGAACCAGTATGGACCAGGTCTGAGACCATATTGAACCAGTGTGGCCTGGGTCTGAGATCATATCAAACCAGTATGTCCCGGGTCTGAGGTCGTATCGAACCACTATGGCCCAGCTCTGAGTTAGTATCGAACCAGGATGGCCATGGTATGAGATCACATTGAACTAGTATGGTCCGGGTCTGAGATTGTGTCCAACCAGAATGGCCCGGTCTGAGATCGTATCGAACCAGTACGTCCTGGTTCTGAGATCATATTGAACCAGTATGGCCCGGGTCTGAGATCGTATCGAACTAGTGTGGCCTGTGTCTGAGACCGTATCGAACCAGTTTGGCCCGGGTCTGAGATCAAATCAACCCAGTATGGCCTGGGTCTGAGATCATATCGAACCAGTATGGCCCGGGTCTGAGTTCATATCGAACCAGAATGGCCATGGTCTGAGATCATATCGAACTAGTATGGCAGGGCTCTGAGATCATATCTAACTAGTATCGCCTTGGTCTGAGATCATATCTCACCAGTATGGTCCGGGTCTGAGATCACATCAAGCCCGTATGCCCAGGTCTGAGATCGTATCGAACCAGTATGGCCGGGTCTGAGATCGTATCGAAGCTGTATGGCCTGGGTCTGAGGTTGTATCGAACCAGTATGGCTCAGGTCTGAGATCTTATCAAACCAGAATGGTCTAGGTCTGAGATCGTATTGAAGTAGTATTGCCCGGGTCTGAGATCATATCGAGCCAGCATGGCATGGATCTGACATGGATTCGAACCAGTATGGCCTGGGTCTGAGATCTTATCAAACCAGGATGGTCAAGGACTGACATTGTACTGAACTAGTATTGCCCAGGTCTGAGATCGTATCGAACCAGTATGGCCCAAGTCTGAGACCGTATCGAACCTGCATGGTCCGGGTCTGAGATCGTATCAACCAGTATGGTCTGGGTCTGAGATCGTATTGAACCATTATTACCCGGGTCTGAGATCGTATCAAACCAGTATAGCCCAGGTCTGAGATCATACCGAGCCAGCATGGCCCGGGTCTGAGATTGTATCGAACGAGAATAGCCTGGGCCTGAGATTGTATTGAACCAGTATGGCCTGGGTCTGAGATCATATCGAACCAGCATGGCCCGGGTCTGAGATCATATCGAACCAGGATGGCCATGGTCTGAGATCGTATCGAACTAGTATTGCACGGCTCTGAGATCATATCGAACTAGTATCGCATTGGTCTGTGATCATATCACACCAGTATGGCCCGGGTCTGAGATAGTATCAAACCAGTATGGCCCAGGTCTGAGACCATATTGAATCAGTATGGTATGGAACTGAGATCGTATCAAACCAGTATGGCCTATGTCTGAGATCGTATCAAACCAGTGTGGCCCAGGTTTGAGATCGTATCAAAGCAGTATGGCCTGAGTCTGAGATCATATCGAACCAGTATGGCCCAGGTCTGAGTACATATCGAACTAGTATGGCCCGGGTCTGGGATTGTATCGAACCAGTATCGCCTGGGCCTGAGATTGTATTGAAGCAATATGGCCCGGGTCTGAGATCGTATCGAACCAGTATGGCTCAGGTCTGAGATCGTATCAAACCAGTGTGGTCTGTCTCTGAGATCGTATCAAACCAGTATGGTCTGTCTCTGAGATCGTATTGAACCAGTATGGACCAGGTCTGAGACCATATTGAACCAGTATGGCCTGGGTCTGAGATCATATCAAACCAGTATGTCCCGGGTCTGAGGTCGTATCGAAGCACTATGGCCCAGCTCTGAGTTAGTATCGAACCAGGATGGCCATGGTATGAGATCACATCGAACTAGTATGGTCCGGGTCTGAGATTGTGTCCAACCAGAATGGCCATGGTCTGAGATCATATCGAACTAGTATGGCACGGCTCTGAGATCATATCTAACTAGTATCGCCTTGGTCTGAGATCATATCTCACCAGTATGGTCCGGGTCTGAGATCACATCAAGCCAGTATGCCCAGGTCTGAGATCGTATCGAACCAGTATGGCCGGGTCTGAGATCGTATCGAAGCTGTATGGCCTGGGTCTGAGATTGTATCGAACCAGTATGGCTCAGGTCTGAGATCTTATCAAACCAGAATGGTCTAGGTCTGAGATCGTATCGAACCAGTATGGCCTATGTCTGAGATCGTATCGAACCAGTATGTCCTGGGTCTGAGATCGTATCAAACCAGTATGGTCTGTCTCTGAGATCGTATTGAACCAGTATGGACCAGGTCTGAGACCATATTGAACCAGTGTGGCCTGGGTCTGAGATCATATCAAACCAGTATGTCCCGGGTCTGAGGTCGTATCGAACCACTATGGCCCAGCTCTGAGTTAGTATCGAACCAGGATGGCCATGGTATGAGATCACATTGAACTACTATGGTCCGGGTCTGAGATTGTGTCCAACCAGAATGGCCCGGTCTGAGATCGTATCGAACCAGTACGTCCTGGTTCTGAGATCGTATTGAACCAGTATGGCCCGGGTCTGAGATCGTATCGAACTAGTGTGGCCTGGGTCTGAGACCGTATCGAACCAGTTTGGCCCGGGTCTGAGATCAAATCAACCCAGTATGGCCTGGGTCTGAGATCATATCAAACCAGTATGGCCCGGGTCTGAGTTCATATCGAACCAGAATGGCCATGGTCTGAGATCATATCGAACTAGTATGGCAGAGCTCTGAGATCATATCTAACTAGTATCGCCTTGGTCTGAGATCATATCTCACCAGTATGGTCCGGGTCTGAGATCACATCAAGCCCGTATGCCCAGGTCTGAGATCGTATCGAACCAGTATGGCCGGGTCTGAGATCGTATCGAAGCTGTATGGCCTGGGTCTGAGGTTGTATCGAACCAGTATGGCTCAGGTCTGAGATCTTATCAAACCAGAATGGTCTAGGTCTGAGATCGTATTGAAGTAGTATTGCCCGGGTCTGAGATCATATCGAGCCAGCATGGCATGGATCTGACATGGATTCGAACCAGTATGGCCTGGGTCTGAGATCTTATCAAACCAGGATGGTCTAGGACTGACATTGTACTGAACTAGTATTGCCCAGGTCTGAGATCGTATCGAACCAGTATGGCCCAAGTCTGAGACCGTATCGAACCTGCATGGTCCGGGTCTGAGATCGTATCAACCAGTATGGTCTGGGTCTGAGATCGTATTGAACCATTATTACCCGGGTCTGAGATCGTATCAAACCAGTATAGCCCGGGTCTGAGATCATACCGAGCCAGCATGGCCCAGGTCTGAGATTGTATCGAACGAGAATAGCCTGGGCCTGAGATTGTATTGAACCAGTATGGCCTGGGTCTGAGATCATATCGAACCAGCATGGCCCGGGTCTGAGATCATATCGAACCAGTATGTCCTGGTTCTGAGATCATATTGAACCAGTATGGCCCGGGTCTGAGATTGGATCGAACCAGTATTGCCCGGGTCTAAGATCGTATCGAACCAGTATGGCCCAGGTCTGAGACCATATCGAATCAGTATGGTATGGGTGTAAGATCTTATTGAACCAGTATGGCCCAGGTCTGAGATTGTATCGAACCTGTATGATCCGGGTCTGAGATCGTATCAAACCAGTATGATCTGGCTCTGAGATCATATTGAACCATTATTGCCCGAGTCTGAGATTGTATCAAGCCAGTATGGCCCGGGTCTGAGATCATATCGAGCCAGCATGGCCGGTGTCTGAGATTGTATCGAACGAGTATAGCCTGGGCCTGAGATTGTATCGACCCAGTATCACCTGGGTCTGAGATCGTATTGAACCATTATTGCCCGGGTCTGCGATCGTATCGATCCAGTATGGCCCAGGTCTGAGATTGTATCGAACGAGTATAGCCTGGGCCTGAGATTATATCGAACTAGTATCACCTGGGTCTGACATCATATCGAACCAGTTTGGCCCGGGTCTGAGATCAAATCAACCCAATATGGCCAGGTCTGAGACCATATTGAATCAGTATGATGTGGGTCTGAGATCGTATCAAGCCAGTATGGCCTGGGTCTGAGATTGTATCGAACCAGTATGGCTCAGGTCTGAGATCGTATCAAACCAGTATGGTCTGTCTCTGAGATCGTATTGAACCAGTATGGACCAGGTCTGAGACCATATCGAACCAGTATGGCCTGGGTCTGAGATCATATCAAACAAGTATGTCCCGGGTCTGAGGTCGTATCGAACAAGTATGGCCCAGGTCTGAGTTAGTATCGAACCAGGATGGCCATGGTATGAGATCACATCGAACTAGTATGGTCCGGGTCTGAGATTGCGTCCAACCAGAATGGCCCGGTCTGAGATTGTATCGAACCAGTATGTCCTGGTTCTGAGATCATATTGAACCAGTATGGCCCGGGTCTGAGATCGTATCAAACCAGTATGGCCCAAGTCTGAAACTATATTGAATCAGTATGGTATGGATCTGAGATCGTATCAAGCCAGTATGGGCTATGTCTGAGATCGTATCGAACCAGTATGGCCTGGGTCTGAGATCGTATTGAACAAGTATGGCCCGGGTCTGAGATAGTATCGAACTAGTATGGCCTGGGTCTGAGATCGTTTCGAACCAGTATGTCCCGGGTCTGAGATCATATCGAGCCAGCATGGCACGGGTCAGACATGGATTCGAACCAGTATGGCCCGGGTCTGAGATCTTATCAAACCAGTATGGCCCAGGTCTGAAACCATATTGAATCAGTATGGTATGGATCTGAGATCGTCTCAAACCAGTATGGCCTATGTCTGAGATCGTATCGAACCAGTATGTCCTGGGTCTGAGATCGTATCAAACCAGTATGGTCTGTCTCTGAGATCGTATTGAACCAGTATGGACCAGGTCTGAGACCATATTGAACCAGTGTGGCCTGGGTCTGAGATCATATCAAACCAGTATGTCCCGGGTCTGAGGTCGTATCGAACCACTATGGCCCAGCTCTGAGTTAGTATCGAACCAGGATGGCCATGGTATGAGATCACATTGAACTAGTATGGTCCGGGTCTGAGATTGTGTCCAACCAGAATGGCCCGGTCTGAGATCGTATCGAACCAGTACGTCCTGGTTCTGAGATCATATTGAACCAGTATGGCCCGGGTCTGAGATCGTATCGAACTAGTGTGGCCTGTGTCTGAGACCGTATCGAACCAGTTTGGCCCGGGTCTGAGATCAAATCAACCCAGTATGGCCTGGGTCTGAGATCATATCGAACCAGTATGGCCCGGGTCTGAGTTCATATCGAACCAGAATGGCCATGGTCTGAGATCATATCGAACTAGTATGGCAGGGCTCTGAGATCATATCTAACTAGTATCGCCTTGGTCTGAGATCATATCTCACCAGTATGGTCCGGGTCTGAGATCACATCAAGCCCGTATGCCCAGGTCTGAGATCGTATCGAACCAGTATGGCCGGGTCTGAGATCGTATCGAAGCTGTATGGCCTGGGTCTGAGGTTGTATCGAACCAGTATGGCTCAGGTCTGAGATCTTATCAAACCAGAATGGTCTAGGTCTGAGATCGTATTGAAGTAGTATTGCCCGGGTCTGAGATCATATCGAGCCAGCATGGCATGGATCTGACATGGATTCGAACCAGTATGGCCTGGGTCTGAGATCTTATCAAACCAGGATGGTCAAGGACTGACATTGTACTGAACTAGTATTGCCCAGGTCTGAGATCGTATCGAACCAGTATGGCCCAAGTCTGAGACCGTATCGAACCTGCATGGTCCGGGTCTGAGATCGTATCAACCAGTATGGTCTGGGTCTGAGATCGTATTGAACCATTATTACCCGGGTCTGAGATCGTATCAAACCAGTATAGCCCAGGTCTGAGATCATACCGAGCCAGCATGGCCCGGGTCTGAGATTGTATCGAACGAGAATAGCCTGGGCCTGAGATTGTATTGAACCAGTATGGCCTGGGTCTGAGATCATATCGAACCAGCATGGCCCGGGTCTGAGATCATATCGAACCAGGATGGCCATGGTCTGAGATCGTATCGAACTAGTATTGCACGGCTCTGAGATCATATCGAACTAGTATCGCATTGGTCTGTGATCATATCACACCAGTATGGCCCGGGTCTGAGATAGTATCAAACCAGTATGGCCCAGGTCTGAGACCATATTGAATCAGTATGGTATGGAACTGAGATCGTATCAAACCAGTATGGCCTATGTCTGAGATCGTATCAAACCAGTGTGGCCCAGGTTTGAGATCGTATCAAAGCAGTATGGCCTGAGTCTGAGATCATATCGAACCAGTATGGCCCAGGTCTGAGTACATATCGAACTAGTATGGCCCGGGTCTGGGATTGTATCGAACCAGTATCGCCTGGGCCTGAGATTGTATTGAAGCAATATGGCCCGGGTCCGAGATCGTATCGAACCAGTATGGCTCAGGTCTGAGATCGTATCAAACCAGTGTGGTCTGTCTCTGAGATCGTATCAAACCAGTATGGTCTGTCTCTGAGATCGTATTGAACCAGTATGGACCAGGTCTGAGACCATATTGAACCAGTATGGCCTGGGTCTGAGATCATATCAAACCAGTATGTCCCGGGTCTGAGGTCGTATCGAAGCACTATGGCCCAGCTCTGAGTTAGTATCGAACCAGGATGGCCATGGTATGAGATCACATCGAACTAGTATGGTCCGGGTCTGAGATTGTGTCCAACCAGAATGGCCATGGTCTGAGATCATATCGAACTAGTATGGCACGGCTCTGAGATCATATCTAACTAGTATCGCCTTGGTCTGAGATCATATCTCACCAGTATGGTCCGGGTCTGAGATCACATCAAGCCAGTATGCCCAGGTCTGAGATCGTATCGAACCAGTATGGCCGGGTCTGAGATCGTATCGAAGCTGTATGGCCTGGGTCTGAGATTGTATCGAACCAGTATGGCTCAGGTCTGAGATCTTATCAAACCAGAATGGTCTAGGTCTGAGATCGTATCGAACCAGTATGGCCTATGTCTGAGATCGTATCGAACCAGTATGTCCTGGGTCTGAGATCGTATCAAACCAGTATGGTCTGTCTCTGAGATCGTATTGAACCAGTATGGACCAGGTCTGAGACCATATTGAACCAGTGTGGCCTGGGTCTGAGATCATATCAAACCAGTATGTCCCGGGTCTGAGGTCGTATCGAACCACTATGGCCCAGCTCTGAGTTAGTATCGAACCAGGATGGCCATGGTATGAGATCACATTGAACTACTATGGTCCGGGTCTGAGATTGTGTCCAACCAGAATGGCCCGGTCTGAGATCGTATCGAACCAGTACGTCCTGGTTCTGAGATCGTATTGAACCAGTATGGCCCGGGTCTGAGATCGTATCGAACTAGTGTGGCCTGGGTCTGAGACCGTATCGAACCAGTTTGGCCCGGGTCTGAGATCAAATCAACCCAGTATGGCCTGGGTCTGAGATCATATCAAACCAGTATGGCCCGGGTCTGAGTTCATATCGAACCAGAATGGCCATGGTCTGAGATCATATCGAACTAGTATGGCAGAGCTCTGAGATCATATCTAACTAGTATCGCCTTGGTCTGAGATCATATCTCACCAGTATGGTCCGGGTCTGAGATCACATCAAGCCCGTATGCCCAGGTCTGAGATCGTATCGAACCAGTATGGCCGGGTCTGAGATCGTATCGAAGCTGTATGGCCTGGGTCTGAGGTTGTATCGAACCAGTATGGCTCAGGTCTGAGATCTTATCAAACCAGAATGGTCTAGGTCTGAGATCGTATTGAAGTAGTATTGCCCGGGTCTGAGATCATATCGAGCCAGCATGGCATGGATCTGACATGGATTCGAACCAGTATGGCCTGGGTCTGAGATCTTATCAAACCAGGATGGTCTAGGACTGACATTGTACTGAACTAGTATTGCCCAGGTCTGAGATCGTATCGAACCAGTATGGCCCAAGTCTGAGACCGTATCGAACCTGCATGGTCCGGGTCTGAGATCGTATCAACCAGTATGGTCTGGGTCTGAGATCGTATTGAACCATTATTACCCGGGTCTGAGATCGTATCAAACCAGTATAGCCCGGGTCTGAGATCATACCGAGCCAGCATGGCCCAGGTCTGAGATTGTATCGAACGAGAATAGCCTGGGCCTGAGATTGTATTGAACCAGTATGGCCTGGGTCTGAGATCATATCGAACCAGCATGGCCCGGGTCTGAGATCATATCGAACCAGGATGGCCATGGTCTGAGATCGTATCGAACTAGTATTGCACGGCTCTGAGATCATATCGAACTAGTATCGCATTGGTCTGTGATCATATCTCACCCGTATGGCCTGGGTCTGAGATAGTATCAAACCAGTATGGCCCAGGTCTGAGACCATATTGAATCAGTATGGTATGGAACTGAGATCGTATCAAACCAGTATGGCCTATGTCTGAGATCGTATCGAACCAGTGTGGCCCAGGTTTGAGATCGTATCAAAGCAGTATGGCCTGAGTCTGAGATCATATCGAACCAGTATGGCCCAGGTCTGAGTACATATCGAACTAGTATGGCCCGGGTCTGGGATTGTATCGAACCAGTATCGCCTGGGCCTGAGATTGTATTGAAGCAATATGGCCCGGGTCTGAGATCGTATCGAACCAGTATGGCTCAGGTCTGAGATCGTATCAAACCAGTATGGTCTGTCTCTGAGATCGTATCAAACCAGTATGGTCTGTCTCTGAGATCGTATTGAACCAGTATGGACCAGGTCTGAGACCATATTGAACCAGTATGGCCTGGGTCTGAGATCATATCAAACCAGTATGTCCCGGGTCTGAGGTCGTATCGAAGCACTATGGCCCAGCTCTGAGTTAGTATCGAACCAGGATGGCCATGGTATGAGATCATATCGAACTAGTATGGCACGGCTCTGAGATCATATCTAACTAGTATCGCCTTGGTCTGAGATCATATCTCACCAGTATGGTCCGGGTCTGAGATCACATCAAGCCAGTATGCCCAGGTCTGAGATCGTATCGAACCAGTATGGCCGGGTCTGAGATCGTATCGAAGCTGTATGGCCTGGGTCTGAGATTGTATCGAACCAGTATGGCTCAGGTCTGAGATCTTATCAAACCAGAATGGTCTAGGTCTGAGATCGTATTGAACTAGTATTGCCCGGGTCTGAGATCGTATCGAACCAGTTTGGCCCAGGTTTGAGATCGTATCGAACCAGTATGGCCTGGGTCTGAGATCGTATCGAACATGTATGGCCCGGGTCTGAGATTGTATCGAACAAGTATGGCCCGGGTCTCAGATCGTATCGAACTCGTATGGCCTGGCTCTGAGATCGTTTCGAACCAGTATGGCCTGGGTCTGAGATCGTATCGAACATGTATGGCCCGGGTCTGAGATTGTATCGAACAAGTATGGCCCGGGTCTCAGATCGTATCGAACTAGTATGGCACGGCTCTGAGATCATATCTAACTAGTATCGCCTTGGTCTGAGATCATATCTCACCAGTATGGTCCGGGTCTGAGATCACATCAAGCCAGTATGCCCAGGTCTGAGATCGTATCGAACCAGTATGGCCGGGTCTGAGATCGTATCGAAGCTGTATGGCCTGGGTCTGAGATTGTATCGAACCAGTATGGCTCAGGTCTGAGATCTTATCAAACCAGAATGGTCTAGGTCTGAGATCGTATTGAACTAGTATTGCCCGGGTCTGAGATCGTATCGAACCAGTTTGGCCCAGGTTTGAGATCGTATCGAACCAGTATGGCCTGGGTCTGAGATCGTATCGAACATGTATGGCCCGGGTCTGAGATTGTATCGAACAAGTATGGCCCGGGTCTCAGATCGTATCGAACTCGTATGGCCTGGCTCTGAGATCGTTTCGAACCAGTATGGCCTGGGTCTGAGATCGTATCGAACATGTATGGCCCGGGTCTGAGATTGTATCGAACAAGTATGGCCCGGGTCTCAGATCGTATCGAACTCGTATGGCCTGGGTCTGAGATCGTTTCGAACCAGTATGGCCCAGGTCTGAGATCATATCCAGCCAGCATGTCAGGGGTCTGACATGGATTCGAACCAGTATGGCCCGGGTCTGAGATTGTATCGAACTCGTATGGCCTGGGTCTGAGATCGTTTCGAACCAGTATGGCCCAGGTCTGAGATCATATCCAGCCAGCATGTCAGGGGTCTGACATGGATTCGAACCAGTATGGCCTGGGTCTGAGATTGTATCGAACGAGTATCGCCTGGGCCTGACATCATATCGAACCAGTTTGGCCCGGGTCTGAGATCAAATCAACCCAGTATGGCCCAGGGCTGAAACCATATCGAAACAGTAGGTGTGGGTCTGAGATCGTATCAAGCCAGTATGGCCTGGGTCTGAGGTCGTATCGAACCAGTATGGCGTGGGTCTGAGATCATATTGAACCAGTATGGCCCGGGTCTGTGATCATATCGAACCAGTATGGCTGGGTCTGAGATCATATCAAAGCAGTATGGCCTGGGTCTGAGATCGTAGTGAACCAGTATGGCCCGGGTCTGAGATTGTATCGAAGTAGTATGGCTCAGGTCTGAGATTTTATCAAACCAGTATGTCCTGTGTCTGATATCTGATCGAATCAGTATGGTCTGTGTCTGATATCCGATCGAATCAGTATGGCCCAAGTTGAGATCTTAACGAACCAGTATGGCCCGGGTGTGAGTTCATATGGAACTAGTATGGCCCGGGTTTGAGGTTGTATCGAACCACTATGGCACAGGTCTGAGGTCGTATCAAACCAGTATGGCCCGGGTCTGAGATCATATCGAGCCAGCAAGGCCTGGGTCTGAGATTGTATCGAACGAGTATAGCCTGGGCCTGAGATCGTATCGAACCAGTATTGCCCGGGTCTGAGATTGTATCGAATGTGTATAGCCTGGGCCTGAGATTGTATTGAACCAGTGTGGCCCGGGTCTGAGATCATATCGAACCAGTATGTCCCGGGTCTGAGTTCATATCGAACCAGTATGGCCCGGGTATGAGGTCGTATCGAACCACTATGGCCCAGGTCTGAGGTCATATCGAACCAGGATGGCCATGGTCTGAGATCATATCAAGCCAGTATGGCCAGGTCTGAGATCGTATCGAACCAGTATGGCCTGGGACTGAGATTGTATCGAACCAGTATGGCTCAGGTCTGAGATCTTATCAAACCAGAATGGTCTAGTCTGAGATCTTATTGAACTAGCATTGCCCGGGTCTGAGATCGTATCAAACCAGTATGGCCCAGGTCTGAGACCATATTGAATCAGTATGGTATGGAACTGAGATCGTATCAAACCAGTATGGCCCAGGTCTGAAACCATATTGAATCAGTATGGTATGGAACTGAGATCGTATCAAAGCAGTATGGCCCAGGTCTGAAACCATATTGAATCAGTATGGTATGGATCTGAGATCGTATCAAACCAGTATGTCCTATGTCTGAGATCGTATCGAACCACTATAGACCAGGTTTGAGATCGTAGCGAACCAGTATGGCCTGGGTCTGAGATCATATTGAACAAGTATGGCCCGGGTCTGAGATCATATCGAACAAGTATGGCCTGGGTCTGAGATCGTTCCGAACCAGTATGGCCCGGGTCTGAGATCATATTGAGCCAGCATGGCACGGGTCTGAGATCGTATCGAACCAGTATGGCCTGGGACTGAGATTGTATCGAACCAGTATGGCTCAGGTCTGAGATCTTATCAAACCAGGATGGTCCAGGTCTGAGATCGTATCGAACCAGTTTGGCCCAGGTTTGAGATCGTAACGAACCTGTATGGCCTGGGTCTGAGATCGTATCGAACAAGTATGGCCCGGATCTGAGATTGTATCGAACAAGTATGGCCCGGGTCTCAGATCGTATCGAACTCGTATGGCCTGGGTCTGAGATCGTTTCGAACCAGTATGGCCCGGGTCTGAGATCATATCGAGCCAGCGTGTCAGGGGTCTGACATGGATTCGAACCAGTATGGCCTGGGTCTGAGGACATATCGAACCAGTATGGCCCGGGTCTGAGATTGTATCGAACCAGTATCACCTGGGTCTGAGATCGTATTGAACCATTATTGCCCGGGTCTGAGATCGTATCGAACCAGTATGGTCCGGGTTTGAGATCGTAGCGAACCAGTATGGCCTGGGTCTGAGATCATATTTAACAAGTATGGCCCGGGTCTGAGATCATATCGAACAAGTATGGCCTGGGTCTGAGATCGTTCCGAACCAGTATCACCAGGGTCTGACATCATATCGAACCAGTTTGGCCCGGGTCTGACATCAAATCAACCCAGTATGGCCCAGGTCTGAGACCATATCGAATCAGTAGGTGTGGGTCTGAGATCGTATCAAGCCAGTATGGCCTGGGTCTGAGGTCGTATCGAACTAGTATGGCGTGGGTCTGAGATCATATTGAACCAGTATGGCCCGGGTCTGAGATTGTATTGAAGCAGTATGGCTCAGGTCTGAGATTCTATCAAACCAGTATGGCCTGTGTCTGATATCTGATCGAATCAGTATGGTCTGTGTCTGATATCCGATCGAAGCAGTATGGCCCAAGTTGAGATCTTAACAAACCAGTATGGCCCGGGTGTGAGTTCATATGGAACTAGTATGGCCCGGGTTTGAGGTTGTATCGAACCACTATGGCACAGGTCTGAGGTCGTATCAAACCAGTATGGCCCGGGTCTGAGATCATATCGAGCCAGCATGGCCCGGGTCTGAGATTGTATCGAACGAGTATAGCCTGGGCCTGAGATTGTATTGAACCAGTATGGCCTGGGTCTGAGATCATATCGAACCAGTATGGCCATGGTCTGAGATCATATCGAACCAGTATGGCCCGGGTATGAGGTCGTATCGAACCACTATGGCCGGGGTCTGAGGTCATATCGAACCAGGATGCCCATGGTCTGAGATCATATCGAACTAGTATTGCACGGCTCTGAGATCATATCGAGCTAGTATGGCCTGGGTCTGAGATCATATCTCACCAGTATGGCCCCGGTCTGAGATCACATCAAGCCTGTATGGCCAGGTCTGAGATCGTATCGAACCAGTATGGCTCAGGTCTGAGATCTTATCAAACCAGAATGGTCTAGGTCTGAGATCGTATTGAACTAGTATTGCCCGGGTCTGAGATTGTATCAAACCAGTATGGCCCAGGTCTGAGACCATATTGAATCAGTATGGTATGGATCTGAGATCGTATCAAACCAGTATGGCCCAGGTCTGAAACCATATTGAATCAGTATGGTATGGAACTGAGATCGTATCAAACCAGTATGGCCCAAGTCTGAAACCATATTGAATCAGTATGGTATGGAACTGAGTTTGTATCAAACCAGTATGGCCCAGGTCTGAAACCATATTGAATCAGTATGGTATGGATCTGAGATCGTATCAAACCAGTATGTCCTATGTCTGAGATCGTATCGAACCACTATGGTCCAGGTTTGAGATCGTAGCGAACCAGTATGGCCCGGGTCTGAGATCGTATCGAACAAGTATGGCCTGGGTCTGAGATCATATCGAAGCAGTATGGCTGGGTCTGAGATCATATCAAAACAGTATGGCTGTGTCTGAGATCGTATCGAACCAGTATGGCACAGGTTTGAGATCGTATCGAACCAGAATGGCCTGGGTCTGAGATCATATCGAACCAGTATGGCCCAGGTCTGAGATCTTAACGAAGCAGTATGGCCCGGGTCTGATATCGTATCGAACTAGTATGACCTGGGACTGAGTACGTTTCGAACCAGTATGGACCAGGTCTGGGATCATATCGAGCCAGCATGGCACTGCTCTGTCATGGATCCGAACCAGTATGGCCCGGGTCTGAGTACATATCGAACCAGTATGGCCCGGGTCTGAGATCGTATCAAACCTATATGGCCCGGGTCTGAGATCGTATCAAACCAGTATGGTCCGTGTCTGAGATCATATCGAGCCAGCATGGCCCGGGTCTGAGATTGTATCGAACGAGAATAGCCTGGGCCTGAGATTGTATTGAACCATTATGGCCTGGGTTTGAGATCATATCGAACCAGTATGGTTCGGGTCTGAGTTCATATCGAACCAGTATGGCCCGGGTATGAGGTCATATCGAACCAGGATGGCCATGGTCTGAGATCATATCGAACTAGTATGGCACGGCTCTGAGATCATATCGAACTAGTATCGCCTCGGTCTGAGATCATATCTCACCAGTATGGCCCCGGTCTGAGATCACATCAAGCCAGTATGGCCAGGTCTGAGATCGTATCGAACCAGTATGGCCTGGGACTGAGATTGTATCAAACCAGTATGGCTCAGGTCTGAGATCTTATCAAACCAGAATGGTCTAGGTCTGAGATCTTATTGAACTAGTATTGCCCGGGTCTGAGATCGTATCAAACCCGTATGGCCCAGGTCTGAGACCATATTGAATCAGTATGGTATGGAACTGAGATCATATCAAACCAGTATGGCCCAGGTCTGAAACCATATTGAATCAGTATGGTATGGAACTGAGATCGTATAAAACCAGTATGGCCCAGGTCTGAAACCATATTGAATCAGTATGGTATGGAACTGAGATCATATCAAAGCAGTATGGCCCAGGTCTTAAACCATACTGAATCAGTATGGTATGGATCTGAGATCGTATCAAACCAGTATGTCCTAAGTCTGAGATCGTATCGAACCACTATAGACCAGGTTTGAGATCGTAGCGAACCAGTATGGCCTGGGTCTGAGATCATATTGAACAAGTATGGCCCGGGTCTGACATCACATCGAACTAGTATCGCCTGGGTCTGAGATCATATCTCACCAGTATGGCCCCGGTCTGAGATCACATCAAGCCAGTATGGCCAGGTCTGAGATCGTATCGAACCAGTATGGCCTGGGACTGAGATTGTATCAAACCAGTATGGCTCAGGTCTGAGATCTTATCAAACCAGAATGGTCTAGGTCTGAGATCTTATTGAACTAGTATTGCCCGGGTCTGAGATCGTATCAAACCCGTATGGCCCAGGTCTGAGACCATATTGAATCAGTATGGTATGGAACTGAGATCATATCAAACCAGTATGGCCCAGGTCTGAAACCATATTGAATCAGTATGGTATGGAACTGAGATCGTATAAAACCAGTATGGCCCAGGTCTGAAACCATATTGAATCAGTATGGTATGGAACTGAGATCATATCAAAGCAGTATGGCCCAGGTCTTAAACCATACTGAATCAGTATGGTATGGATCTGAGATCGTATCAAACCAGTATGTCCTAAGTCTGAGATCGTATCGAACCACTATAGACCAGGTTTGAGATCGTAGCGAACCAGTATGGCCTGGGACTGAGATCATATTGAACAAGTATGGCCCGGGTCTGACATCACATCGAACTAGTATCGCCTGGGTCTGAGATCATATCTCACCAGTATGGCCCGGGTCTGATATCACATCAAGCCCGTATGGCCAGGTCTGAGATCTTATCGAACCAGTATTGCCTGGAACTGAGATCGTATCGAACCAGTATGGCTCAGGTCTGAGATCTTATCAAACCAGGATGGTCCAGGTCTGAGATCGTATTGAACTAGTATTGCCCGGGTCTGAGATCGTATCGAACCAGTTTGGCCCAGGTTTGAGATCGTAACGAACCAGTATGGCCTGGGTCTGAGATCGTATCGAACAAGTATGGCCCGGATCTGAGATTGTATCGAACAAGTATGGCCCGGGTCTCAGATCGTATCGAACTCGTATGGCCTGGGTCTGAGATCGTTTCGAACCAGTATGGCCCGGGTCTGAGATCATATCGAGCCAGCATATCAGGGGTCTGACATGGATTCGAACCAGTATGGCCTGGGTCTGAGGACATATCGAACCAGTATGGCCCGGGTCTGAGATTGTATCGAACCAGTATCACCTGGGTCTGAGATCGTATTGAACCATTATTGCCCGGGTCTGAGATCGTATCGAACCAGTATGGCCTGGGTCTGAGATCGTTCCGAACCAGTATCGCCCGGGTCTGACATCATATCGAACAAGTATGGCCAGGTCTGAGATCGTATCGAACCAGTATGGTCCAGGTCTGAGATCTTATTGAATCAGTATGGTATGGATCTGACATCGTATCAAACCAGTATGGTCCAAGTCTGAAACCATTTTGAATCAGTATGGTATGGAACTGAGATCGTATCAAAGCAGTATGGCCCAGGTCTGAAACCATATTGAATCAGTATGGTATGGATCTGAGATCGTATCAAACCAGTATGTCCTATGTCTGAGATCGTATCGAACCACTATAGACCAGGTTTGAGATCGTAGCGAACCAGTATGGCCTGGGTCTGAGATCATATTGAACAAGTATGGCCCGGGTCTGAGATCGTATCGAACAAGTATGGCCTGGGTCTGAGATCGTTCCGAACCAGTATGGCCCGGTTCTGAGATCATATCGAGCCAGCATGGCACGGGTCTGAGATCGTATCGAACCAGTATGGCCTGGGACTGAGATTGTATCGAACCAGTATGGCTCAGGTCTGAGATCTTATCAAACCAGAATGGTCTAGGTCTGAGATCTTATTGAACTAGTATTGCCCGGGTCTGAGATCGTATCAAACCAGTATGGCCCAGTTCAAAGATCATATCGAACTAGTATGGCCCGGGTCTGAGGTCGTATCGAACCACTATGGCCCGGGTCTGAGATCGTATCGAACTAGTATGGCCTGGGTCTGAGATCGTATCAAACCAGTATGGTCCGGGTCTGAGATCATATCGAGCCAGCATGGCACGGGTCTGACATGGAATCGAACCAGTATGGCCCGGGTCTGAGATTGTATCGAACCAGTATCACCTGGGTCTGAGATCGTATTGAACCATTATTGCCCGGGTCTGAGATCGTATCGAACCAGTACGGTCCAGGTTTGAGATCGTAGCGAACCAGTATGGCCTGGGTCTGAGATCATATTTAACAAGTATGGCCCGGGTCTGAGATCGCATCGAACAAGTATGGCCTGGGTCTGAGATCGTTCCGAACCAGTATCGCCAGGGTCTGACATCATATCGAACCAGTTTGGCCCGGGTCTGAGATCAAATCAACCCAGTATGGCCCAGGTCTGAGACCATATCGAATCAGTAGGTGTGGGTCTGAGATCGTATCAAGCCAGTATGGCCTGGGTCTGAGGTCGTATCGAACCAGTATGGCGTGGGTCTGAGATCATATTGAACCAGTATGGCCCGGGTCTGTGATCATATCGAACCAGTATGGCTGGGTCTGAGATCATATCAAACCAGTATGGCCCGGGTCTGAGATCATATCGAGCCAGCGTGTCAGGGGTCTGACATGGATTCGAACCAGTATGGCCTGGGTCTGAGGACATATCGAACCAGTATGGCCCGGGTCTGAGATTGTATCGAACCAGTATCACCTGGGTCTGAGATCGTATTGAACCATTATTGCCCGGGTCTGAGATCGTATCGAACCAGTATGGCCTGGGTCTGAGATCGTTCCGAACCAGTATCGCCCGGGTCTGACATCATATCGAACAAGTATGGCCAGGTCTGAGATCGTATCGAACCAGTATGGTCCAGGTCTGAGATCTTATTGAATCAGTATGGTATGGATCTGACATCGTATCAAACCAGTATGGTCCAAGTCTGAAACCATTTTGAATCAGTATGGTATGGAACTGAGATCGTATCAAAGCAGTATGGCCCAGGTCTGAAACCATATTGAATCAGTATGGTATGGATCTGAGATCGTATCAAACCAGTATGTCCTATGTCTGAGATCGTATCGAACCACTATAGACCAGGTTTGAGATTGTAGCGAACCAGTATGGCCTGGGTCTGAGATCATATTGAACAAGTATGGCCCGGGTCTGAGATCGTATCGAACAAGTATGGCCTGGGTCTGAGATCGTTCCGAACCAGTATGGCCCGGTTCTGAGATCATATCGAGCCAGCATGGCACGGGTCTGAGATCGTATCGAACCAGTATGGCCTGGGACTGAGATTGTATCGAACCAGTATGGCTCAGGTCTGAGATCTTATCAAACCAGAATGGTCTAGGTCTGAGATCTTATTGAACTAGTATTGCCCGGGTCTGAGATCGTATCAAACCAGTATGGCCCAGTTCAAAGATCATATCGAACTAGTATGGCCCGGGTCTGAGGTCGTATCGAACCACTATGGCCCGGGTCTGAGATCGTATCGAACTAGTATGGCCTGGGTCTGAGATCGTATCAAACCAGTATGGTCCGGGTCTGAGATCATATCGAGCCAGCATGGCACGGGTCTGACATGGAATCGAACCAGTATGGCCCGGGTCTGAGATTGTATCGAACCAGTATCACCTGGGTCTGAGATCGTATTGAACCATTATTGCCCGGGTCTGAGATCGTATCGAACCAGTACGGTCCAGGTTTGAGATCGTAGCGAACCAGTATGGCCTGGGTCTGAGATCATATTTAACAAGTATGGCCCGGGTCTGAGATCGCATCGAACAAGTATGGCCTGGGTCTGAGATCGTTCCGAACCAGTATCGCCAGGGTCTGACATCATATCGAACCAGTTTGGCCCGGGTCTGAGATCAAATCAACCCAGTATGGCCCAGGTCTGAGACCATATCGAATCAGTAGGTGTGGGTCTGAGATCGTATCAAGCCAGTATGGCCTGGGTCTGAGGTCGTATCGAACCAGTATGGCGTGGGTCTGAGATCATATTGAACCAGTATGGCCCGGGTCTGTGATCATATCGAACCAGTATGGCTGGGTCTGAGATCATATCAAACCAGTATGGCCTGGGTCTGAGATCGTAGTGAACCAGTATGGCCCGGGTCTGAGATTGTATCGAAGCAGTATGGCTCAGGTCTGAGATTCTATCAAACCAGTATGGCCTGTGTCTGATATCTGATCGAATCAGTATGGTCTGTGTCTGATATCCGATCGAATCAGTATGGCCCAAGTTGAGATCTTAACGAACCAGTATGGCCCGGGTGTGAGTTCATATCGAACCAGTATGGCCCGGGTTTGAGGTTGTATCGAACCACTATGGCACAGGTCTGAGGTCGTATCAAGCCAGTATGGCCTGGGTCTGAGGTCGTATCGAACCAGTATGGCGTGGGTCTGAGATCATATTGAACCAGTATGGCCCGGGTCTGTGATCATATCGAACCAGTATGGCTGGGTCTGAGATCATATCAAACCAGTATGGCCCGGGTCTGAGATCATATCGAGCCAGCGTGTCAGGGGTCTGACATGGATTCGAACCAGTATGGCCTGGGTCTGAGGACATATCGAACCAGTATGGCCCGGGTCTGAGATTGTATCGAACCAGTATCACCTGGGTCTGAGATCGTATTGAACCATTATTGCCCGGGTCTGAGATCGTATCGAACCAGTATGGCCTGGGTCTGAGATCGTTCCGAACCAGTATCGCCCGGGTCTGACATCATATCGAACAAGTATGGCCAGGTCTGAGATCGTATCGAACCAGTATGGTCCAGGTCTGAGATCTTATTGAATCAGTATGGTATGGATCTGACATCGTATCAAACCAGTATGGTCCAAGTCTGAAACCATTTTGAATCAGTATGGTATGGAACTGAGATCGTATCAAAGCAGTATGGCCCAGGTCTGAAACCATATTGAATCAGTATGGTATGGATCTGAGATCGTATCAAACCAGTATGTCCTATGTCTGAGATCGTATCGAACCACTATAGACCAGGTTTGAGATTGTAGCGAACCAGTATGGCCTGGGTCTGAGATCATATTGAACAAGTATGGCCCGGGTCTGAGATCGTATCGAACAAGTATGGCCTGGGTCTGAGATCGT
Organism: Mobula birostris; assembly: GCF_030028105.1. Taxonomy (NCBI): domain Eukaryota; kingdom Metazoa; phylum Chordata; class Chondrichthyes; order Myliobatiformes; family Myliobatidae; genus Mobula; species Mobula birostris. The sequence continues at coordinate 103,559,008 of NC_092375.1, read as the reverse complement.
TCCGAACCAGTATGGCCCGGTTCTGAGATCATATCGAGCCAGCATGGCACGGGTCTGAGATCGTATCGAACCAGTATGGCCTGGGACTGAGATTGTATCGAACCAGTATGGCTCAGGTCTGAGATCTTATCAAACCAGAATGGTCTAGGTCTGAGATCTTATTGAACTAGTATTGCCCGGGTCTGAGATCGTATCAAACCAGTATGGCCCAGTTCAAAGATCATATCGAACTAGTATGGCCCGGGTCTGAGGTCGTATCGAACCACTATGGCCCGGGTCTGAGATCGTATCGAACTAGTATGGCCTGGGTCTGAGATCGTATCAAACCAGTATGGTCCGGGTCTGAGATCATATCGAGCCAGCATGGCACGGGTCTGACATGGAATCGAACCAGTATGGCCCGGGTCTGAGATTGTATCGAACCAGTATCACCTGGGTCTGAGATCGTATTGAACCATTATTGCCCGGGTCTGAGATCGTATCGAACCAGTACGGTCCAGGTTTGAGATCGTAGCGAACCAGTATGGCCTGGGTCTGAGATCATATTTAACAAGTATGGCCCGGGTCTGAGATCGCATCGAACAAGTATGGCCTGGGTCTGAGATCGTTCCGAACCAGTATCGCCAGGGTCTGACATCATATCGAACCAGTTTGGCCCGGGTCTGAGATCAAATCAACCCAGTATGGCCCAGGTCTGAGACCATATCGAATCAGTAGGTGTGGGTCTGAGATCGTATCAAGCCAGTATGGCCTGGGTCTGAGGTCGTATCGAACCAGTATGGCGTGGGTCTGAGATCATATTGAACCAGTATGGCCCGGGTCTGTGATCATATCGAACCAGTATGGCTGGGTCTGAGATCATATCAAACCAGTATGGCCTGGGTCTGAGATCGTAGTGAACCAGTATGGCCCGGGTCTGAGATTGTATCGAAGCAGTATGGCTCAGGTCTGAGATTCTATCAAACCAGTATGGCCTGTGTCTGATATCTGATCGAATCAGTATGGTCTGTGTCTGATATCCGATCGAATCAGTATGGCCCAAGTTGAGATCTTAACGAACCAGTATGGCCCGGGTGTGAGTTCATATCGAACCAGTATGGCCCGGGTTTGAGGTTGTATCGAACCACTATGGCACAGGTCTGAGGTCGTATCAAACCAGTATGGCCCGGGTCTGAGATCATATCGAGCCAGCAAGGCCTGGGTCTGAGATCATATCGAACCAGTATGTCCCGGGTCTGAGTTCATATCGAACCAGTATGGCCCGGGTATGAGGTCGTAACGAACCACTATGGCCCGGGCCTGAGGACATTTCGAACCAGGATGACCGTGGTCTGAGATCATATCGAACTAGTATTGCACGGCTCTGAGATCATATCGAACTAGTATCGCCTGGGTCTGAGATCATATCTCACCAGTATGGCCCCGGTCTGAGATCACATCAAGCCCGTATGGCCAGGTCTGAGATCGTATCGAACCAGTATGGCTCAGGTCTGAGATCTATCAAACCAGAATGGTCTAGGTCTGAGATCTTATTGAACTAGTATTGCACGGGTCTGAGATCGTATCAAACCAGTATGGCCCAAGTCTGAAACCATATTGAATCAGTATGGTATGGAACTGAGATCGTATCAAAGCAGTATGGCACAGGTCTGAAACCATACTGAATCAGTATGGTATGGATCTGAGATCGTATCAAACCAGTATGTCCTATGTCTGAGATCGTATCGAACCACTATAGACCAGGTTTGAGATCGTAGCGAACCAGTATGGCCTGGGTCTGAGATCATATTGAACAAGTATGGCCCGGGTCTGAGATCGTATCGAACAAGTATGGCCTGGGTCTGAGATCGTTCCGAACCAGTATGGCCCGGGTCTGAGATCGTATCGAGCCAGCATGGCACGGGTCTGACATGGATTCGAACCAGTATGGACCGAGTCTGAGATCTTATCAAACCAGGATGGTCTAGGTCTGAGACCATATTGAACCAGTATTGCTCGGGTCTGAGGTCGTATCAAACCAGTATGGCCCAGGTCTGAAACCATATTGAATCAGTATGGTATGGATCTGAGATTGTATCAAACCAGTATGGCCGATGTCTGAGATCGTATCGAACCAGTATGGCCCAGGTTTGAGATCCTATCGAACAAGTATGGCCTGGGTCTGAGATCGTATCGAACAAGTATGGCCCGGGTCTGAGATCGTATCGAACTAGTATGGCCTGGGTCTGAGATCGTATCAAACCAGTATGGTCCGGGTCTGAGATCATTTCGAGCCAGCATGGCACGGGTCTGACATGGAATCGAACCAGTATGGATCAGGTCTGAGATCGTATCAAACCAGTATGGCCTGGGTCTGAGATCGTATCGAACCAGTGTGGCCCGGGTCTGAGATTGTATCGAACCAGTATGGCCTGGGACTGAGATTGTATCGAACCAGTATGGCTCAGGTCTGAGATCTTATCAAACCAGAATGGTCTAGGTCTGAGATCTTATTGAACTAGTATTGCCCGGGTCTGAGATCGTATCAAACCAGTATGGCCCAGGTCTGAGACCATATTGAATCAGTATGGTATGGAACTGAGATCGTATCAAACCAGTATGGCCCAGGTCTGAAACCATATTGAATCAGTATGGTATGAAACTGAGATCGTATAAAACCAGTATGGCCCAAGTCTGAAACCATATTGAATCAGTATGGTATGGAACTGAGATCGTATCAAACCAGTATGGCCCAGGTCTGAGACCATATTGAATCAGTATGGTATGGAACTGAGATCGTATCAAACCAGTATGGCCCAGGTCTGAAACCATATTGAATCAGTATGGTATGAAACTGAGATCGTATAAAACCAGTATGGCCCAAGTCTGAAACCATATTGAATCAGTATGGTATGGAACTGAGATCGTATCAAAGCAGTATGGCCCAGGTCTGAAACCATATTGAATCAGTATGGTATGGATCGGAGATCGTATCAAACCAGTATGTCCTATGTCTGAGATCGTATCGAACCACTATAGACCAGGTTTGAGATCGTAGCGAACCAGTATGGCCTGGGTCTGAGATCATATTGAACAAGTATGGCCCGGGTCTGAGATCGTATCAAACAAGTATGGCCTGGGTCTGAGATCGTTCCGAACCAGTATGGCCCGGGTCTGAGATCATATCCAGCCAGCATGGCACGGGTCTGAGATCGTATCGAACCAGTATGGCCTGGGACTGAGATTGTATCGAACCAGTATGGCTCAGGTCTGAGATCTTATCAAACCAGCATGGTCTAGGTCTGAGATCTTATTGAACTAGTATTGCCCGGGTCTGAGATCGTATCAAACCAGTATGGCCCAGTTCTAAGATCATATCGAACTAGCATGGCCTGGGTCTGAGATCATATCGAACCAATATGGCACGGGTCTGAAATCATATTGAACTAGTATCTCCTGGGTCTGAGATCATATCGAACCAGTTTGGTCCGGGTCTGTGATCAAATCAACCCAGTATGGCCCAGGTCTGAGACCATGTCGAATCAGTATGGTGTGGGTCTGAGATTCTATCAAACCAGTATGACCTGGGTCTGATAGCCGATCGAATCAGTATGGCCCATGTTAAGATCATATCGAACCAGTATGGCCCAGTTCTGAGATCATATCGAACTTGTATGGCCTGCGTCTGTGATCAATTCGAACCAGTATGGCTGTGTCTGAGATCATATCGAACCAGTATGGCCCAGGTCTGAGATCTTAACGAACCAGTATGGCCCGGTTTGAGGTCGTATCGAACCACTATGGTCCGGGTCTGAGATCATATCGAACTAGTATCGCCTGGGTCTGAGATCATATCTCACCAGTATGGCCCGCGTCTGAGATCATATCGAACTATTATGGCCCGGGTCTGAGATCACATCGAACTATTATCGCCTGGGTCTGAGATCATATCTCACCAGTATGGCCCGGGTCTGAGATCACATCAAGCCCGTATGGCCAGGTCTGAGATCTTATCGAACCAGTATTGCCTGGGACTGAGATTGTATCGAACCAGTATGGCTCAGGTCTGAGATCTTATCAAACCAGGATGGTCCAGGTCTGAGATCGTATTGAACTAGTATTGCCCGGGTCTGAGATCGTATCGAACCAGTTTGGCCCAGGTTTGAGATCGTATCGAACCAGTATGGCCTGGGTCTGAGATCGTTTCGAACCAGTATGGCCCGGGTCTGAGATCCTATCGAGCCAGCATGTCAGGGGTCTGACATGGATTCGAACCAGTATGGCCTGGGTCTGAGGACATATCGAACCAGTATGGCCCGGGTCTGAGATTGTATCGAACCAGTATCACCTGGGTCTGAGATCGTATTGAACCATTATTGCCCGGGTCTGAGATCGTATCGAACCAGTATGGTCCAGGTTTGAGATCGTAGCGAACCAGTATGGCCTCGGTCTGAGATCATATTTAACAAGTATGGCCCGGGTCTGAGATCGTATCGAACAAGTATGGCCTGGGTCTGAGATCGTTCCGAACCAGTATCGCCCGGGTCTGACATCATATCGAACCAGTTTGGCCCGGGTCTGAGATCAAATCAACCCAGTATGGCCCAGGTCTGAGACCATATCGAATCAGTAGGTGTGGGTCTGAGATCATATCAAGCCAGTATGGCCTGGGTCTGAGGTCGTATCGAACTAGTATGGCGTGGGTCTGAGATCATATTGAACCAGTATGGCCCGGGTCTGTGATCATATCGAACCAGTATGGCTGGGTCTGAGATCATATCAAACCAGTATGGCCTGGGTCTGAGATCGTACTGAACCAGTATGGTCCGGGTCTGAGATTGTATTGAACCAGTATGGCCCGGGTCTGAGATTGTATCGAAGCAGTATGGCTCAGGTCTGAGATTCTATCAAACCAGTATGGCCTGTGTCTGATATCTGATCGAATCAGTATGGCCCAAGTTGAGATCTTAACGAACCAGTATGGCCCGGGTGTGAGTTCATATCGAATCAGTATGGCCCGGGTCTGAGATCGTATCGAACCAGTATAGCTCGGGTCTGAGATCATATCGAGCCAGCAAGGCCTGGGTCTGAGATTGTATCGAACGAGTATAGCCTGGGCCTGAGATTGTATCAAACCAGTATGGCCTGGGTCTGAGATCATATCGAACCAGTATGGCCATGGTCTGAGATCATATCGAACCAGTATGGCCCGGGTATGAGGTCGTATCGAACCACTATGGCCCGGGTCTGAGGTCATATCGAACCAGGATGGCCATGGTCTGAGATCATATCGAACTAGTATTGCACGGCTCTGAGATCATATCGAACTACTATCGCCTGGGTCTGAGATCATATCTCACCAGTATGGCCCCGGTCTGAGATCACATCAAGCCCGCATGGCCAGGTCTGAGATCGTATCGAACCAGTATGGCTCAGGTCTGAGATCTTATCAAACCAAAATGGTCTAGGTCTGAGATCTTATTGAACTAGTATTGCCCGGGTCTGAGTTCGTATCAAACCAGTATGGCCCAGGTCTGAGACCATATTGAATCAGTATGGTATCGAACTGAGATCGTATCAAACCAGTATGGCCCAGGTCTGAAACCATATTGAATCAGTATGGTATGGAACTGAGATCGTATCAAACCAGTATGGCCCAAGTCTGAAACCATATTGAATCAGTATGGTATGGAACTGAGATCGTATCAAACCAGTATGGCCCAGGTCTGAAACCATATTTAATCAGTAAGGTATGGATCTGAGATCGTATCAAACCAGTATGTCCTATGTCTGAGATCGTATCGAACCACTATGGTCCAGGTTTGAGATCGTAGCGAACCAGTATGGCCTGGGTCTGAGATCATATTTAACAAGTATGGCCTGGGTCTGAGATCGTTCCGAACCAGTATGGCCCGGGTCTGAGATCATATCGAGCCAGTATGGCACGGGTCTGAGATCATATCGAACCAGTATGGCCTGGGTCTGTGATCATATCGAACCAGTATGGCTGGGTCTGAGATCATATCAAAACAGTATGGCTGTGTCTGAGATCGTATCGAACCAGTATGGCACAGGTTTGAGATCGTATCGAACCAGAATGGCCTGGGTCTGAGATCATATCGAACCAGTATGGCCCAGGTCTGAGATCTTAACGAAGCAGTATGGCCTGGGTCTGATATCGTATCGAACTAGTATGACCTGGGACTGAGAACGTTTCGAACCAGTATGGACCAGGTCTGGGATCATATCGAGCCAGCATGGCACGGGTCTGACATGGATCCGAACCAGTATGGACCGGGTCTGAGTACATATCGAACCAGTATGGCCCGGGTCTGAGATCGTATCAAACCTATATGGCCCGGGTCTGAGATCATATCAAACCAGTATGGTCTGGGTCTGAGATCGTATTGAACCATTATTGCCCGGGTCTGAGATCGTATCAAACCAGTACGGTCCGTGTCTGAGATCATATCGAGCCAGCATGGCCCGGGTCTGAGATTGTATCGAACGAGAATAGCCTGGGCCTGAGATTGTATTGAACCATTATGGCCTGGGTCTGAGATCATATCGAACCAGTATGGCCCGGGTCTGAGTTCATATCGAACCAGTATGGCCCGGGTATGAGGTCATATCGAACCACTATGGCCCGGGTCTGAGGTCATATCGAACCAGGATGGCCATGGTCTGAGATCATATCGAACTAGTATGGCACGGCTCTGAGATCATATCGAACTAGTATCGCCTCGGTCTGAGATCATATCTCACCAGTATGGCCCCGGTCTGAGATCACATCAAGCCAGTATGGCCAGGTCTGAGATCGTATCGAACCAGTATGGCCTGGGACTGAGATTGTATCGAACCAGTATGGCTCAGGTCTGATATCTTATCAAACCAGAATGGTCCAGGTCTGAGATCTTATTGAACTAGCATTGCCCGGGTCTGAGATCGTATCAAACCAGTATGGCCCAGGTCTGACACCATATTGAATCAGTATGGTATGGAACTGAGATCGTATCAAACCAGTATGGCCCAGGTCTGAAACCATATTGAATCAGTATGGTATGGAACTGAGATCGTATAAAACCAGTATGGCCCAGGTCTGAAACCATATTGAATCAGTATGGTATGGATCTGACATCGTATCAAACCGGTATGGCCCAAGTCTGAAAGCATATTGAATCAGTATGGTATGGAACTGAGATTGTATCAAAGCAGTATGGCCCAGGTCTGAAACCATATTGAATCAGTATGGTATGGATCTGAGATCGTATCAAACCAGTATGTCCTATGTCTGAGATCGTATCGAACCACTATGGTCCAGGTTTGAGATCGTAGCGAACCAGTATGGCCTGGGTCTGAGATCATATTTAACAAGTATGGCCCGGGTCTGAGATCGTATCGAACAAGTATGGCCTGGGTCTGAGATCGTTCCGAACCAGTATGGCCCGGGTCTGAGATCATATCGAGCCAGCATGGCACGGGTCTGAGATCATATCGAACCAGTATGGCCTGGGTCTGTGATCATATCGAACCAGTATGGCTGGGTCTGAGATCATATCAAAACAGTATGGCTGTGTCTGAGATCGTATCGAACCAGTATGGCACAGGTTTGAGATCGTATCGAACCAGAATGGCCTGGGTCTGAGATCATATCGAACCAGTATGGCCCAGGTCTGAGATCTTAACGAAGCAGTATGGCCCGGGTCTGATATCGTATCGAACTAGTATGACCTGGGACTGAGAACATTTCGAACCAGTATGGACCAGGTCTGGGATCATATCGAGCCAGCATGGCACGGGTCTGACATGGATCCGAACCAGTATGGACCGGGTCTGAGTACATATCGAACCAGTATGGCCCGGGTCTGAGATCGTATCAAACCTATATGGCCCGGGTCTGAGATCGTATCAAACCAGTATGGTCTGGGTCTGAGATCGTATTGAACCATTATTGCCCAGGTCTGAGATCGTATCAAACCAGTACGGGCCGTGTCTGAGATCATATCGAGCCAGCATGGCCCGGGTCTGAGATTGTATCGAACGAGAATAGCCTGGCCCTGAGATTGTATTGAACCAGTATGGCCTGGGTCTGAGATCATATCGAACCAGTATGGCCCAGTTCTCAGATCATTTCGAACTAGTATGTCCCGGGTCTGAGATCATATCGAGCTAGTATGGCCCGGGTCTGAGATCGTATCGAACCAATATGGCTGGGCCTGAGATCGTATTGAACCAGTATGGCATGGGTCTGAGAACGTATTGAACCAGTATGGCATGGGTCTGAGATCGTATAGCACTAGTATGGCATGCGTCTGAGATCGTATTGAACCAGTATGGCTGGGTCTGAGATCATATCAAACCAGTATGGCCTGGGTCTGAGATCGTATCGAACCAGGATGGCCATGGTCTGAGATCATATCGAACTAGTATGGTCTGGGTCTGAGATTGTGTCCAACCAGAATGGCCCGGTCTAAGTTCATATCGAACCAGTATGTCCTGGTTCTGAGATTGTACTGAACCAGTATGAACTGGTTCTGAGATCGTATCGAACTAGTGTGGCCTGGGACTGAGACCGTATCGAACTTGTATGGCCCGGGTCTTAGATCATATCGAGCCAGCATGTCCCGGGTCTGACATGGATTCGAAAGAGTATGGCCCGGGTCTGAGTACATATCGAACCAGTATGGCCGGGGTCTGAGATTGTATCGAACCAGTATAGCATGAGCCTGAGATTATATTCAACCAGTATGACCTGGGTCTGAGCTCGTATCGAACCAATATGGCTGGGCCTGAGATCATATTGAACCAGTGTGGCATGGGTCTGAGAACGTTTCGAACCAGTTTGGCCCAGGTCTGGGATCATATCGAGCCAGCATGGCACGGGTCTGACATGGATCCGAACCAGTATGGCCCGGGTCTGAGTACATATCGAACCAGTATGGCCCGGGTCTGAGATTGTATCGAACCAGTATCGCCTGGGCCTGAGATTGTATTGAAGCAATATGGCCCGGGTCTGAGATCGTATCGAACCAGTATGGCTCAGGTCTGAGATCGTATCAAACCAGTATGGTCTGGCTCTGAGATCGTATTGAACCAGTGTTGTCAGGGTCTGAGATCGAATCGAACCAGTATGGCCCAGTTCTGAGACAATATCGAACCAGTATGGCCCGGGTCTGAGATAATATCGAACCAGTATGGCCCGGGTCTGAGGTCGTATTGAACCAGTATGGCCCGGGTCTGAGGTCGTATCGAACCAGGATGGCCATGGTCTGAGATCACATCGAACTAGTATGGTCCGGGTCTGAGATTGAGTCCAACCAGAATGGCCCGTTCTGAGATCGTATCGAACCAGTATCTCCTGGTTCTGAGATCGTATTGAACCAGTATGGCCCGGGTCTGAGATTGTATCGAACTAGTGTGGCCTGGGTCTGAGACCGTATCGAACTAGTATGGCCCAGGTCTGAGATCATATCGATCCAGCATGTCCTGGGTCTGACATGGTCTCGAAACAGTATGGCCCGGGTCTGAGTACATATCGAACCAGTATGGCCCCAGTCTGAGATTGTATCAAACCAGTATAGCCCGGGTCTGAGATTGTATCGAACCAGTATTGCCCGGGTCTAAGATCGTATTGAACCAGTATGGCCCGGGTCTGAGATCGTATCGAACCTATATGGCCCGGGTCTGAGATCGTATCAAACCAGTATGGTCTGGGTCTGAGATCGTATTGAACCATCATTGGCCAGGTCTGAGATCGTATCGAGCCAGCATGGCCGGTGTCTGAGATTGTATAGAACGAGAATAGCCTGGCCCTGAGATTGTATTGAACCAGTATGGCCTGGGTCTAAGATCATATCCAACCACTATGGCCCAGTTCTCAGATCATTTCGAACTAGTATGGCCCGGGTCTGAGATCATATCGAGGTAGTATGGCCCGGGTCTGAGATTGTATCGAACCAATATGGCTGGGCCTGAGATCGTATTGAACCAGTATGGCATGGGTCTGAGAACGTATTGAACCAGTATGGCCTGGGTCTGTGATCATATCGAACCAGTATGGATGGGTCTGAGATCATATCAAAACAGTTTGGCTGTGTCTGAGATCGTATCGAGCCATATGGCACAGGTTTGAGATCGTATCGAACCAGAATGGCTTGGGTCTGAGATCATATCGAACCAGTATGGCCCAGGTCTGAGATCTTAACGAAGCAGTATGGCCCGGGTCTGATATCGTATCGAACTAGTATGACCTGGGACTGAGAACGTTTCGAACCAGTATGGCCCAGGTCTGAGATCATATTGAACCAGTATGGCCCAGTTCTGAGATCATATCGAACTAGCATGGCCCGGGTCTGAGATCATATCGAACTAGTATGGCCCGGGTCTGAGATCATATCGAACCAGTATGACACGGAACTGAGATCATATCGAAATAGTATCGCCTGTGTCTGAGATCATATCGAACCAGTTTCGCCCGGGGTGAGATCAAATCAACCCAGTATGGCCCAGGTCTGAGACCATGTAAAATCAGTATGCTGTGGGTCTGAGATAGTATCAAGCCAGTACGGCCTGGGTCTGAGATCGTATCGAACCAGTATGGCCATGGTCTGTGATCATATCGAACTAGTATGGTCTGGGCTTGAGATTGTGTCCAACCAGAATGGCCCGGTCTGAGATCGTATCGAACCAGTATGTCCTGGTTCTGAGATTGTATTCAACCAGTATGACCCGGGTCTGAGATCGTATCGAACTCGTGTGGCCTGGGACTGAGACCGTATCGAACTAGTATGGCCCGGGTCTCAGATCATATCGAGCCAGCATGTCCCGGGTCTGACATGGATTCGAAAGTGTATGGCCCGGGTCTGAGTACATATCGAACCAGTATGGCCCAGGTCTGAGTTTGTATCAAACCAGTATCGACTGGGCCTGAGATTGTATTCAACCAATATGGCCCGGTCTGAGCTCGTATCGAACCAGTATGGCTCAGGTCTGAGATCGTATCAAACCAGTATGGCCTGAGTCTGAGATCGTATCGAACCAGGATGGCCATGGTCTGTGATCATATCGAACCAGTATGGCCTGGGTCTGAGATTGCATCGAACCAGTATAGCCTGAGCCAGAGATTGTATTGAACCAGTATGGCCCGGGTCTGCGATTGGATTGAACTAGTATTGCCCGGGTCTAAGATCGTATCGAACCAATATGGCCCAGGTCTGAGACCATATCGAATCAGTATGGTATGGGTCTAAGATCATATCAAACCAGTTTGGTCTGGGTCTGAGATTGTATCGAACCCATATGGCTCAGGTCTGAGATTGTATCAAACCAGTATGGGCTGTGTGTGAGATCGTATCGAATCAGTATGGCCCAGGTCTGAGATCATATCGAACCAGTATGGCCCAGTTCTGAGATCATATCGAACTAGCATGGTCCAGGTCTGAGATCATAACGAACCAGTATGGCACGAGTCTGAGATCAAATCAACCCAGTACGGCCCAGGTCTGAGACCATATCGAATTAGTATGGTGTGGGTCTGAGATCGTATCAAGACAGTATGGCCTGGGTCTGAGATCTTATCGAACAATTATGGCCCGGGTCTGAGATCATATCGAACTAGTATGGCCCGGGTCTGAGATCATATCGAACCACTATGGCACGGGTCTGAGATCATATCGAAATAGTATCGCCTGGGTCTGAGATCATATCGAACCAGTTTCGCCCGGGGTGAGATCAAATCAACCCAGTATGGCCCAGGTCTGAGACCATGTAAAATCAGTATGGTGTGGGTCTGAGATCGTATCAAGCCAGTACGGCCTGGGTCTGAGATCGTATCGAACCAGTATGGCCTGGGTCTGAGATCATATTGAACCAGTATGGCCTGGGTCTGTGATCATATGGAACCAGTATGGCTGTGTCTGAGATCATATCAAAACAGTATGGCTGTGTCTGAGATCGTATCGAACCAGTATGGCCCAGGTCTGAGATCTTAACGAAGCAGTATGGCCCGGGTCTGATATCGTATCGAACTAGTATGACCTGGGACTGAGAACGTTTCGAACCTGTTTGGCCCAGGTCTGGGATCATATCGAGCCAGCATGGCACGGGTCTGACATGGATCCGAACCAGTATGGCCCGGGTCTGAGTACATATTGAACCAGTATGGCCCGGGTCTGAGATTGTATCGAACCAGTATCGCCTGGGCCTGAGATTGTATTGAAGCAATATGGCCCGGGTCTGAGATCGTATCGAACCAGTATGGCTCAGGTCTGAGATCGTATCAAACCAGTATGGTCTGGCTCTGAGATCGTATTGAACCAGTGTTGTCAGGGTCTGAGATCGAATCGAACCAGTATGGCCCAGTTCTGAGACAATATCGAACCAGTATGGCCCGGGTCTGAGATCATATCGAACCAGTATGGCCCGGGTCTGAGGACGTATTGAACCAGTATGGCCCGGGTCTGAGGTCGTATTGAACCAGGATGGCCATGGTCTGAGATCACATCGAACTAGTATGGTCCGGGTCTGAGATTGAGTCCAACCAGAATGGCCCGTTCTGAGATCGTATCGAACCAGTATCTCCTGGTTCTGAGATCGTATTGAACCAGTATGGCCCGGGTCTGAGATCGTATCGAACCAGTATGGCCTGGGTCTGAGATCATATCGAACCAGTTTGTCCCGGGTCTGGGATCAAATCAACCCAGTATGGCCCAGGTCTGAGACCATATCGATTCAGTATCGTATGGGTCTGAGAACGTATCAAACCAGTATGGCCTGGGTCTGAGATCGTATCAAACCAGGATGGCCATGGTCTGAGATCATATCGAACTAGTATGGTCTGGGTCTGAGATTGTGTCCAACCAGAATGGCCCGGTCTAAGTTCGTATCGAACCAGTATGTCCTGGTTCTGAGATTGTATTGAACCAGTATGAACCGGTTCTGAGATCGTATCGAACTAGTGTGGCCTGGGACTGAGACCGTATCGAATTTGTATGGCCCGGGTCTTAGATCATATCGAGCCAGCATGTCCCGGGACTGACATGGATTTGAAAGAGTATGGCCCGGGTCTGAGTACATATCGAACCAGTATGGCCCGGATCTGAGATTATATCGAACCAGTATAGCATGAGCCTGAGATTATATTCAACCAGTATGGCCTGGGTCTGAGCTCGTATTGAACCAATACGGCCTGGGTCTGAGATCTTATTGAACCAGTATGGCATGGGTCTGAGATCGAATTGAACCAGTATGTCCCAGGTCTGAGATCGTGTCGAACCAGTATGGCTCAGGTCTAAGATTGTATCGAACCAGTATGGCCTGTGTCTGATATCCGAACGAATCAGTATGGCCCAGGTTGAGATCATATCGATCCAGTATGGCCCAGTTCTGAGATCATATCGAACTAGTATGGCCTGGGTCTCAGATCATATCGAACTAGTATGGCCCGGGTCTGAGATTATATCAAACTAGTATTGCCTGGGTCTGAGATCATATCTCACCAGTATGGCCCGGATCTGAGATCACATCAAGCCCGTATTGCCAGGTCTGAGATCGTATCGAACCAGTATGGCCTGGGACTGAGATTGTATCGAACCAGTATGGCTCAGGTCTGAGATCTTATCAAACCAGGATTGTCTAGGTCTGAGATCTTATTGAACTAGTATTGCCCGGGTCTGAGATCGTATCAAACCAGTATGGCCTAGGTCTGAGATCGTATCGAACCAGGATGGCCATGGTCTGTGATCATATCGAACTAGTATGGTCTGGGCCTGAGATTGTGTCCAACCAGAATGGCCCGGTCTGAGATCGTATCGAACCAGTATGTCCTGGTTCTGAGATTGTATTCAACCAGTATGACCCGGGTCTGAGATCGTATCGAACTAGTGTGGCCTGGGTCTTAGATCATATCGAGCCAGCATGTCCCGGGTCTGACATGGATTTGAAAGTGTATGGCCCGGGTCTGAGTACATATCGAACCAGTATGGCCCGTGTCTGAGATTGTATCGAACCAGTATAGCCTGAGCCTGAGATTGTATTGAACCAGTATGGCCTGGGTCTGAGATTGGATTGAACCAGTATTGCCCGGGTCTAAGATCGTATCGAACCAGTATGGCCCAGGTCTGAGACCATATCGAATCAGTATGGTATGGGTCTAAGATCGTATCAAACCAGTATGGTCTGGGTCTGAGATCGTATTGAACCATTATTGCCCGGGTCTGAGATTGTATCGAACCAGTATGGCCTGGGTCTGAGATCGTATCCAACCCATATGGCTCAGGTCTGAGATTGTATCAAACCAGTATGGCCTGTGTCTGAGATCGTATCGAATCAGTATGGCCCAGGTCTGAGATCATATCGAACCAGTATGGCCCAGTTCTGAGATCATATCGAACTAGCATGGCCCGGGTCTGAGATCATATCGTACTAGTATGGCCCGGGTCTGAGACCATATCGAACCAGTATGGCACGGGTCTGAGATCATATCGAACTAGTATCGCCTGGGTCTGAGATCATATCGAACCAGTTTCGCCCGGGGTGAGATCAAATCAACCCAGTATGGCCCAGGTCTGACACCATGTAAAATCAGTATGGTGTGGGTCTGAGATCGTATCAAGCCAGTACGGCCTGGGTCTGAGATCGTATCGAACCAGTATGGCCTGGGTCTGAGATCATATTGAACCAGTATGGCCCGGGTCTGTGATCATATTGAACCAGTATGGCTGGGTCTGAGATCATATCAAAACAGTATGGCCTGGGTCTGAGATCTTAACGAACCAGTATGGCCCGTGTCTAAGTTCGTATCGAACCAGTATGTCCTGTGTCTGAGATTGTATCGAACAAGTATGGCCCGGGTCTGAGATCGTATCGAACTAGTATAGCCTGTGTTTGAGATCGTTTCGAACCAGTATGGCCCGGGTCTGAGATCATATCAAGCCAGCATGACACGGGTCTGAATTGGATTCGAACCAGTATGGCCCGAGTCTGAGTACATATCGACCCAGTATGGCCCGGGTCTGAGTTTGTATCAAACCAGTATCGCCTGGGCCTGAGATTGTATTCAACCAATATGGCCCGGACTGAGATCGTATCGAACCAGTATGGCTCAGGTCTGAGACCGTATCAAACCAGTATGGCCTGAGTCTGAGATCGTATCGAACCAGGATGGCCATGGTCTGTGATCATATCGAACTAGTATGGTCTGGGCCTGAGATTGTGTCCAACCAGAATGGCCTGGGTCTGAGATCATATCGAACCAGTATGGCCCAGGTCTGAGATCTTAACGAAGCAGTATGGCCCGGGTCTGATATCGTATCGAACTAGTATGACCTGGGACTGAGAACATTTCGAACCAGTATGGACCAGGTCTGGGATCATATCGAGCCAGCATGTCCCGGGTCTGACATGGATTCGAAAGTGTATGGCCCGGGTCTGAGTACATATCGAACCAGTATGGCCCGTGTCTGAGATTGTATCAAACCAGTATAGCCTGAGCCTGAGATTGTATTGAACCAGTATGGCCCGGGTCTGAGATTGTATCGAACCAGTATGGCTGGGTCTGAGATCGTATTGAACCAGTATTGCCCGGGTCTGTGATCGTATCAAACCAGTATGGCTCAGGTCTGAGATTCTATCAAACCAGTATGACCTGTGTCTGATATCCGTTCGAATCAGTATGTCCCAGGTTGAGATCATATCGAACCAGTATGGCCCAGTTCTGAGATCATATCGAACTTGTATGGCTCTCGTCTGTGATCACATCGAACCAGTATGGCTGTGCCTGAGATGGTATTGAAGCAATACGGCCCGGGTCTGAGATCGTATCGAACCAGTATGGCTCAGGTCTGAGATCGAATCAAACCAGTATGGTCTGGCTCTGAGATCGTATTGAACCAGTGTTGCCAGGGTCTGAGATCGAATCGAACCAGTATGGCCCAGTTCTGAGACAATATCGAACCAGTATGGCCCGGGTCTGAGATCATATCGAACCAGTACGGCCTGGGTCTGAGGTCGTATCGAACTAGTATGGCCCGGGTCTGAGGTCGTATCGAACCAGGATGGCCATGGTCTGAGATCACATCGAACTAGTATGGTCCGGGTCTGAGATTGAGTCCAACCAGAATGGCCCGTTCTGAGATCGTATCGAACCAGTATGTCCTGGTTCTGAGATCGTATTGAACCAGTATGGCCCGGGTCTGAGATCGTATCGAACTAGTGTGGCCTGGGTCTGAGACCATATCGAACTAGTATGGCCCAGGTCTGAGATCATATCGATCCAGCATGTCCTGGGTCTGACATGGACTCGAAACAGTATGGCCCGGGTCTGAGTACATATTGAACCAGTATGGCCCCAGTCTGAGATTGTATCAAACCAGTATAGCCCGGGTCTGAGATTGTATCGAACCAGTATTGCCCGGGTCTAAAATCGTATCGAACCAGTATGGCCCAGGTCTGAGATCATATCAAACCAGTATGGTCTGGGTCTGAGATCGTATTGAACCATTATTGCCCGAGTCTGAGATCGTATCAAACCAGTATGGCCCGGGTCTGAGATCGTATCAAACCAGTATGGGCCGTGTCTGAGATCATATCGAGCCAGCATGGCCCGGGTCTGAGATTGTATCGAACAAGAATAGCCTGGCCCTGAGATTGTATTGAACCAGTATGGCCTGGGTCTGAGATCATATCGAACCAGTATGGCCCAGTTCTCAGATCATTTCGATCTAGTATGGCCCGGGTCTGAGATCATATCGAGCTAGTATGGCCCGGGTCTGAGATCGTATCGAACCAATATGGCTGTGCCTGAGATCGTATTGAACCAGTATGGCCCGGGTCTGAGATCGTATCGAACTAGTATGGCTCAGGTCTGAGATTCTATCAAACCAGTATGTCCTGTGTCTGATATCCGATCGAATCAGTATGGCACAGGTTGAGATCTTAACGAACCAGTATGGCCCGGGTGTGAGTTCATATCAAACTTGTATGGCCTGCATCTGAGATCATATCGAACCAGTATGGCACGGGTCTGAGATCATATCGCACTAGTATCGTCTGGGTCTGAGATCATATCAAACCAGTATGGCCTGTGTCTGAGATTGTATCGAACCAGTATGGCCCAGGTTTGAGATCGTATCGAACCAGCATGGCTGGGTCTGAGAACATATCAAACCAGTATGGCCTGGGTCTGAGATCGTATCGAACCAGGATGGCCATGGTCTGAGATCATATCGAACTAGTATGGTCTGGGTCTGAGATTGCGTCCAACCAGAATGGCCCGGTCTAAGTTCGTATCGACCCAGTATGTCCTGGTTCTCAGATTGTATTGAACCAGTATGACCCGGTTCTGAGATCGTATCGAACTAGTGTGGCCTGGGACTGAGACCGTATCGAACTTGTATGGCCCGGGTCTTAGATCATATCGAGCCAGCATGTCCCGGGTCTGACATGGATTCGAAAGAGTATGGCCCGGGTCTGAGTACATATCGAACCACTATGGCCCGGATCTGAGATTGTATCGAACCAGTATAGCATGAGCCTGAGATTGTATTCAACCAGTATGGCCTGGGTCTGAGCTCGTATTGAACCAATATGGCCTGGGTCTGAGATCTTATTGAACCAGTATGGCCTGGGTCTGAGATCGAATTGAACCAGTATGTCCCAGGTCTGAGATCGTGTCGAACCAGTATGGCTCAGGTCTAAGATTGTATCGAACCAGTATGGCCTGTGTCTGATATCCGAATGAATCAGTATGGCCCAGGTTGAGATCATATCGATCCAGTATGGCCCAGTTCTGAGCTCATATCGAACTAGTATGGCCTGGGTCTCAGATCATATCGAACTAGTATTGCCTGGGTCTGAGATCATATCTGACCAGTATGGCCCGGATCTGAGATCACATCAAGCCCGTATTGCCAGGTCTGAGATCGTATCGAACCAGTATGGCCTGGGACTGAGATTGTATCGGACCAGTATGGCCCAGGTCAGAGATCATATCTAATTAGTATGGTCTGGATCTGAGATCATATAGAAGCGGTATGGTCTGGTTCTGAGATCATATCGAACCACTATGGCCCGAGTCTGAGATTGTATCGAACCAGTATGGCCTGGGTCTGAGATCATATCGAACCAGTATGGCCCAGTTCTGAGATCATACCGAACTAGTGTCGCCTCGGTCTGAGATCATATCGAACCAGTTTGGCCCGGGTCTGAGATCAAATCAAATCAGTATGGTGTGGGTCTGAGATCGTATCAAACCAGTATGGCCTGGGCCTGAGACCGTATCGAACCAGTGTGGCCTGGGTCTGAGTTCATATTGAACCAGTATTGCTGGGTCTGAGATCATATCAAACCAGTGTTGCCTGGGTCTGAGATCGTATCGAACCAATATGGCTGGGTCTTAGATCGTATTGAACCAGTATGGCCTGGGTCTGAGACCGTATTGAACCAGTATGGCATGGGTCTGAGATCGTATTGAACCAGTATGGCCCGGTTCTGAGATCGTATCGAACCAGTATGGCTCAGGTCTGAGATTCTATCAAACCAGTATAGCCTGTGTCTGAGATCATATCTCTCCAGTCTGGCCTGGGTCTGAGATCACATCAAGCCAGTATGGCCAGGTCTGAGATCATATCGAACCAGTATGGCCTGGGTCTGAGATCACATCAAGCCAGTATGGCCCGGGTCTGAGATCGTGTCGAACTAATATGGCCTGGGTCTGAGATCGTACTGAAGCAGTATGGCCTGCATCTGAGATCCTATTGAACCAGTATGGCCCCAGTCTGAGATTGTATCGAACCAGTATGGCCTGGGTCTGAGATCAT
Source organism: Mobula birostris (assembly GCF_030028105.1). Taxonomy (NCBI): domain Eukaryota; kingdom Metazoa; phylum Chordata; class Chondrichthyes; order Myliobatiformes; family Myliobatidae; genus Mobula; species Mobula birostris. Next base: position 103,540,214 of record NC_092375.1, on the reverse strand, counting down.
ATCGAACCAGTATGGCCCAGTTCTGAGATCATACCGAACTAGTGTCGCCTAGGTCTGAGATCATATCGAACCAGTTTGGCTCGGGTCTGAGATCAAATCAAATCAGTATGGTGTGGGTCTGAGATCGTATCAAACCAGTATGGCCTGGGCCTGAGACCGTATCGAACCAGTGTGGCCTGGGTCTGAGTTCATATTGAACCAGTATTGCTGGGTCTGAGATCATATCAAACCAGTGTTGCCTGGGTCTGAGATCGTATCGAACCAATATGGCTGGGTCTTAGATCGTATTGAACCAGTATGGCCTGGGTCTGAGACCGTATTGAACCAGTATGGCATGGGTCTGAGATCGTATTGAACCAGTATGGCCCGGTTCTGAGATCGTATCGAACCAGTATGGCTCAGGTCTGAGATTCTATCAAACCAGTATAGCCTGTGTCTGAGATCATATCTCTCCAGTCTGGCCCGGGTCTGAGATCACATCAAGCCAGTATGGCCAGGTCTGAGATCATATCGAACCAGTATGGCCCGGGTCTGAGATCATATCGAACAGCATGGCCTTGGCCCGAGATCGTATCGAACTAGTATGGTCTAGGTCTGAGATTGTTTCCAACCAGAATGGCCCCGATCTGAGATCGTATCGAACCAGTATGTCCTGGCTCTGAGATTGTATCGAAACAGTATTGCCCGGGTCTGAGATCGTATCACACCAGTATGGCCTGGGTCTGAGACTGTATCGAACTAGTATGGCCTGGGTCTGAGATCATATTGCACCAGTATGGCCCGGGTCTGAGATCATATCGAGCCAGCATGGCCCGGGTCTGACATCAATTCGAACCATTATGGCCCGGGTCTGAGATTGTATCGAACCAGTATAGCCTGGACCTGAGATTGTATTGAACCAGTATGGCCTGGATCTGAGATCGTATCGAACCAGTATGGCCTAGGTCAGTGATCATATCGAACCAGTATGGCCCGGGTCTGAATTCATATCGAACTAGTATGGTCCGGGTCTGAAATTGATTCGAACTAACATGGCCCAGGTCCGAGATTGTATCGAACCAGTATGGCCAGGTCTGAGATTGATTCGAACTAGCATTGCCTGGGTCTGCAATCATATCAAACCAGTATTGCCCAGGTCTGAGACCATATCGAATCAGTATCGTATGGGTCTGAGAACGTATCAAACTAGTATGGCCTGGGTCTGTGATCATATCGAATCAGTATGGACGGGGTGTGAGATCATATCGAACCAGTATGGCCTGGGTCTGAGTTCATATCGAACCAGTATGGCCCGGGTCTGAGGTCGTATCGAACGACTATGGCCCGGGTCTGAGGTCGTATCGAACCAGGATGGCCAACGTCTGATATCATATCGAACTAGTATGGCACGGGTCTGAGATCATATCGAACTAGTATCGCCTGGGTCTGAGATCATATCTCACCAGTATGGCCCAGGTGTGAGATCGTATCGAACCAGTATGGCCTGCGACTGAGATTGTATCGAACCAGTATGGCTCAGGTCTGAGATCTTATCAAACCAGAATGGTCTAGGTCTGAGATCGTATTTAAGTAGTATTGCCCGCGTCTGAGATCATATCAAACCAGTATGGCCCAGGTCTGAGACCATATTGAATCAGTATGGTATGGATCTGAGATTGTATCAAACCAGTATGGCCTATGTCTGAGATCGTATCGAACCAGTATGGCCCCAGTCTGAGATTGTATCGAACCAGTATAGCCTGGGCTTGAGATTATATTGAACCAGTATGGCCCGGGTCTGAGATTGGATCGAACCAGTATTGCCCGGGTCTAAGATCGTATCGAACCAGTATAGCCCAGGTCTGAGATCGTATCGAATCTATATGGCCCGGGTCTGAGATCGTATCAAACCAGTATGGTCTGGGTCTGAGATCGTATTGAACCATTATTGCCCGGGTCTGAGATCGTATCAAACCAGTATGGGCCGTGTCTGAGATCATATCGAGCCAGCATGGCCCGGGTCTGAGATTGTATCGAACGAGAATAGCCTGGCCCTGAGATTGTATTGAACCAGTATGGCCTGGGTCTGAGATCATATCGAACCAGTATGGCCCAGTTCTCAGATCATTTCGATCTAGTATGGCCCGGGTCTGAGATCATATCGAGCTAGTATGGCCCGGGTCTGAGATCGTATCGAACCAATATGGCTGTGCCTGAGATCGTATTGAACCAGTATGGCCCGGGTCTGAGATCGTATCGAACTAGTATGGCTCAGGTCTGAGATTCTATCAAACCAGTATGTCCTGTGTCTGATATCCGATCGAATCAGTATGGCACAGGTTGAGATCTTAACGAACCAGTATGGCCCGGGTGTGAGTTCATATCAAACTTGTATGGCCTGCATCTGAGATCATATCGAACCAGTATGGCACGGGTCTGAGATCATATCGCACTAGTATCGTCTGGGTCTGAGATCATATCAAACCAGTATGGCCTGTGTCTGAGATTGTATCGAACCAGTATGGCCCAGGTTTGAGATCGTATCGAACCAGCATGGCTGGGTCTGAGAACATATCAAACCAGTATGGCCTGGGTCTGAGATCGTATCAAACCAGGATGGCCATGGTCTGAGATCATATCGAACTAGTATGGTCTGGGTCTGAGATTGCGTCCAACCAGAATGGCCCGGTCTAAGTTCGTATCGAACCAGTATGTCCTGGTTCTCAGATTGTATTGAACCAGTATGACCCGGTTCTGAGATCGTATCGAACTAGTGTGGCCTGGGACTGAGACCGTATCGAACTTGTATGGCCCGGGTCTTAGATCATATCGAGCCAGCATGTCCCAGGTCTGACATGGATTCGAAAGAGTATGGCCCGGGTCTGAGTACATATCGAACCACTATGGCCCGGATCTGAGATTGTATCGAACCAGTATAGCATGAGCCTGAGATTGTATTCAACCAGTATGGCCTGGGTCTGAGCTCGTATTGAACAAATATGGCCTGGGTCTGAGATCTTATTGAACCAGTATGGCCTGGGTCTGAGATCAAATTGAACCAGTATGTCCCAGGTCTGAGATCGTGTCGAACCAGTATGGCTCAGGTCTAAGATTGTATCGAACCAGTATGGCCTGTGTCTGATATCCGAACGAATCAGTATGGCCCAGGTTGAGATCATATCGAACTAGTATGGCCTGGGTCTCAGATCATATCAAACTAGCATGGCCCGGGTCTGAGATTATATCGAACTAGTATTGCCTGGGTCTGAGATCATATCTCACCAGTATGGCCCGGATCTGAGATCACATCAAGCCCGTATTGCCAGGTCTGAGATCGTATCGAACCAGTATGGCCTGGGACTGAGATTGTATCGAACCAGTATGGCCCAGGTCAGAGATCATATCTAATTAGTATGGTCTGGGTCTGAGATCATATAGAAGCGGTATGGTCTGGTTCTGAGATCATATCGAACCACTATGGCCCGAGTCTGAGACCATATCGAACCAGAATGGTCTGGCTCTGTGATCGTATCGACCCAGTATGGCCCGGGTCTGAGATCGTATTGAACCAGTATGGCCTGGGTCTGAGATCGTATCGAACTAGTATGGCCTGGGTCTGAGGTCATATCGAACCAGTATGGCCCGGGTCTGAGATCGTATCGAACCAGCATTGCCCGGGTCTAAGATCGTATCGAACCAGTATAGCCCAGGTCTGAGATCGTATCGAATCAGTATGGCCTGGGTCTGAGATCGTATCGACCCAGTATGGTCTGGGTCTGAGATCGTATCGAAGCAGTATGGCCTGGGTCTGCGATCGTATCGAATCAGTATGCCTTGGGTCTGAGATCATATCGAACCAGTATGGCCCGGGTCTGAGATCGTATCGAACCAGTATTGCCCGGGTCTAAGATCGTATCGAACCAGTATGGCCAGGTCTGAGACCATTTCGAACCAGTATGGCCCTGGTCTGAGACCGTATCGAACTAGTATGGCCTGGGTCTGACATGGATCCGAACCAGTATGGCCCGGGTCTGATATCGTATCGAACCAGTATGATCTGGGTCAGAGATCATATCGAACCAGCATGGCCCGTGTCTGAGAAAGTATCGAACCAGTGTGGCCCGGGTCTGAGTATGATTCGAACCAGCATGGCCCAGGTCTGCGATCATATTGAACCAGTATGGCTCAGGTCTGAGATCGTTTCATACCAGTATGGTCTGGGTCTGAGATCGTATTGAACCAGTATTGCCCGGGTCTGAGATCGTATCGAACAAGCATGGCCCGGGTCTTAGATCGTATGGAACCAGTATGGCCCGGGTCTGATATCGTATCGAGCCAGTATGGCTCAGTTCTGAGGTCAGATCAAACCAGTATGGCCTGGGTCTGAGATCATATCGAACCAGTATGGCCCAGTTCTGAGTTCATATCGAACCAGTATGGCACAGGTCTGAGATCGTATTGAACCAGTATGGCCCGGGTCTGAGATCGTATCCAACCAAGATGGCCTTGGTCTGAGATCATATCGAACTAGCATGGTCTTGGTCTGAGATTGTTTCCAATCAGAATGGCATCAATCTGAGATCGTATCGAACCAGTATGTCCTGGGTCTTAAATCGTATCGAACCAGTATGGCCCTGGTCTGAGACCGTATCGAACTAGTATGGCCTGGGTCTGACCTGGATCCGAACCAGTATGGCCCGGGCCTGAGATCATATCGAACCAGTATGGCCAGGGTTAGAGATCATATCGAACCAGCATGGCCCGGGTCTGAGAAGGTATCGAACCAGTGTGGCCCACGTCTGACTATGATTCGAACTAGCATGGCCTTGGTCTGAGATCGTGTTGAACCAGTAGGGCTCAGGTCTGAGATCGTTTCATACCAGTATGGTCTGAGTCTGAGATCGTATCGAACCAGTATTGCCTGGGTCTGAGATCGTATTGAACCAGTATGGCTCAGGTCTGAGATCGTATCAAACCAGTATGGTCTGGCTCTGAGATCATATTGAACTAGTATTGCCGGGGTCTGAGATCGTATTGAACCAGTATGGCCTGGGTCTGAGATCGTATTGAACCAGTATGGCCCGGGTCTGAGATCATATCGAACCAGCATGGCCCGGGTCTGAGATTGTATAGAACGAGTATAGCCTGGGCCTGAGATTGTATTGAACCAGTATGGCCCGGGTCTGAGATTGTATCGAACCAGTATGGCCCAGGTCTGAGATCGTATCCAACCCATATGGCTCAGATCTGAGATTGTATCAAACCAGTATGGGCAGTGTCTGAGATCATATCGAATCAGTATAGCCCAGGTCTGAGACCATATCGAACCAGTATGGCCCGGGTCTGATATCGTATCGAACCAGTATGGTCTGGGTCAGAGATCATATCGAACCAGCATGGCCCGTGTCTGAGAAAGTATCGAACCAGTGTAGCCCGGGTCTGAGTATGATTCGAACCAGCATGGCCCAGGTCTGAGATCATATTGAACCAGTATGGCTCAGGTCTGAGATCGTTTCATACCAGTATGGTCTGGGTCTGAGATCGTATTGAACCAGTATTGCCCGGGTCTGAGATCGTATCGAACCAGTGTGGCCCCTGTCTTAGATCGTATGGAACTCGTCTGGCCCGGGTCTGAGATTGATTCGAACAAGCATGGCCCGGGTCTCAGATCATGTCGAACCAGTATGGCCCGGGTCAGAGATCATATCGAACCAGCATGGCCCGGGTCTCAGATCGTATGGAACCAGTATTGCCCGGGTCTGAGTTCGTATCCAACCCATATGGCTCAGGTCTGAGATTGTATTGAACCAGTATGGTCTGGGTCTGAGATCGTATTGAACCAGTATTGCCCGGGTCTGAGATCGTATCGAACAAGTGTGGCCCCTGTCTTAGATCGTATGGAACCAGTATGGCCCGGGTCTGAGATTGATTCGAACAAGCATGGCTCAGTTCTGAGGTCATATCAAACCAGTATGGCCTGGGTCTGAGATCATATCGAACCAGTATGGCCCAGTTCTGAGATCATATCGAACCAGTATGGCCCGCGTCTGAGATCATAACGAACCAGCATGGCCGGGGACTGAGATCATATCGAATCAGTATGGCCTGGGACTGAGATCATATCGAACCAGTATGGTCCGGGTCTGTGATCGTATCGAACCAGTATGGTCCGGGGTTGAGATCGTATCAAACCAGTATGGTCTGGGTCTGAGATGGTATTGAACCATTATTGCCTGGGTCTGAGATCGTATCGAACCAGTGTGGCCGAGGTCTGAGATCTTATTGAACCAGTATGGCTCAGTTCTGTGGTCATATCAAACTAGTATGGCCTGGGTCTGAGATCATATCGAACCAGTATGACACAGGTCTGAGATCATATCGAACCAGTATGGCACAGGTCTGAGATCGTATTGAACCAGTATGGCCTGCATCTGCCATCCTATTGAACCAGTATGGCCCGGGTCTGAGATCGTATCGAACCAGGATGGCCTTGGTCTGAGATCATATCGAACTAGCATGGTCTTGGTCTGAGATTGTTTCCAATCAGAATGGCCCCGGTCTGAGATCGTATCGAACCAGTATGTCCTGGGTCTTAAATCGTATCGAACCAGTATGGCCCTGGTCTGAGACCGTGTCGAACTAGTATGGCCTGGGTCTGCCCTGGATCCGAACCAGTATGGCCCGGGTCAGAGATCATATCGAACCAGCATGGCCCGTGTCTGAGAAAGTATCGAACCAGTGCGGCCCGGATCTGAGTATGATTCGAACTAGCATGGCCCGGGTCTGAGATCATATTGAACCAGTATGGCTCAGGTCTGAGATCGTTTCATACCAGTATGGTCTGGCTCTGAGATCATATTGAACTAGTATTGCCGGGGTCTGAGATCGTATTGAACCAGTATGGCCTGGGTCTGAGATCGTATTGAACCAGTATGTCCAGGGTCTGAGATCGTATCCAACCCATATGGCTCAGGTCTGAGATCATATCGAACTAGTATGGCCCGGGTCTGAGATCATATCGAACCAGTATGGCACGGGTCAGAGATCATATTGAACCAGTATGGCTGGGTCTGAGATCATCTCAAACCAGTATGGCCTGGGTCTGAGATCGTATCGAACTAGTATGGCCTGGGTCTGAGATCATATCAAACCAGTATGGCCTGGGTCTGAGATCATATCGAACCAATATGCCTGGGTCTGAGATCATATTGAACCAGTATGGCATGGGTCTAAGGTCGTATTGAACCAGTATGGCCCGGTTCTAAGATTGTATCGAACCAGTATGGCCCGGGTCTGAGATTGATTCAAACCAGCATTGCCTGGGTCTACGATCATATCAAACCAGTATGTCCCGTGGCTAAGATCGTATCAAACCAGTATGGCCCGGGTCTGAGATCATATCTAATTAGTATGGTCTGGGTCTGAGATCGTATCGACCCAGTATGGCTGAGGTCTGAGATCGTATCAGACCAGTATGGTCTGGGTCTGAGATCGTATCGAAGCAGTATGGCCTGGGTCTGCGATCGTATCGAATCAGTATGCCTTGGGTCTGAGATCATATCGAACCAGTATGGCCCGGGTCTGAGATCGTATCGAACCAGTATTGCCCGGGTCTAAGATCGTATCGAACCAGTATGGCCAGGTCTGAGACCATTTCAAATCAGTATGCCTTGGGTCTGAGATCATATCGAACCAGTATGGCCCGGGTCTGAGATCGTATCGAACCAGTATTGCCCGGGTCTAAGATCGTATCGAACCAGTATGGCCAGGTCTGAGACCATTTCGAATCAGTATGGTGTGGGTCTGAGTTCGTATCGAACCAGTATGGCCTGGGTCTGAGTTCGTATCGAACAAGTATGGCACAGGTCTGAGATCGTATTGAACCAGTATGGCCTGCATCTGAGATCCTTTTGAACCAGTATGGCCTGGGTCTGAGATCGTATCGAACCAGGATGGCCTTGTTCTGAGATTATATCGAACTAGTATGGTCTTGGTCTGAGATTGTTTCCAACCAGAATGGCACCAGTCTGAGATCGTATCAATCCAGTATGTCCTGGGTCTTAGATCGTATCGAACCAGTATGGCCCTGGTCTGAGACCGTATCGAACTGGTATGGCCTGGGTCTGACATGGATCCGAACCAGTATGGCCCGGGTCTGATATCGTATCAAACCAGTATGGTCTGGGTCAGAGATCATATCGAACCAGCATGGCCCGTGTCTGAGAAAGTATCGAACCAGTGTGGCCCGGGACTGAGTATGATTCGAACTAGCATGGTCCAGGTCTGAGATCATATTGAACCAGTATGGCTCAGGTCTGAGATCGTTTCATACCAGTATGGTCTGGGTCTGAGATCGTATTGAACCAGTATTGTCCGGGTCTGAGATTGATTCGAACAAGTGTGGCCCGGGTCTCAGATCGTATGGAACCAGTATTGCCCGGGTCTGAGATCGTATCGAACCAGTATGGCTCAGATCTGAGGTCAGATCAAACCAGCATGGCCTGGGTCTGAGATCATATCGAACCAGTATGGCCCAGTTCTGAGATCATATCGAACCAGTATGGCACAGGTCTGAGATCGTACTGAACCAGTATGGCCTGCATCTGCCATCCTATTGAACCAGTATGGCCCGGGTCTGAGATCGTATTGAACCAGGATGGCCTTGGTCTGAGATCATATCGATCTAGCATGGTCTTGGTCTGAGATTGTTTCCAATCAGAATGGCCCCGGTCTGAGATCGTATCGAACCAGTATGTCCTGGGTCTTAAATCGTATCGAACCAGTATGGCCCTGGTCTGAGACCGTATCGAACTAGTATGGCCTGGGTCTGACCTGGATCCGAACCAGCATGGCCCGGGCCTGAGATCGTATCGAACCAGTATGGCCAGGGTCAGAGATCATATCGAACCAGTGTGGCCCGGGTCTGAGTATGATTCGAACTAGCATGGCCCAGGTCTGAGATCATATTGAACCAGTATGGCTCAGGTCTGAGATCGTTTCATACCAGTATGGTCTGGGTCTGAGATCGTATTGAACCAGTATTGCCCGGGTCTGAGATCGTATCGAACCAGTGTGGCCCTTGTCTTAGATCGTATGCAACTAGTATGGCCCGGGTCTGAGATTGATTCGAACAAGCATGGCCCGGGTCTCAGATCATGTCGAACCAGTATGGCCCGGGTCAGAGATCATATCGAACCAGCATGGCCCGGGTCTCAGATCGTATGGAACCAGTATGGCCCGGGTCTGAGATTGATTCGAACAAGCATGGCTCAGTTCTGAGGTCATATCGAACCAGTATGGCCCAGTTCTGAGATCATATCGAACCAGTATGGCCCGCGTCTGAGATCATAACGAACTAGTATGGCCCGGGACTGAGATCATATCAAATCAGTATGGCCTGGGTCTGAGATCATATCAAACCAGTATGGTCCGGGTCTGTGATCGTATCGAACCAGTATGGTCCGGGTCTGAGATCGTATCGAACCAGTATGGTCCGGGTTTGAGATCGTATCAAACCAGTATGGTCTGGGTCTTAGATGGTATTGAACCATTATTGCCTGGGTCTGAGATCGTATCGAACCAGTATGGCCTGGGTCTGAGATCTTATTGAACCAGTATGGCTCAGTTCTGAGGTCATATCAATCCAGTATGTCCTGGGTCTTAGATCGTATCGAACCAGTATGGCCCTGGTCTGAGACCGTATCGAACTGGTATGGCCTGGGTCTGACATGGATCCGAACCAGTATGGCCCGGGTCTGATATCGTATCGAACCAGTATGGTCTGGGTCAGAGATCATATCGAACCAGCATGGCCCGTGTCTGAGAAAGTATCGAACCAGTGTGGCCCGGGACTGAGTATGATTCGAACTAGCATGGTCCAGGTCTGAGATCATATTGAACCAGTATGGCTCAGGTCTGAGATCGTTTCATACCAGTATGGTCTGGGTCTGAGATCGTATTGAACCAGTATTGTCCGGGTCTGAGATTGATTCGAACAAGTGTGGCCCGGGTCTCAGATCGTATGGAACCAGTATTGCCCGGGTCTGAGATCGTATCGAACCAGTATGGCTCAGATCTGAGGTCAGATCAAACCAGTATGGCCTGGGTCTGAGATCATATCGAACCAGTATGGCCCAGTTCTGAGATCATATCGAACCAGTATGGCACAGGTCTGAGATCGTACTGAACCAGTATGGCCTGCATCTGCCATCCTATTGAACCAGTATGGCCCGGGTCTGAGATCGTATTGAACCAGGATGGCCTTGGTCTGAGATCATATCGAACTAGCATGGTCTTGGTCTGAGATTGTTTCCAATCAGAATGGCCCCGGTCTGAGATCGTATCGAACCAGTATGTCCTGGGTCTTAAATCGTATCGAACCAGTATGGCCCTGGTCTGAGACCGTATCGAACTAGTATGGCCTGGGTCTGACCTGGATCCGAACCAGTATGGCCCGGGCCTGAGATCGTATCGAACCAGTATGGCCAGGGTCAGAGATCATATCGAACCAGTGTGGCCCGGGTCTGAGTATGATTCGAACTAGCATGGCCCAGGTCTGAGATCATATTGAACCAGTATGGCTCAGGTCTGAGATCGTTTCATACCAGTATGGTCTGGGTCTGAGATCGTATTGAACCAGTATTGCCCGGGTCTGAGATCGTATCGAACCAGTGTGGCCCCTGTCTTAGATCGTATGCAACTAGTATGGCCCGGGTCTGAGATTGATTCGAACAAGCATGGCCCGGGTCTCAGATCATGTCGAACCAGTATGGCCCGGGTCAGAGATCATATCGAACCAGCATGGCCCGGGTCTCAGATCGTATGGAACCAGTATGGCCCGGGTCTGAGATTGATTCGAACAAGCATGGCTCAGTTCTGAGGTCATATCGAACCAGTATGGCCCAGTTCTGAGATCATATCGAACCAGTATGGCCCGCGTCTGAGATCATAACGAACTAGTATGGCCCGGGACTGAGATCATATCAAATCAGTATGGCCTGGGTCTGAGATCATATCAAACCAGTATGGTCCGGGTCTGTGATCGTATCGAACCAGTATGGTCCGGGTCTGAGATCGTATCGAACCAGTATGGTCCGGGTTTGAGATCGTATCAAACCAGTATGGTCTGGGTCTTAGATGGTATTGAACCATTATTGCCTGGGTCTGAGATCGTATCGAACCAGTATGGCCTGGGTCTGAGATCTTATTGAACCAGTATGGCTCAGTTCTGAGGTCATATCAAACCAGTATGGCCTGGGTCTGAGATCATATCGAACCAGTATGGCACAGTTCTGAGATCGTATTGAACCAGTATGGCCTGCATCTGCCATCCTATTGAACCAGTATGGCCCGGGTCTGAGATCGTATCGAACCAGGATGGCTTTGGTCTGAGATCATATCGAACTAGCATGGTCTTGGTCTGAGATTGTTTCCAATCAGAATGGCCCCGGTCTGAGATCGTATCGAACCAGTATGTCCTGGGTCTTAAATCGTATCGATCCAGTATGGCCCTGGTCTGAGACCGTATTGAACTAGTATGGCCTGGGTCTGACCTGGATCCGAACCAGTATGGCCCGGTTCTAAGATTGTATCGAACCAGTATGGCCCGGGTCTGAGATTGATTCAAACCAGCATTGCCTGGGTCTACGATCATATCAAACCAGTATGGCCCGTGTCTAAGATCGTATCAAACCAGTATGGCCCGGGTCTGAGATCATATCTAATTAGTATGGTCTGGGTCTGAGATCGTATCGACCCAGTATGGCTGAGGTCTGAGATCGTATCAGACCAGTATGGTCTGGGTCTGAGATCGTATCGAAGCAGTATGGCCTGGGTCTGCGATCGTATCGAATCAGTATGCCTTGGGTCTGAGATCATTTCGAATCAGTATGGTGTGGGTCTGAGATCGTATCGAACCAGTATGGCCTGGGTCTGAGTTCGTATCGAACCAGTATGGCACAGGTCTGAGATCGTATTGAACCAGTATGGCCTGCATCTGAGATCCTTTTGAACCAGTATGGCCCGGGTCTGAGATCTTATCGAGCCAGGATGGCCTTGGTCTGAGATGATATCGAACTAGTATGGTCTTGGTCTGAGATTGTTTCCAACCAGAATGGCCCCAGTCTGAGATCGTATCAATCCAGTATGTCCTGGGTCTTAGATCGTATCGAACCAGTATGGCCAGGGTCAGAGATCATATCGAACCAGTGTGGCCCGGGTCTGAGTATGATTCGAACTAGCATGGCCCAGGTCTGAGATCATATTGAACCAGTATGGCTCAGGTCTGAGATCGTTTCATACCAGTATGGTCTGGGTCTGAGATCGTATTGAACCAGTATTGCCCGGGTCTGAGATCGTATCGAACCAGTGTGGCCCCTGTCTTAGATCGTATGGAACCAGTATGGCCCGGGTCTGAGATTGATTCGAACAAGCATGGCTCAGTTCTGAGGTCATATCGAACCAGTATGGCCCAGTTCTGAGATCATATCGAACCAGTATGGCCCGTGTCTGAGATCATAACGAACTAGTATGGCCCGGGACTGAGATCATATCAAATCAGTATGGCCTGGGTCTGAGATCATATCAAACCAGTATGGTCCGGGTCTGTGATCGTATCGAACCAGTATGGTCCGGGTCTGAGATCGTATCGAACCAGTATGGTCCGGGTTTGAGATCGTATCAAACCAGTATGGTCTGGGTCTGAGATGGTATTGAACCATTGTTGCCTGGGTCTGAGATCGTATCGAACCAGTATGGCCGAGGTCTGAGATCTTATTGAACCAGTATGGCTCAGTTCTGAGGTCATATCAAACCAGTATGGCCTGGGTCTGAGATCATATCGAACCAGGATGGCTTTGGTCTGAGATCATATCGAACTAGCATGGTCTTGGTCTGAGATTGTTTCCAATCAGAATGGCCCCGGTCTGAGATCGTATCGAACCAGTATGTCCTGGGTCTTAAATCGTATCGATCCAGTATGGCCCTGGTCTGAGACCGTATTGAACTAGTATGGCCTGGGTCTGACCTGGATCCGAACCAGTATGGCCCGGTTCTAAGATTGTATCGAACCAGTATGGCCCGGGTCTGAGATTGATTCAAACCAGCATTGCCTGGGTCTACGATCATATCAAACCAGTATGGCCCGTGTCTAAGATCGTATCAAACCAGTATGGCCCGGGTCTGAGATCATATCTAATTAGTATGGTCTGGGTCTGAGATCGTATCGACCCAGTATGGCTGAGGTCTGAGATCGTATCAGACCAGTATGGTCTGGGTCTGAGATCGTATCGAAGCAGTATGGCCTGGGTCTGCGATCGTATCGAATCAGTATGCCTTGGGTCTGAGATCATTTCGAATCAGTATGGTGTGGGTCTGAGATCGTATCGAACCAGTATGGCCTGGGTCTGAGTTCGTATCGAACCAGTATGGCACAGGTCTGAGATCGTATTGAACCAGTATGGCCTGCATCTGAGATCCTTTTGAACCAGTATGGCCCGGGTCTGAGATCTTATCGAGCCAGGATGGCCTTGGTCTGAGATGATATCGAACTAGTATGGTCTTGGTCTGAGATTGTTTCCAACCAGAATGGCCCCAGTCTGAGATCGTATCAATCCAGTATGTCCTGGGTCTTAGATCGTATCGAACCAGTATGGCCCTGGTCTGAGACCGTATCGAACTAGTATGGCCTGGGTCTGAGATCATATCGAGCTAGCATGGCCTGGGTCTGACATGGATCCGAACCAGTATGGCCCGGGTCTGAGATCGTATCGAACCAGTATGGCCCGGGTCAGAGATCATATCGAACCAGCATGTCCCGGGTCTGAGATTGATTCGAACTAGCATGGCCCGGGTCTGAGATCGTATCGAACCAGTATGGCTCAGGTCTGAGATCGTATTGTACCAGTATGGTCTGAGTCTGAGATCGTATTGAACTAGTATTGCCTGGGTCTGAGATCGTATCGAACCAGTATGGCCCAAGTCTGAGACCATATCGAACCAGTATCACCCGGGTCTGAGATCTTATCGAACCAGTGTGGCCCGGGTCTTAGATCGTATGGAACCAGTATGGCCCGGGTTTGAGATTGATTCGTACTAGCATGGCCCGGGTCTGAGATCGTGTCGAACCAGTATGGCCCGGGTCAGAGATCATATCGAACCAGCATGGCCCGTGTCTGAGTTCATATTGAACCAGTATGACCCGGGTCTGAGATTGAATCAAACTAGCATAGCCTGGGTCTGAGATCATTTCGAACCAGTATGGCTCATGTCTGAGATTGATTCAAACTAGCATGGCCCGGGTGTGAGATTGTATCGAACCAGTATGGCCCGGGTCTGAGATTGATTCGAACCAGCATTGCCTGGGTCTACGATCATATCAAACCAGTATGGCCCGTGTCTAAGATCGTATCAAACCAGTATGGCCCGGGTCTGAGATCATATCTAATTAGTATGGTCTGGGTCTGAGATCGTATCGACCCAGTATGGCTGAGGTCTGAGATCGTATCAGACCAGTATGGTCTGGGTCTGAGATCGTATCGAAGCAGTATGGCCTGGGTCTGCGATCGTATCGAATCAGTATGCCTTGGGTCTGAGATCATATCGAACCAGTATGGCCCGGGTCTGAGATCGTATCGAACCAGTATTGCCCGGGTCTAAGATCGTATCGAACCAGTATGGCCAGGTCTGAGACCATTTCAAATCAGTATGCCTTGGGTCTGAGATCATATCGAACCAGTATGGCCCGGGTCTGAGATCGTATCGAACCAGTATTGCCCGGGTCTAAGATCGTATCGAACCAGTATGGCCAGGTCTGAGACCATTTCGAATCAGTATGGTGTGGGTCTGAGTTCGTATCGAACCAGTATGGCCTGGGTCTGAGTTCGTATCGAACAAGTATGGCACAGGTCTGAGATCGTATTGAACCAGTATGGCCTGCATCTGAGATCCTTTTGAACCAGTATGGCCTGGGTCTGAGATCGTATCGAACCAGGATGGCCTTGGTCTGAGATCATATCGAACTAGTATGGCCTTGGGCTGAGATTGTTTCCAACCAGAATGGCCCCAGTCTGAGATCGTATCAATCCAGTATATCCTGGGTCTTAGATCGTATCGAACCAGTATGGCCCTGGTCTGATACCGTATCGAACTAGTATGGCCTGGGTCTGACATGGATCCGAACCAGTATGGCCCGGGTCTGATATCGTATCGAACCAGTATGGTCTGGGTCAGAGATCATATCGAACCAGCATGGCCCGTGTCTGAGAAAGTATCGAACCAGTGTGGCCCGGGTCTGAGTATGATTCGAACTAGCATGGCCCAGGTCTGAGATCATATTGAACCAGTATGGCTCAGGTCTGAGATCGTTTCATACCAGTATGGTCTGGGTCTGAGATCGTATTGAACCAGTATTGCCCGGGTCTGAGATCGTATCGAACCAGTGTGGCCCCTGTCTTAGATCGTATGGAACTAGTATGGCCCGGGTCTGAGATTGATTCGAACAAGCATGGCCCGGGTCTCAGATCATGTCGAACCAGTATGGCCCGGGTCAGAGATCATATCGAACCAGCATGGCCCGGGTCTCAGATCGTATGGAACCAGTATTGCCCGGGTCTGAGTTCGTATCGAACCAGTATAGCTCAGTTCTGAGGTCATATCTAACAAGTATGGCCTGGGTCTGAGATCATATCGAACCAGTATGGCCCAGTTTTGAGATCATATCGAACCAGTATGGCCCGTGTCTGAGATCATAACAAACCAGTATGGCCCGGGACTGAGATCATATCAAATCAGTATGGCCTGGGTCTGAGATCATATCGAACCAGTATGGTCCGGGTCTGTGATCGTATCAAACCAGTATGGTCTGGGTCTGAGATGGTATTGAACCATTATTGCCTGGGTCTGAGATCGTATCGAACCAGTATGGCCTGCACCTGAGATCGTATTGAACCAGTATGGCCCGGGTCTGATATCGTATCGAACCAGTATGGTCTGGGTCAGAGATCATATCGAACCAGCATGGCCCGTGTCTGAGAAAGTATCGAACCAGTGTGGCCCGGGTCTGAGATTGTATCGAACCAGTGTGGCCCAGGTCTGAGATCATATCGAACCAGTATGGCCCGGGTCTGAGATCATATCGAACCAGTATGGCCTGGTCTGAGATCGTATCGAACCTGCATGGCCTGGGTCTGAGATTGATTATACCAGTATGGCCCGGGTCTGAGATCATATCGAACCAGTATGGCCCGGGTCTGAGATCATATCGAACCAGTATGGCCTGGTCTGAGATCGTATCGAACCTGCATGGCCTGGGTCTGAGATCATATCGAACCAGTATGGCCCGGGTCTGAGATCATATCGAACCAGTATGGCCTGGGTCTGAGATCGTATCGAACCTGCATGGCCTGGGTCTGAGATTGATTAAACCAGTGTGGCCCGGGTCTGAGGTCGTATCAAACCAGTATGGCCCAGGTCTGAATGCGAGGAATGATTCAAGTTTTGGACAATTTAAACGGCCAGCTAGTTTTAAAGTTAGGGTGACGGGGCCAGAGTAGAGAGTCAGGTAGGTTCAGCTTGCTGCTCCACAAGGTTATTCGTCTGTGTGGTGAACCGAGGCTGTGGTCTGAAAGTGGGAGGCTCCAGTGAGCAGCAGTGATGCCTGGCTTGTGGCTGGAAACATGATAAAGTCAGCAGATGCTGGAAATCCGATCAACACGCAGAAAATGCTGCAGGAACTCAGCAGGCCAGGCAGCATCTATGGAAAATAGCACAGCTGAGCTTCGGACCAACACCTTCTATTGATGACTTTTCACGGCTGAAGTGTCTCGGCCCAAAACATTAACTTTTTAGGCTTTTCCATAGACGCTGCCTGACTTGCAGAGTTGCTCCAGTATTTTGTGTGTGTTGTTTTGTGTCCGTTGACTCACTGTTGTGGACTTCCGTTCTGAATGCTATCTGTTTGCTTTTATTGTCTGTATGATTTATTTTTTTCTCTCTGCACATTGGGGGTTGTACAGTCTGCTTTGTTTAACGGGTTCTATTGCATTTCTTTGACTTATGGCTGCCTGTAAGGAAAATAATTTCAAGGTTGTATAAAGCCTACATACTTTGATAATAAATGTACTTTTAACTTTGAACCTTGGATGAGAGAAGTTTGGCTCTGGTCTGCATGTGGGTAGATTGGACTCGGCAATATATCAAGTTAGCATGGACTACATGGGCCAAAGGGCCTGTTTCTGTGCATTAGTACTCTATGACTCTGACAATTCCTTTCATGAGAGGCAAGGAAAATTAATAAAACTCAAGGCAGAAAATCCTCAGGACCCATTGAAGTGACAGAAGATTAAAGATCTTGTAACTGGCTGTGAAACACTTTGGGACACCCTGAAGTTATCGAGAAGGAGGCTTCTCTTGTTCTCAGGCTAATGGAAGATGTCAGAGGTTGTTTTTTTCAAAACAGAGAATAGCGGGCACTGGAATGCACTGCTATAGTGGTGGTTGAGGCTGATTTAAGAGATTCTTCGATAGGCATATGGATGTAAGAAAGATGCAGGGTTCTGGGCTGTGTGGGAGGGAAGGGTTGAACTGATGATGGAGTCCGTTTATATAGATCAGCACAGCATCATGGGCCAAAGGGCTCGTACTATGCTGTACTGGACTATGTTCTCATTTAATTTTGTTAAACAAAGTTTTCATGTTCGTATGCTCTTGGATAAAATGATCTAGCTCATTCAGCTCCCAGCCCAATAATAAACAGTTGAGTAGCTCTCTTTTACTGCAGCATGCTATATTTCATTCAGAGTTTGAGGAAACTGGAATGTTACCGAAGACACTAGGAAATTTCAACAGTGGAGGGCATTCTGCCTGGTTGCATCACCGGCTGGTAGAGAGGGCCACTACAGAGTACCACTGGTACAGAGGGCCACTGGTGCAGAGGGCCACTGGTACAGAGGGCCACTGGTACAGAAAGTCACTGGTGCAGAGGGCCATTGGTAAAGAGGGTCACTGGTACAGAAGGCCACTGGTACAGAAGGTCACTGGTAGAGAGGGTCACTGGTACAGAGGGCCGCTGGTACAGAGGGTCGCTGGTAGAGAGGGCCGCTGGTACAGAGGATCACTGGTAGAGAGGGTCACTGGTACAGAGGGCCACTGGTACAGAAGGTCACTGGTAGAGAGGATCACTGGTAGAGAGGGTCACTGGTACAGAGGGTCGCTGGTACAGAGGGCCACTGGTACAGAGGGCCGCTGGTACAGAGGATCACTGGTAGAGAGGGTCACTGGTACAGAGTGCCACTGGTACAGAGGGCCACTGGTACAGAGGGCCACTGGTAGAGAGGGCCACTGGTAAAGAAAGTCACTGGTGCAGAGGGCCACTGGTACAGAGGGCCTCTGGTACAGAGGGTCACTGGTACAGAGGGTCACTGGTAGAGAGGGCCACTGGTACAGAAAGTCACTGGTGCAGAGGGCCACTGGTACAGAGGGTCGCTGGTACAGAGGGTCACTGGTACAGAGGGTCGCTGGTACAGAGGGCCACTGGTACAGAGGGTCACTGGTAGAGAGGGTCACTGGTACAGAGGGCCACTGGTACAGAGGGCCACTGGTACAGAGGGCTACAGGTACAGAGGGTCACTGGTACAGAGGGTCACTGGTACAGAGGGTCACTGGTAGAGAGGGTCACTGGTACAGAGGGCCACTGGTAGAGAGGGCCACTGGTAGAGAGGGTCACTGGTACAGACCCTCACCACATATATATTTTTTTCATTTCTTACAGTAAACAGTCGATGTTTCAGGATGAGAGTCTTTATCAGGTCTCGTGTGTTATTCTGGATTTTCAGCATCTGCAGAATCTCATGTTTGCATATGTTTTTAATGTATTGCACTGTACTGCTGCAACAAAACAACAAATTTCACAACATATATCAGTGATGATAAAGTTGACTCTGGTTTTATTGTTCCTAAAAGGGAAAGTAAACGCGCGTACATTTTGTAGATAAACATCATTCAGTAACTACAGGCAATTTAAAGGGTTAACACATAATTAAAAATTCTGATATTCTTTTGCTTTCTATTTTGACCTAACAGGTAACAATGAAAAAGATTAATATGTAGAGAGGGTCACTGGTAGAGAGGGTCACTGGTACAGAGGGCCACTGGTAGAGAGGGTCACTGGTAGAGAGGGCCACTGGTACTGGGGGTCACTGGTATAGAGGGCCACTGCAGAGGAACTGAAAAGACTACAAAGGGCTGCAGACTCAACGAGCTCCATCATGAGCATCAGCCTCCCCAGTATCAAGGACATTAGTGAAAGCCAATGCCTCACCGAGGCAGTATCTATCAGAGGAAAAGCACCATCCGGCACATGACCTTCTGTCATTGTTACCATCAGGAAGAAGTTACAGGAGCTGGAAGAGACACACTCAATGTTTTTGAACCAGCTTTTCCCCCTTCATTATCAGACATCTGAATAGTCCACAAACTCATGAACGATATTCTGCTCTCTTTTTTCACCACATATATATTTTTTTCATTTCTTACAGTAAACAGTCGATGTTTCAGGATGAGAGTCTTTATCAGGTCTCGTGTGTTATTCTGGATTTTCAGCATCTGCAGAATCTCATGTTTGCATATGTTTTTAATGTATTGCACTGTACTGCTGCAACAAAACAACAAATTTCACAACATATATCAGTGATGATAAAGTTGACTCTGGTTTTATTGTTCCTAAAAGGGAAAGTAAACGCGCGTACATTTTGTAGATAAACATCATTCAGTAACTACAGGCAATTTAAAGGGTTAACACATAATTAAAAATTCTGATATTCTTTTGCTTTCTATTTTGACCTAACAGGTAACAATGAAAAAGATTAATATGTAAACAGGTAACAAATAAAAAGGTTAATACAGTATATAAATGATCTGGATGAAAATATATATGGGTGGATGATGCCAAAATCGGTGGAGTTGTGGACAGTGTAGAAGACTGGCAAAGAAAGCAGCACCATATAGATCAGTTACAGTTATGGGCAGAGAAATGGTGAATGTGAGGTGTTGCACCTCGGTGGGGCCAGTGCCAGAAGACAGGACACTGTTAACAGTGTTGCTGAGCAAAGAGATCTTGCGATTCTTAACTCCTTGAAAGTGGCTACACAGGTCGATAAGGTAGTTGAGAAGGCTTATGGAATGCTTGCTTCTATTAGTCGAGGTATTGAGTTCAAAAGTCAGGAGGTTATGTTGCAACTTCATAAAACTCTGGTCAGGCCACATCTTGAGTATTGCATACAGTTCTGGTGATCCCACTACAGGAAGGATGTGGCTTTGGAGAGGGGCAGAAGAGGTTTACCAGGATGCTGCCTGGTTTCAAGGACATGTGTTATCACGAGAGACTGGATAAACTTGGGTTATTTTCTCCGGAGCGTCAGAGGCTGAGGGGATATCTAATAGAGGTTTACACTCTATCTGATAGAGGCACAGATAGAGTGGACAGAGAGTATCTGCTTCCTGGGGTAGAAATGTCTAATACCAGAGGGCATGCATTGAAGGTGAGAGTGGGGTAGGTTCAAAGGGGATAGAGGGGTAAGTTTTTTTTTTACTCAGAAAGTTGTGGATGCCTGGATTGTGCTGCCTGGTGCTAGCCTCAAAAGACAGACCCAGGGAGAAGGACAGGAAGGAGTTCAGATGTCATTCACACCCTGTCGATGAACTGCAAGTTGATGGAGCTTCCAGGGACAAGCAGTGTCCTGGTTTTGGCCTTAACCCCTTTTCCCGAAGGATCTGGTCGGACTTCAAAGTGCTTGATCAGCTGAGGGAAGAAGAGAGCAGAGACTGAAGTCAGGCACAGACAGCACAAGTGATAAACCTGATGGCATGAGCACTGAATTCTCCAATTTCAGGTAACCCACTCCTCCTCTTTGGATCTTGACCATTTTCCCTGGACTTACTCCAACCCTGTCCCCTATCACACTGTTTCTCTCCCCTCTCCCACTATTCCCAACTCCTTCCTCAGTTCCATGCTCCATCTTGTTCTCCAGTCAGATTTCATCATCCAGCAGCCCTTTGTTGCCTTCACCTATCCAGTCCCAGATCTTTGCACTCTCCCCTCCTGCATGGCACATTGCCAGTGATTGAAAGATTGGGCTGCAATTGCTGTTGCAGTCTGTAAGGAGTTTGTACGTTCTCTCTGAAACTGCATGGGTTTCCTCTGGGTGCTCCAGTTTCCTCCCACATTCCAAAGACGTATGGGTTAAGGTTAGCAAGTTGTGGGCATGCTGTGCTGGTGCTGGAAACCTGGTGACAGTCGTGGGCTGCCCCCAGCACATCCTCGGACTGTTGGTCGTTGATGCAAGCAATGCATTTCAATGTATGTTCCAATGTTTCTACGTATGTACACGTGACGAGTAAAGCTCCTCTTTCAGCAGCCTATCACAGCTCCTCACCTGCCAGGGGATGGCTAAAAAAAAAACTAAAGGAACATCACTTCACATTCCATCTAGTTACTCTACAACCCGACGGAAACACTGCAGTTTCAGTTAACCTGTCCACAGCTGTCCCTTTTCTCTACAAAATTATGAGTGGGTAGATGGCATGAATGCCTGCAGGATTTTCCCCCTCAGATTGGGTGAGACAAGTACTAGAAGTGATAGGTTAAGGGCGAAAGGTGAAACATTTATGGGGAAACTTCTTCACTCAGAGGGTGGTGAAAGTGTGGAACGAGCTGCCACGGAAGTGATGGATGTGGGTTCAATTGCAACATTTCAGGGAAGTTTGGATAGGTACATGGATGGCAGTGGTTCAGGGGGCTATGGAGCAGGTGTGGGTGGATGGGATTTAGCAGAATAACAGTTCGGCATGGGCTGTAAAGTGTATTTCTGTGCTGTGGTGCACAATGATTTTGAGTCCTCCTGATCTAACCATGTCTCCCAACACTAGTCACCCTCTGGCCCCCGTCACCCTGTGTTTTTCTCCCACACCACAAGGTTTAGAAACAATTATTTACCTTACAACCATCAGGCTGTGAACCAGCATGGATAACATCACTCACCACAATTCTGAACTGATTTCACAACCTGTGGATTCACTCTCAAGACTTCACAACTCATGTCCTCAGTGTTATTCATTTATTTATCTATTTATTTACTTATTTCTTGTACTTGCATAGTTTGTCTTTTGCACATTGGTTGTCAGTCATTATCTGTTGATGCTTAAATCCTATTGTATTCCCCTTTTGCCTGTAAATAGCTGAAAGGAATTGAATCGCAATGTAGTATATTTTAACACATGCACTTTGATGAACATTATGGTCACTCCTCAGTCTAAATCTGTTCAACCAGCCTTGTAGTTTAACCCCATCAGCCCCACTGTCACAGTGGTGTGTCTGCTCTCTCCATTCCCTTACCCTCATTCAGCAAGGGAACGCTGCTGCCTCAGTATGCTGGACTCTACAATGGACGGACAGCTTCTGTCCCACTGTTGTAAAACTGTTGAGTGGTTCCCTAACATGATAAGATGGACTCTTGACCTCACAGTCTCTATCAGATAGACGTATACTTTATTGATCCCAAAGGAAATGACAGTGTCACAGTAGCATCACAAGTGCACAGATATAAATATTAGAAGACAAATAGAAAGAATAAAAAATAATTTAAAATAAGTTTAAAAAATAAATTATGGCCTTGCACTTTATTGCTTGCCTACACTGCACCTTCTCTGTAACTTTAATACTTTATTCTGCATTCTGTCATTGTTTTACCTTGTACCAGCTCAATGCACTGTGCAACGGTCTGATCTCAATGAACAGTCTAGAACATAAAACAGTACAGACCCTTTGGCCCACGATGTTGTGCCAACCCTTTGGCCTACTCCAAGTTTAATCTAACCCTTTCCTTCTACATAGCACTCTATTTTTTCTTTCATCCATGTGCCTATCTAAAAGTCTCTTAAATACCCCAAATGTATGTGCCTCTACCACCACCCCTGGCAGAGCTTTCTACACATCCACCACTCTCTGTGTAAAAAGCTTACCTCTGACATGCAGGTGCAAGTATGCAATACAAGTTTTTACTGTGCCTTGATACATGGAACCAAGGTGGTGCAAATGACACAAAGGATGGTGGTGTTGTGGGTTAATTTGAAAGTTGTCATACGTTACAACGGGACTTTGATAGGATACAGAGCTGAGCTGAGAGTTTGATCTAGAAAAGTGTGAAGTGATTCACGTTGAACTTAAATGCTAGGATTCTATAACAGTGTGAAAGGACAGAGAGACCTTTGGATTCATGTTCACAGATCCCTCAAAGTGGATAGGGTGATTAAGAAAGTGTTTGGTATGTTAGGCTTCACTATTTGGGGGATTAAGTTCAAGACCAATGAGTTAATGTTGCAGCTCTATTAAACTCTGGAGTATTGTGTTCAGTTCTCATTGCCTCATTATAGGAAGGACGTGGAAGCTTTAGAGAGGGTGCAGAGGAGATTTACCAGGATGTTGCCTGGATTAGAATCCAAGTTTTATGAGGATAGGTAGAATGAGCTAGTGGTTTTCTCTTTTGAGCGAGGGAGGATGAGAGGTGATTTGATAGCAGTGTACAAGATTACCAAATGTTAATAGGAATAGGCAGAGTGGACAGCCAGAGGCCTTTTTCCCAGGACTGAAATGGCTAATACAAGAGGGCACAACTTTTAAGATGAGTGGAGGAAAGTATGGTGGGGGTGGGGGGGGGATGAAGTAGGTGTAACACACTGACCAGCAGGTGGCGCGAGAGACAAATACATTAGGGACATTTAAGGAACTCCTAGGCATATAGATGGAGGGAAGGTTTAAATTAATATTGGAGTATGTTAAACATTGTGGACCAAAGGGCCCGTAATGTGCTGTACTGTTCTGACAATAATAAACCAATTTACCAATTTCCCATGCTGACTAAACAGGTCCCATTTGCCCAGGTTTTGTTCACACCCCTCAACGGCAGCCACTTACCCGTGAGACCACACTGTACATCTCCAGCTCAGCCACGCGTTTCCCCAGACAGGAACGGGTGCCATATCCAAAGGGGATGGAAGCAAAGGGGTGAGACTTCTTCACCCCGGCCATGCCACGGAGCCAGCGTTCGGGCTGGAAGTGCTGTGGTTCCTCGAAGCTGCTGTCGTCCAAAGCCACAGCGTAGTGACAGAAGTGGAAGAGAGTCTGTGGAGGAAGCGAGGAGGGTGAGCCTTCTGGCTTTTTGTCAATAACAGAGTGTATAAAATGTCATAAAAATCAGCCGTCTGCAACAGTGGCATAGTACACTACAAACTTGGCAAACATAAATTCACATGGTGAACTTCTGTCAATCTGGTCATCTACCTACAGGAAAGATATCAACAAGACGAAATAAGTACAAAGTAATTTACAAGGATGTTACCAGGATTTGAGGACCTGAGTTATAGAGAAAGGTTAAATATTTCATTCCCTGGACCATAGGATAATGAGGGGAAATTTGATAGAGGCAAATTTATGAGGGATATAGATAGGGTAAATATAAGCTGGCTATTTCCACTGAGGTTGGGTGAGACTAGAACTAGAGATAATGGGTTAAGGGTAAATGGTGTGATATTTAACAGAAATGGAGGAAGTGGAGGATGCGGATACAATTGCAAAATTTAAGAGAAGTTTGGGTAAATATATGGATGGATGAGATATGGAGGGCTATGGTCCAAGTAAGAGTCAATGAGACTAGGAAGAATAATAGTTCAGAATGGACTGGATGGACCAAAAGACCTGTTTCTGTGCTGTACTGGTCCATGACATTACAAGTACTGATCTATGACATTACAAGTACTGGTCTATTACATTACAAGTACTGGTCTATGACATTACATGTAGTACTGGTCTTCTTACTAAATCTCTTACTAGCTCTTCCTGACGAAGGGTCTCGGCCCGAAATGTCGACTGTACCTCTTCCTAGAGATGCTGCCTGGCCTGCTGCGTTCACCAGCAACTTTGATGTGTGTTGCTTGAAATTCCAGCATCTGCAGATTTCCTCGTGTTTATGACATTGCAAGTACTGGTCTGTGACATTACAAGTAGTCCTCATTTGGTAATTTGGTTTATTATTGTCACATGTACACTGAGGTACAGTGAAAAACTTGCCTTCACTACTGTTCAAAGAGATCAGATCATTAAACAGTGTGTTGAGGTAGAACAAGTTAAACCAGTAACAGAATACAGAATAGAGTGTAACAGCCACTGAGAGAGTGCAGCGCAGGTAAACAATAAGATGCAAGGTCATAGCAAGGTAGATTGTGAGGTCAGGAGTCTAAGTTATCATGCTAGGGACCATTTAACAACAGGGTGCAAACTGCCCTTAAGCCTAAATTCATGTGCGTCCAGGCTTTTATATGTAGGGAGATTAAATTGTGGCCAATCAGTGGATGGGAGCATGAGAAGAAGCAACTTTACTTGGTCTGTGATTGAAGATTAAAAAAGCAGTTCTCTGTGGCAGTGTTCAGAGTTTGAATTGCGGCTAGTCAGTGAACGGAGTGTGAGAAGGGATGAATTCACACAGGCCCACGATTGAAGATTAAGAAAGCAGTTCTCTGTGGCGGTGTTCAGAGTTTGAATTGCAGCCAGGCAGTGAACGGGCGCATGAGAAAAAGAGGCAACTCACACAGGTCTGCAATTAAAGATTTTTTTAAAAGCGCTTTGCAGCAATTTCCGGAGTTTGGACAGTGGCCATTCAGTGAACTGGATTCATTTTCAAGGGTGAATAAATATAAGGCAAAGCAGACAGAGTGGCCATTGTGTGAGTTGGCCAGAGTTAGAGTGGAGAGCCCTTGGCTTTGGCTCATTGAGCTTAGGTGAGATTAGGTTTTGCTGAGGTAATTATCCAGTAAGTTTCTTCTTCTTCATTATTATTCATTCCTCATCTGTGGGGTCACAGTCAGTTCAGGGGGGGAATGGCCCCAGGGTCATGGTCAGTTCAGTGGGAACATCCCCAGTGTCACAGTCAGTTCAGTGGGAATGGCCCCAGGGTCACATCAGTTCAGTGGGAATGGCCCCAGGGTGACAGTCAGTTCAGTGGGAATATTCCCAGTGTCACGGTCGCTTCAGTGGGAATGGCCCCAGTGTCACAATCAGTTCAGTGGGAATGGCCCCAGGGTCACAGTCAGTTCAGAAGGAATATCCCCAGGGTCACAGTCAGTTCAGTGTGAATAGCCCCAGGGTCACTGTCAGTTCAGTGGCAATGGCCCCAGGGTCACAGTCAGTTCAGTGTGAATATCCCCAGGGTCACAGACAGTTCAGTGGGAATATCCCCAGGGTCACAGTCAGTTCAGTGTGAATGGACTCAGGGTCCCAGTCAGTTCAGTGTGAATATCCCCAGGGTCACATCAGTTCAGTGTGAATAGCCCCAGGGTCACAGTCAGTTCAGTGTAAATATCCCCAGGGTCACATCAGTTCAGTGTGAATATCCCCAGGGTCACAGTCAGTTCAGTGGGAATGGACTCAGGGTCCCAGTCAGTTCAGTGTGAATATCCCCAGGGTCACATCAGTTCAGTGTGAATAGCCCCAGGGTCACAGTCAGTTCAGTGTAAATATCCCCAGGGTCACATCAGTTCAGTGTGAATATCCCCAGGGTCACAGTCAGTTCAGTGGGAATGGACGCAGGGCAAAATTGCAGTCAACTGGATGAGTTGCAACGTAGAAGGAGGACAAAATCAAAAAGAGTTAATACAGGACTGAAAGTAAAAGAGAGGTGAGAGTGGATATTGGACTGTTGGAAAATGATGCTCGAGGGGTAGTCATGGAGGACAAGGAAATGGTGGATGAACTGAGTACATTTTTTGCATCAGTCTTCACTGAGTAAGACGCAAGCAGTATGCTATAAGTTCAAGAGTGGCAGGAGGCAAAAGTGAGTGCTTTTACTAAGGAAGCTGAAAGCTGACAGTTGATTGGCAAACCTGTCCAGCTCTTGGCTCCATCCCTCCCCCTCCTGTCTTCTCCTATCATTTTGGATCTCCCCCTCTCCCTCCCACTTTCAAATCTCTTACTAGCTCTTCCTTCAGTTAGTCCTGACGAAGGGTCTCGGCCTGAAACGTCGACTGTACCTCTTCCTAGAGATGCTGCCTGGCCTGCTGCGTTCACCAGCATTTTTTATGTGTGTTGCTTGAAATTCCAGCATCTGCAGGTTTCCTCGTGTTTGCGAGGTTAATTTGCAGGTTGAGTCGGTGGTGAGGAAGATAAATGCAATGTTAGCATTCATTTCAAGAAGATTATAATATAAAAGCAAGGATGTAATGTTGAGGCTTTATAAGGCACTGGTGAGGCCTCACTTGGAGTATTGTGAGCAGTTTTGAGCTGTTTATCTAAGGATGTGCTAAAATTGAAGATGGTTCAGAGGAGGTTGACGAGAATGGTTGCAGGAATGAAAGGGTTACCATATGAGGACCAATTGATGGCTCTGGGCCTGTACTTACTGGAATTCAGAAGAATGAGGGGTGGGGGGATCTCATTGAAACCTATCATATATTAAAAAGCCTTAATAGAGTGGATGTTTCCTATAGTGGGGGAGTCTAGGACCAGAGGGCACTCCCTCAGGATAGAGGGATATCCATTTAGAACTGATAAGGCGGAATTTCTTAAGCCAGAGAGTGGTGAATCTGTGTAATTTGTTCCCACAGGCGGCTGTGGAGGCCAAGCCATTGGGTATATTTAAGTCAGAGGTTGATGGATTCTTGATTAGTCAGGGCATGAAGGGTTAGTTATGGGGAGAAGGCAGGAGATTGGAGCTGAGAGGGAAATGGATCAGCCATGATGAAATAGTGGAGCAGACTTGATGGGCCAAATGGCCTAATTCTGCTCCTATATCTTATGGTCTTCTGCCCAATGGGAGAGGAGGGAGAAGAGGTGAGTACTTCTCACAATACTCCAAGTGTCCAGGTGAGTAGGGTCTATGATTATACTGGCTGCTTTACTGAGGCAGAGTCCATGGAGGGGAGGTTGCTTTCTGTGATGTGCTGAGCTGTGTCCACAACTCTCAGCAGTTACTTGTGTCCTCACCCAGAACAGTTGCTGTACCAAGCTGTGATGCATCTTTGCCTTTGAGATTTGGCCTCCCCTATCCTGGGAAAAGATTGTAACTATTTGCATTATCTGTGCCCAGTATATACACGGCCATAATAATTCACTGGGGTGCGATACCTTTGACCATGCGCTAAGGAACAGACATGTTATTCTACCATCCGCATTTATCTTACTGCTTCAGCTTGCACTCACGTTTTTAGGAAAGTGGTATCCTCCAACCATGACATCATTCTCTACTACCAAACGAGCATTGCCAGACACCACTGGGTACAACCTAGGACAAGGAAAGAGAAGGGGTTACTCCCCTTGTGGGCAAACTTAGAATGTGCTTGCATTCTGAGAGGAAGCAAATGAGCGAGGGTCACGGGAAATGACAAGGGCTCATAGTGAGGAGAACACTGTACAGAGAAGGTTGATACATTCTGTGCACCCTATAATAGGGAGGATGTGGAGAGTGGAGAAGAGGTTTACTTTTGATATAGGACATAAGACAAAGAAGCAGAAGTCGGCCATTCAGCCCATCCAGTCTGCTCCACCATTTTGTCATGAGCTGATCCATTCTCCCATTTAGTTCCAGTCCCCCGCCTTCTCACCATAACCTTTGATGCCCTGGCTACTCAGATACCCATCAATCTCTGGCTTAAATTCACCCAATGACTTGGCCTCCACTGCTGCCCGTGGCAACAAATTCCATAGATTCGCCACCCTCTGACTAAAAAAATTTCTTCACATTTCTGTTCTGAATGGGCGCTCTTCAATCATGCCCTCTCGTACTAGACTCCCTCCTCATGGGAAAAAACTTTGCCACATCCACTCTGTCCACGCTTATCAACATTCAAAATGTTTCTATGAGGTCTCCCCTCATTCTTCTAAACTCCAAGGAATACAGTCCAAGAGCGGACAAACGTTCCTCATATGTTAACCCTCTCATTCCCAGAATCATTGTAGTGAATCTTCTCTGTACCCTCTCCAACGTCAGCACATCCTTTCTTAAGTAAGGAGCCCAAAACTGCTCACAGTACTCCAAGTGAGGTCTCACCAGCGCCTTATAGAGCCTCAACATCACATCCCTGCTCCTATACTCTATTCCTCTAGAAATGAATGCCAACATTGCATTCGCCTTCTTCACCACCGACTCAACCTGGAGGTTAACTTTAAGGGTATCCTGTACGAGGACTCCCAAGTCCCGTTGCATCTCAGAACTTTGAATTCTCTCCCCATTTAAATAATAGTCTGCCCGTTTATTTTTTCTGCCAAAGTGCATAACCATACACTTTCCAACACTGTATTTCATTTGCTACTTCTTTGCCCATTCTTCCAATCTATCCAAGTCTCTCTGCAGACTCTCTGTTTCCTCAGCACTACCGGCCCCTCCACCTATCTTCGCATCGTCAGCAAACTTAGCCACGAAACCATCTACAGGTGTCCCCCGCTTTTCGAACGTTCGCTTTACGAAACCTCACTGTTAAGAAAGACCTACATTAGTACCCTATTTTTGCTTTCAGTAGGTGTTTTCACTGTTACGAAAAAAAAATTCAGCACGTGATAAAAAAATCAGCGGGCAAAAAAATCAGCGCATGATAAAAGGCAGCGCGCCCCGAGCAGCCGCTCTCCCCTGGATTCGGAACGGCATTGCTTTAACACGTGCCTGTGAGCAGCCGTTTGCAAGATGAGTTCTATGGTATTGGAAAAGCCTGAAAGAGCTCGTAAGGGTGTTACACTTAGCGTAAAACTAGACATAATAAAGCGTTTCGATCGTGGTGAACGAAGTAAGGACAACATGAGTTTGGCTTGTGGAAGCTGACCAAGATGATGTTGAAGAGATTTTGGCATCCCATCACCAAGAACTGGCAGATGAAGAGCTGATGCAATTAGAAGAAAAAAGGATAACAATCGAAACCGAATGAGTAATGATAAAGTACGATGTTAATTTTGAAAGGGTATGTCGGTTTAGGGGATATTTGCAGGATGGTTTGAGTCCTTATTAAAGAACTGTATGATAGAAAAATGTTCGAGGCATTGCAGTCAAGCAAGCTTCCACATCAGCCACAGCAGACGACGAACCTCGACCTTCGACATTGAGGCGGGCAGAGGTAGAAGAAGATGAGCCGCCTGCTGTAATGGCAACAGACGACGAGATGACACCCCAGTGTCCCACCACCCCAGCACCCAGGCCACGGAAAGATACTGTACCGATTCGCGGAGAATGCCAGGGTAGTCGGGAGGCACACAGCACATCTTTAGGAAAAAAGCCGAAATAAACATGCTAATTAATTAGGTGCCGCCAACACATAATTGTCGGCCCAGATCAGAGACGACGCAATCAGAAATCGACACTTATCTGGGCCGACAATTACGGGCGGTACCTAATTAATTAGCATGTTTGTTTCGGCTTTTTTCTTAAAAATGTGCTGTGTACCTCCCGGCTACCGCTGGACCCCTGCGTTCTTCGTGACAATGTATCGCTCAGCAGCCTAGAGGGTGGGGGCCACTGCACCAGCCAACCTGCGACGACTCAGCCTGACACACCATCATCAGTGTGCTCGGCGTTGTCCTGATTCCCGTAAGTGATACTACACTGTACATACGTTATTTCTACTTTATATCGGCTGTGTATTTTTATGTGTTATTTGGTATGATTTGGCAGCTTCGTAGCTTAAAGGTTACTGGAGAGCACTTGCGCATGTTTTTGCCAACAGCGCTTGCGTGAGATTTTCGCTACGGACAACAGTGCAGTAATGATTGTGAAAAAGTATTTCTACTTTATAGAGGCTGTGTATTTATCATATCATTCCTGCTTTTACTATGTGTTACTGTTATTTTAGGTTTTATATGTTGTTTGGCATGATTTGGTAGGTTATTTTTGGGTCTGCGAACGCTCGCAAAATTTTCCCATATAAATAAATGGTGATTGCTTATTCGCTTTACGACATTTCGGCTTACGAACCGTTTCATAGGAACGCTCTACCTTCGGATGGCGGGGGAAACCTGTATTCCATAATCCAAATCATTGATGTACAATGTAAAAAGAAGCGGCCCCAACACGGACACCTGTGGAACACCACTGGTAACCGGCAGCCAACCAGAATAGGATCCCTTTATTCCCACTATCTGTTTCCTGCCAATCAGCCAACGCTCTATCCACGTATGTAACTTTCCTGTAATTCCATGGGCTCTTATCTTGTTAAGCAGCCTTATGTGTGGCACCTTGTCAAAGGCCTTCTGAAAATCCAAATACACAACACCCACTGCATCTCCCTTGTCTAGCCTACTTGTAATTTCCTCAAAAAATTGTAATAGGTTTGTCAGGCAGGATTTTCCCTTAAGGAATCCATGCTGAGTTCTGCCTATCTTGTCATATGCCTCCAGGTACTCTGTAACCTCATCCTTGACAATCAACTCCAACAACTTCCCAACCACCGATGTCAAGCTAACAGGTCTATAATTTCCTTTTTGCTTCCTTGCCCCCTTCTTAAATAGCGGAGTGACATTTGCAATCTTCCAGTCCTCCGGAACCATGCCAGAACCTATCGACTTTTGAAAGATCATTGCTAATGCCTCGCAATCTCCACAGCTACTTCCTTCAGAACAGGAGGGTGCATTCCATCTTGTCCGGGAGATTTATCTACCTTTAGACTATTCAGCTTCCTGAGTACTTTCTCTGTCGTAATTGTGACCGCACAAACTTCTCTTCCCTGCCACCCTTGAGTGTCCGATATACTGCTGATGTCTTCCTCAGTGAAGACTGATGCAAAATACTCGTTCAGTTCCTCCGCCATCTCCTTATCTCCCATTACAATTTCTCCAGCATCATTTTCTATCGGTCCTATATCTGCTCTCACCTGTCTTTTACTCTTTATATACTTGAAAAAGCTTTCAGTATCCTCTTTGATATTATTTGCTAGCTTCCTTTCATAGTTAATTTTTTCCCTCTTAATGACCTTCTTAGATTCCTTTCATAAGCTTTTAAGAACTTCCCAATCCTCTGTCTTCCCACTAATTTTTGCTTCCTTGTATGCCCTCTCCTTTGCTTTAACTTTAGCTTTGACTTCTCTTGTCAACCACGGTTGCATCCTTTTTCCATTCAAAAATTTCTTCTTTTTTGGAACATACCTGTCTTGCACCTTTTTCACTTCTTGCATAAACTCCAGCCACTACTGCTCTGCCGTCTTTCCCGCTAGTCTCCCTTTCCAGTCAGCTTTGGCCAGTTCCTCTCTCATGCCACTATAATTTCTATTACTCCACTGAAATACCGACACATCAGATTTTGGCTTCTCTTTTTCAGATTTCACAGTGAACTCAATCATGTTATGATCACTGCCTCCTGAGGGTTCCTTCACCTCAATCTCTCTAATCACTTCCAGTTCATTACACAATACTCAATCCAGTACAGCCGATCCCCTAGTGGGCTCAACAACAAGCTGTTCTAAAAAGCCATCTTGCAGACATTCTACAAATTCTCTCTCTTGAGATCTAGTGCCTACCTGATTTTCCCAATCCACTCGCATGTTAAAATCCCCCACAATTATCATCACACTGCTCTTCTGACAAGCCTTTTCTATTTCCTGTTGTAATTTGTAGTCCACATCCCTGCAGCTGTTTGGAGGCCTATAAATAACTGCCATCGGGGTCCTTTTACCCCTGCTATTCTTTAGCTCAACCCATAAAGATTCTGCACCTTCCGATCCTATATCACCTCTTTCTAATGATTTAATATCATTTCTTACCAATAAAACCACACCTCCCCCTCTGCCTACCTTTCTATCCTTCCAATACACAGTGTATCCTTGGACGTTCAGCTCCCAGAGACATGCAACCTTTAGCCAGGTCTCAGTGATGGCCACGATATCATACCTGCCAATCTGTAGCTGTACGACAAGAGCATCCACCTTATTCCTTACGCTGCGTGCATTTAAGTATAACACCTTAAGACCAGTATTTGGTACTTTTCACTTTGATTTCACTGCAAGTTTATTGCACTGCAGCTCATCCCAATGGCTACAAATTTGCCCCATCACCTGCCTGTCTTTCCTGACATCTTTACTGCTCACTGTCTTAGATTTATTTCTATTTTCCCCTTCCTCCGTTCTATCATTCCGGTTCCCATCCCCCTGCCAAATTAGTTTAAACCCGCCCTAACAGCTCTTGGTGAGGCTTTTGGTATTGAGAGAATGAACAACATAAAACATAGAACATAGAATAGTACAGCACAGTACAGGCCCTTCGGCCCACAATGTTGTGCCGACCCTCAAACCCCACCTCCCATATAACCCCCCAACTTCAATTCCTTCATATACCTGTCTAGTAGTCTTTTAAATTTTACTAGTGTATCTGCCTCCACCACTGACTCAGGCTGTGCATTCCATGCACCAACCACACTCTGAGTAAAAAACCTTCCTCTAATATTCCCCTTGAACTTCCCACCCCTTACCTTAAAGCCATGTCCTCTTGTATTGAGCAGCGGTGCCCTGGGGAAGAGGCACTGGCTATCCACTCTATCTATTCCTCTTATCATCTTGTACACCTCTATCATGTCTCCTCTCATCCTCCTTCTCTCCAAAGAGTAAAGCCCTAGCTCCTTTAATCTCTGATCATAATGCATACTCTCTAAACCAGGCAGCATCCTGGTAAATCTCCTCTGTACCCTTTCCAGTGCTTCCACATCCTTCCTACATAGTGAGGCAACCAGAACTGGACACAGTACTCCAAGTGTGGCCTAACCAGAGTTTTATAGAGCTGCATCATTACCTCACGACTCTTAAACTCTATCCCTCGACTTATGAAAGCTAACACCCCATAAGCTTTCTTAACCACCCCATCTACCTGTGAGGCAACTTTCAGGTATCTGTGGACATGTACCTCCAGATCCCTCTGCTCCTCCACACTACCAGGTATCCTGCCATTTACTTTGTACTCTGCCTTGGAGTTTGTCCTTCCAAAGTGTACCACCTCACACTTCTCCGGGTTGAACTCCATCTGCCACTTCTCAGCCCACTTCTGCATCCTATCAATGTCTCTCTGCAATCTTCGACAATCCTCTACACTATCCACAACACCACCAACCTTTGTGTC
The DNA here is from genome assembly GCF_030028105.1 of Mobula birostris. Classification (NCBI taxonomy): domain Eukaryota; kingdom Metazoa; phylum Chordata; class Chondrichthyes; order Myliobatiformes; family Myliobatidae; genus Mobula; species Mobula birostris. The sequence goes on along the minus strand of NC_092375.1, from coordinate 103,506,115 downwards.
GTCTGCAAACTTGCCAAACCACCCTTCTACCCCCACATTCAGGTCGTAACAAAAAGTAGAGGTCCCAGAACTGATCCTTGTGGGACACCACTAGTCACAATCCAAATGTACTCCCTCTACCATGACCCTCTGCCTTCTGCAGGCAAGCCAATTCTGAATCCACCTGGCCAAACCTCCCTGGATCCCATGCCTTCTGACTTTCTGAATAAGCCTACCATGTGGAACCTTGTCAAATGCCTTACTAAAATCCATATAGATCACATCCACTGCACTACCCTCATCTATATGCCTGGTCACCTCCTCAAAGAACTCTATCAGGCTTGTTAGACATGATCTGCCCTTCACAAAGCCATGCTGACTGTCCCTGATCAGACCATGATTCTCTAAATGCCCACAGATCCTATCTCAAGAATCTTTTCCAACAGCTTTCCCACCACAGACGTAAGGCTCACTGGTCTATAATTACCCGGACTATCCCTACTACCTTTTTTGAACAAGGGGACAACATTTGCCTCCCTCTAATCCTCCGGTATCATTCCCATGGACAATGAAGACATAAAGATCCTAGCCAGAGGCTCAGCAATCTCTTCCCTCACCTCTTGGAGCAGCCTGGGGAATATTCCATCAGGCTCCTGGGACCTATCCGTCCTAATGTATTTTAACAACTCCAACACCTCCTCTCCCTTAATATCAACATGCTCCAGAACATCTACCTCACTCATATTATCCTCACCGTCGTCAAGTTCCTCATTGGTGAATACCGAAGAGAAGTATTCATTGAGAACTTCGCTCACTTCCACAGCCTCCAGGCACATTTCCCACCTTTATCTCTAATTGGTCCTATCTTCACTCCTGTCATCCTCTTGTTCTTCACATAATTGAAGAATGCCTTGGAGTTTTCCTTTACCCTACTCACCAAGGCCTTCTCATGCCTCCTTCTTGCTCTTCTCAGCCTCTTTTTAAGCTCCTTTCTTGCTACCCTATATTCCTCAATAGACCCATCTGATCCTCGCTTCTTAAACTTCATACTTTCTTCCACCTGACTAGATTCTCCACCTCACTTGTCACCCATGGTTCCTTCACCCTACCGTTCTTTATCTTCCTCACTGGGACAAATTTATCCCTAACATCCTGCAAGAGATCCCTAAACATCGACTACATGTCCATAGTACATTTCCCTGCAAAAACATCATCCCAATTCACACCCGCAAGTTCTAGCCTTATAGCCTCATAATTTGCCCTTCCCCAATTAAAAATTTTCCTGTCCTCTCTGATTTTATCCTTTTCCATGATAATGCTAAAGGCCAGGGAGCAGTGGTCACTGTCCCCCAGATGCTCACCCACTGAGAGATCTGTGACCTGACCTGGTTTGTTACCTAATACTAGACCTAGTATGGCATTCCCCCTAGTCAGCCTGTCAACATACTGTGACAGGAATCCGTCCTGGACACACTTAACAATCTCCGCCCCATCTAAACCCTTGGAACTAATCAGGTGCCAATCAATATTGGGGAAGTTGAAGTCACCCATGATAACAACCCTGTTATTTTTGCACCTTTCCAAAATCTGCCTCCCAATCTGCTCCCCTGTATCTCTGCTGCTACCAGGGGGCCTATAGAATACTCCCTATGTTTATGCTAAAGAGATGCGATATTAGTGCAGAAAGTGGGAACCAAGGTAAAAGATCGGTTATGACCTTAACAACAGAGCACAAACAAGCAGATTTATTTCCTATCGTATGATTAAGAACATCTAGCAAATTTCACAATCCAACAGAGATCCCATATTTCAGAATTTCCTCTATAAATCTCAACATAACATTGTTTAAGATGCTTCCCAAAACCTGTCAAATTCATACCCAGCAGCTCAGATAAGTTGGTTTACATAAATCTCTTCTCTGGTGTTTGATACTTCAGAATCTTTTCCCCAGGTATAAAGGTTTAACACCAACAAGCGTTCTTTTAAGGTTAGAGGGGTAAAAGGGGTTAAGCTTAAACGTGATGTGAGGGGTAAGCTGTTTATGCAGAGAATGGTAGATGGGTTACCTGGGGTTATGGTGGAAGCAGGGGTTCAAGAGGCTTTTAGGTAGACACATGAATATGAAGGGAATGGAGGGAGGGGGACACTGAAGCACAGTTTGTAGTTGGAAATAAACGGGCAGACTATTATCTAAATAGGGAGAGAATTCAAAGTTCTGAGATGCAACAGGACTTGGGAGTCCTCCTACAGGATACCCTTAAAGTTAACCACCAGGTTGAGTCAGTAGTGAAGAAGGCGAATGCAATGTTGGCATTCATTTCTAGAGGAATAGAGTATAGGAGCAGGGATGTGATGTTGAGGCTCTATAAGGCGCTGGTGATACCTCACTTGGAGTACTGTGGGCAGTTTTGGGCTCCTTATTTAAGAAAGGATGTGCTGACGTTGGAGAGGGTACAGAGAAGATTCACTACAATGATTCTGGGAATGAGAGGGTTAACATATGAGGAACGTTTGTCTGCTCTTGGACTGTATTCCTTGGAGTTTAGAAGAATGAGGGGAGACCTCATAGAAACATTTTGAATGTTGAAAGGCGTGGACAGAGTGGATGTGGCAAAGTTGTTTCCCATGAGGGGGGAGTCTAGTATGAGAGGGCATGACTTCAGGATTGAAGGGCGCCCATTCAGAACAGAAATGCGAAGAAATTTTTTTAGCCAGAGGGTGGTGAATCTATGGAATTTGTTGCCACGGGCAGCAGTGGAGGCCAAGTCGTTGGGTGTATTTAAGGCAGAGATTGATAGGTATCTGAGTAGCCAGGGCATCAAAGGTTATGGTGAGAAGGCGGGGGAATGGGACTAAATGGGAGAATGGATCAGCTCATGGTAAAATGGTGGAGCAGACTCGATGGGCTGAATGGCCGACTTCTGCTCCATTGTCTTATGGTCTTATGGAAAGTGTTAATGCAGGACACAACCAAGGTATTTTTCTTCACACAACAGGGAATAAATTTGATTTGAACAATTGCATAGAGCGTGTGTATCACATGGCACAGGACAGGCTCCACAGCCCATGATGAGCTCAACTAATTAAAGCAATGATCCCTGTTCCCTGCAGCTTGATCACACCCCCTCACTGCATACGGTCTAAAAGTCTCTTAGATGCTCCAATGATACCTGCGACCACTCAGGGAGTTTATATGCTCTCCCCTTGACCACAGTCTGTTCCAGACACCCATCACTGCGTGTAAAAAATCTTGCCCTGGCATCTCTTTTGTACTTAACCACTCTCACCTTAAATACTCTCGTGCAGGTCAGAGATTCACTAAAACATAGCAAACAGGAGTAGGATAACGCCACTGGCCCCTTTAAACTGGCTCTGCTGTTCACAGATTCGGTCATAGATTCAAAGATTGATACAGCTCAGAAACAGGCTATTCAGCCCAACCCTCCCTTGCTGACCAAGTTGCTTACCTACAGTGTAAGTTAGTCCCATTTTCCTACACTTGGTTCGTACCTTCTTAATCTTTCCAGTCCACAGACCATTCCATAAAACCATAGCACATGGGAGCAGAATTAGGCCATTCGGCCATCAAGTCTGCTCTGCCATTCTATCATGGCTGATTTATTTTCCCTCTCAACCCCATTCTCCTGCCTTCTCCCTGAAACACAGAGCATAGGACATTGTAGCAGAGTACAGGATTTATGGCCCACAATGTTGTGCCGCCCTTTAGACCTACTCTAACCTTGATCAATCTAGCCTTCTATATAACCCTCCATTTTTCTATATTCCACGTGCCTATCTAAGAGTTTCTTAAATTTCCCTAATGTATTTGCCTCTACCGCCACCCTTGGCAGGGTGGTCCACACATTACTCTCTGTGTAAAATACCTACCTCTGACATCTCTCCTATACTTTCATCTGAAAATTATGCTCCCTTGTATTAGCATCTCCCATTCCATTCTCCTAGAAGTAAATTATTGCAAAGAAGAGTGAGACCAGAGGAGTAGGAACAGAAATCCATGTCTTACCGAAGGGTTTCTTTGACCACCGCTTTCAACAGGGGCATGCGGCTGAAATCCTTGGCGAGTGGAATTTGGTCTCCAGGAGTAACGCTGTTGATTTCTTCATACAGTTGCTGCTGAATGGATGGCTCCTTTGCCAGATTGTACAGGATCCAAGAGGTTGTATTTGATGTCTGAAAGGAAAAGACAATTCCTTCACTAGAGCTTACACAGAACACCACAGCACAGTACAAGCTCTTCTGTCCATGACATTGTGCTGACCTTTTAACCTGCTCTAAGTCCAATCTAATCCTTCTCTGCCACATAGCCCTCCATTGTTCTACCATCCACAAGACCATAAGATATAGGAACAGAATTAGGCCATTCAGCCCATCGAATCTGCTCTGGCTGAATCTGTATCATGGTTGATTCATTATTCCTTTCAACCTCATTTTCCTGCCTTCTCTCCATAACCTTTCACAAGTCCTTACTAATCAAGAACTGGGGCAGCACGGTAGCATGGAAGTTACCACAACGCTTTACAGTTTGAGTGATCAGGGTTCAAATCCCACCCACCGCCTGTAAGGAGTTTCTACATTCTGGTTTCCTCCAGGTGCTCTGGTTTCCTCCCACAGTTCAAAGACATATCATAATTGGTCACCGTAAGTTGTCCCGTGATTAGCTAGGGTTAAATCGGAGGACTGCTCAGCAGCACCACTCAAATGTCCAGAAGGGCCTATTCCGTGCTGTATCTCAATAAATTAATAAACAGAACAACCTCCACTTTAAATATACCCAACGACTTGGCCTCCACAGCCGTCAGTGGCAATAAAATCCACAGATTCACCACCCTCTGGCTAAAGAAATTCCTCCTTATCTCTGTTCTAAAGAAACATCCTCGTTTTCTGAGAATCTACATTCTGGCCCTAGACTCCACAACTATAGGAAGGATCATGGCCACACTGTCCAGGCTTTTCAATATTCAACAGATTTCAGTGCGATTCTGGAGGCTGGAGAGCCTTGAGGTGCTGGAAGCCGAACATCCATTGATCGTTGAAGCAGATTTTGGCCCAAAGAGGCTGTTTCTATGCAGATTTACCCAATTACCATTGGTACCTAATACAGAATGGGTTTAAGGGATAAGGGGTTTCAGCTTCAAGATTCAGCTGAGAGGCTGAGCTTGGAGCATTGCCATAAAAAAGCAGCAACTGTCATCAAGGAACTCCACCATCCAGGCCATGCTCTTTTCTAGCAGCTGTCAGGCAGGTGGTAGAGGAGTCTTAGCGTCCCACACCACCAGGATCAAGAACAGTAATTATTCCACAACGATCAGGCTCCTGAACCAGTGCGAATAATTTCATTCACCTCAACACTGAAGTGATTCCACAAACAATGGACTCACTGCGAAGGATTCGACACTGAACAGATTCACAATATCTGGACTCTCAGTCACGGATTCGACACTGAACTGATTCACAATCTCTGGACTCACTGTCACGGAATCGACACTGAACTGTATCACAGTCTCTGGACTCACTGTCACGGATTCGACACTGAACTGTATCACGGTCTCTGGACTCACTGTCATGGATTCGACACTGAACTGTTTCACAGTCTCTGGACTCACTGTCATGGATTCCACACTGAACTGATTCATAATCTATGGACTCTGTCACGGATTTGACACTGAACTGTTTCACAATCTCTGGACTCACAGTCATTGATTCGACACTGAACTGATTCACAATCTCTGGACTCAGTCACGGATTCAACACTGAACTGTTTCACAGTCTCTGGACTCACTGTCAGGGATTCGATACTGAACTGATTCACAATCTAGGGACTCACTGTCGCGGATTTGACACTGAACTGTTTCACAGACTCTGGACTCTGTCATGGATTCGACACTGAACTGATTCACAATCTCTGGACTCACTGTCACGGAATCGACACTGAACTGTATCACAGTCTCTGAACTCACTGTCATGGATTCGACACTGAACTGTTTCACAGTCATTGATTCGACACTGAACTATTTCACAGTCTCTGGACTCACTGTCATTGTTTCGACACTGAATTATTTCACAATCTCTGGACTGACAGTCACAGATTCGACACTGAAATGTTTCACAATCTCTGGACTCACTGTCACGGATTCGACACTGAATTGGTTTTTTTTCCCAGAAGCTGTTTTCGAATTTTTAGCCAACTTGTTGCTTGGTTACCATTTCTGAAGGTTTATGGCTTGCATTTTAATTTACATTTTAACCCTTCCTTTAAACAATATTAAAAATGGACCAAACCATTAATTTACTCAGTTTTAATGCAAAAAGGTTAAATCACCCTGTTAAACATAATAAGATATTTGCTTATATTAAGAAATTTAAGGTCCCTATTATTTTTTTACAAGAAACTCACATACACAAATGTGATAACCTACATTTTTTTAGCCGTTGAAATGGACTTCGTTTTCACATTTCTTTTTCAGGCCAAATCTAGAGGAGTTTCGATTCTTACAGATAATATACTTTCCTTTGTCCAACATACAGTAGTGTCTGATACTAATGGACATTTTGTTATAGTTTCAGGAAAACTAGATAATAAATTAACAGTATTTGCCAATGTGTATGCCCCAAATATAGATGATCCAGGATTCTTCGAGCACTTTTTTTCATTTTTATCAGATCTGAATCTTTATCCTTTGGTGATGGGAGGAGATTTTAACTGTTGGCTAGACCCAATTTTAGCCCGATCATCTTCTAAACCAGCATCTCTAAATAAGTCAGCTTTGTTTATTCAATCCTTTTTATTGAAGTGTGGTATAGTTGATGTTTGGTGTTTTTTTACATCCTTTAGATAGGGAGTATCCATTTTTTTCCCATGTTCATCATACATATTCCAGGATTGATTTTTTTTGTCAATAGTCAAATGATTTCATCAGATCATTCCTGTGAATATAAAGAGATTGCTGTTTCAGATCATGCTCCTATATTTCTATCTTTAAAACTCCCTGGTTTTCCTCAAACCAACAGATTTTGGCATTTTAATACAACTTTGTTATCTGATAAGGAATTTTAAAAATTTCTGGAGAAGCATATGATTTTGTTTTTTGAAGAGAACAAAAAGGAAGAGACTTCTAATCTTATTGTATGGGATACTTTCAAGGCCTATATGAAAGAACAATTTATTTCTTATACTGTGAATGTTAAGAATAAAGTTAATAAAGAAAGAATTGAATTAGCCAATCAATTGAAACAATTAGATCAAAAATATGCTCTAGCTCTAATTCTTGTTTTATATGAAAGACATGTTGAAGTTAAAACTAAATATGAACTTCTGTTAACATATCCAATTGAAACTCAACTTCTTAAAGATAAAACTCAATTTTACATTCACAGAGATAAGTTAGGCAAAGTATTGGCCAACCAGTTAAAAACTTCTGCAGTTAAATGACAAATTAAAGAAATTTGCAAAACTAATGTTGATAGGACAACTGATTATTCTGAAATAAACGATACCCTTAGAGAATTCTATTCTAAACTTTATAGTTCTGATTCCCCTAAAGATAATACTGTAATGATTAATTTTCTAGACCAATTCAATATCCCGGCACTTTCTGCAAATGATTGCAAACAGATGGATCAACCCATTTCTTATGAGGAAATCGCTGCGGCTATACATTCATTACACTTGGGGAAGGCTCCAGGTCCAGATGGATTTTCTGGAAAATTTTATAAGGCTTTTTCTTCATTAATTATACCGCAGTTACACTTAGTCTTTATGGATTCTTTCAAATTGGATAGTTTGCCTCAATCTTTTTCTGAAGCTTCTATTTCACTTATCCTGAAAAAGAACAAGATCCAACTGAATGCTCTTCATAAAGGCCAATTTCATTACTCAATTCTGATAATAAAATTCTTTCTGAAGTTCTGGCTCGTATAATTGAAAATATTTTACTTTCTATTACTTCTGACGATCAGACTGGATTTATTAAAAACTGACATTCCCATTTTAATATACGCAATATATTGGTAATTGGTAGTTTTTTATATCGTTATATATTCTTTCTTGTACTCTGTATTCTTCTATGTAGAAACTAATAAAAATATTGAAAGACACTGAACTGTTTCACAATCTCTGGACTCACAGTCAAGGACTCTATAACTCATTTGGTCAAAATTATTCATATACTTAGTGATTTTTTTGTATTTACATAGTTTGTTTTCTTTTGTACATTGCTTGTTTACCAGTGTTTGTGTGTAGTTTTTCATTCATTCTATAGCGTTTCTTTGTTCTACTGAAATGCCTGCATGAAGATGAATCTCAGGGTAGTCTATGGTGATACATACATTCTTTGATAATAAACTTACTTTGAACTTTGAATTTTGTTCTTTTTGATCTAAACATTATTAATGAACCTGCTTCTCTTACCGTATCCACTGCAGCCAACAGTAATTCAGACAAACTGCCGTAGATGTCCAAAGGCATCATTTTGGTGTTGGTCAACAGGTGTGTGAGATATTTCCCACTCACTTCCTCTCCCTTCTCCATTTTCTCCTGGATCTCCTTTATCTTCTTTTTCACGAGCTTCTCAGCTAAAGATCAAAGATGTGCAATTCGTTAGATCCAGTAAAATATTGGCGGTTAGCATGCAGCACCAGCAGATCAGTGGGATCCATGCCACAGCTCCAGCAGACCAGCAGGAGCTGAAGCAATCCCCCTGACTGTCTGACAACTCCCGCAGATCCGCAGGAGTTGGGCATTCCCCCACCCTCATGCTCCAGCAGACCTGCAGGATTTGGAAACTTCTTGTCCCTGACCTCATCAGACATGCAGGAGGTGAACTCTTCCATGTCCCACATCTCCAGCAGACTTGCAGGAATTGACCTCCCCACACCACACAAGTGCCAGCAATTCTGCATGAATTCAAATCTCCATCCCTTACCTCTAGCTAACCTGCAAGAATTGAACTCCCCATTCTTCACCTCTAGCAGACTTTCAAGATTTGAACTCCCCTGTCCTTCACCTCCAGCGAACCCGCAGGAATAGAATGTCTTGTTCCTCACCTCCAGCAGACCTGCAGGAATTGAACTTGCCCCTGTCCCTCACCTCCAGTAGACCTGAATAATTTAATTAACCCCTGTCCCTCACCTCCATCAGACCTACAAGAATTGACCTCCCCACAGTCCACAAGCTTCAGCAGGCCTGCAGAAATCGAACTCCCCTGTCCCTTGCCTCCAGCAGAACTCCAGAAGTTGAATTCTCAGCACCTCTAAAGCACTAGCAGATCTGCAAGAGTTGGAATCCCACAACATCACCAACTTTCGGTGTCATCTGAAAGCTTATGAATCCACCCCTCTACGTCCTCATCCAAGTCACTTATAAAAAAATCACAAAGAGCACCTATGACCACCCCCTATTCTACAGAAATTGATCACTGTTATGGTTTGTAAACTAATTTAAAGATCAACCAGTTAGTACTTCTTCAGGAGACTAAAGAAATTCAGCATGTCCTTATCAACCCTTACCAACTTTTGTCAATGCAACATAGAAAGCATCCTATCTGGATGCATAAGAGCTTGGACTGACAACAACTGTGCACAAGAAACTGCAGAGAGTTGTGCACACAGCTCAGTACAGCATGGAAACCAAACTACCTTCCAAGTACCCTGTCTGCACTTCTCGCTGTCTCAGTAAAGTAGCTAGTATAATCAGAGACTCCACCTACCCCAAACATTCTCTCTTCTCTCTCCTGTCAGGTAGAGGATACAATAGCCTGAAAGCATGCACCACCAGGCTCAAGGATGGCTTCTACTCATTGTTACAAGATTATTAAATAGTTCCCTTGAATGGCAAGTTGGAATCTTCACCTCACAATCTACCTCATTATGATCTTGTACCTTATTGTTTACTTGGACTCCACCACTTTCCCTCAAGCTGTTACTTTACCCTGCATTGTGTTTGAGCTTGTTCTGCACTGTGTAATGTTCTGATCCCAATGAACAGGATGCAAGACAAGTTTTTGTAACTGTATCTTGGTATATGTGACAATGATAAACCAATATCATCTGGTCAGGGAGAGTGAGGAGGTGACAGAGAGGAGCTAAAGGCAGATAGTCATCCGGGACCACAGGAGACAGAGAACTGGGTAACAGTCAGGAGAGGGAAGGACAAGAAGCAGGTACTAGAGAGTTCCTCAGCGGCTGTCCGCCTTAATTAGTACTCCTGCTTGAGTGCTGTTGGGGGAATGGCATACCTGGGGGAAGCAACAGTGGCCACGTCTCTGGCACAGAGTCTGTCCCTGTGGCTCAGAAGGGCATGGAAAGGAAGAGGATGGGAGCAGTGATAGGGGACTCTATAGTTAGGGGGTCAGATAGGTGATTCTGTGGATGCAGGAGGGAAACGCGGATGGTAGTTTGCCTCCCAGGTGCCAGGGTCCGGGAAGTTTCTGATCACGTCCACGATATCTTGAAGCGGGAAGGAGAACAGCCAGAGGTCGTGGTACATATTGGTACCAACGACATAGGTAGGAAAAGGGAGGAGGTCCTGAAAAAAGACAACAGGAAGTTAGCAAAGAAGTTGAGAAGCAGGACCTCAAAGGTAGCAATCTCAAGATTACTGGCTGTGCCACGTGACAGTGAGTATAGGAATAGAATGAGCTGAAGGTTAAATGCGTGACTGAGGGATTGGAGCAGGGGGCAAGCATTCAGATTTCTGGATCATTGGGACCTCTTCTGGGGCAGGTGTGACCTGTACAAAAAGGACGGGTTGCACTTGATTCCAAGGGAGACCAATATCCTGGCAGGAAGGTTTGCTAAGGTTGTTGGGGAGTGTTTAAACTAGAATTGCTGGGGGATGGGAGTCAAACTGAAGAGACGGAGGAAAGGGAGGTTGGCTCACAAATAGAGAAAGTTTGGAGACAGTGCGAAAGGGAGGATAGGCAGGTGATAGAGAAGGGATGCGCTCAGAACAATGGTTTGAGGTGTATCTATTTTAATGTGAGAAATATTATGAACAAAGCGGATGAGCTTAGAGCATGGATCAGCACTTGGAGCTAAGATGTTGTGGCCATTACAGAGACTTGGATGGTGCAGGGGCAGGAATGGCTACTTCAATTGCCAGGCTTTAAATGTTTCAGACAGGACAGGGAGGGAAGCAAAAGAGGTGGGGGTGTGGCACTGCTGATCAGAGATAGTGTCACGGCTGCAGAAAAGGAGGAAGTCATGGATGGATTGTCTACAGAGTCTCTGTGGGTGGAAGTTGGGAATAGGAAGGGGTCAATAACTCTACTGGGTGTTTCTTATAGACCACCCAATAGTAACAGGGCATCGAGGAGCAGGTAGGGAAACAGATTCTGGAAAGGAGTAATAATAACAGGGCTGTTGTGGTGGGAGATTTTCATTTCCCAAATATTGATTGGCATCTCCCTAGAGTGAGGGGTTTAGATGGGGTGAAGTTTGTTAGGTGTGTTCAGGAAGGTTTCTTGACACAATATATAGATAAGCCTACAAAAGGAGAGGTTGTACTTGATCTGGTATTGGGAAATGAACCTGGTCAGGGAGCATTTTGGAGATAGTGATCAAAATTCTATCTCTTTTACCATAACATCGGAGGGAGATACGATAACTTAAATGGAGTAAGGGGAACTATGAGTCTATCAGGCAGGAACTTGGAAGCATAAATTGAAAACAGATGTTCTCAGGGAAATGTACTGAAGAAATGCGGCAAATGTTCAGGGCTATTTGCATGGGGTTCTAAGAGAGTAGGTACGTTCCAATGAGATATGGAAAGGATGGTAGGGTGCAAGATCCGTGGTGCACAAAAGCTGCTGTAAATCTAGTCAAGAAGAAACGAAGAGCTTACAAAAGGTTCAAAAAACTAGGTAATGATAGGAATCTAGAAGATTATAAGGCTAGCAGGAAGGAGCTTAAGAATGAAATTAGGAGAGCCAGACGGGGCCATGAGAAGGCCTTGGCGGACAGGATTAAGGAAAATCCCAAGGGATTCTACAAATATGTGAAGAGCAAGAGGAGAAGACGTGAGGGAATAGGACCAATCAAGTGTGACAGTGGAAAAGTGTGTATGGAACCGAAGGAAATAGCGGAGGTACTTAATGAATACTTTGCTTCAGTATTCACAACGGAAAATGATCTTGGCGATTGTAGGGATGACTTGCAGTGGACTGAAGCGCTTGAGAATGTAGATATTAAGCAAGAGGATGTGCTGAAACTTTTGGAAAGCATCAAGTTGGATAAGTTACCAGGACCGGACGGGATGTACCCCAGGCTACTGTGGGAAGCGAAGAAGGAGATTGCTGAGCCTCTGGCAATGATTTTTGCATCATCAATAAGGACAGGAGAGTTTCTGGAGGATTGGAGGGTTGCAGATGTTGTTCCCTTATTCAAGAAAGGGAGTAGAGATAGCCCAGGAAATTATAGGCCAGTGAGTCTTACTTCAGGTTGGTAAGTTGATGGGGAAGATCCTGAGAGGCAGGATTTATGAACATTTGGAGAGGCATAATATGATTAGGAATAGTCAGCATGGCTTTGTCAAGGGCAGGTTATGCCTTTCAAGCCAGATTGAATTTTTTGAGGATGTGACTAAACACATTGATGAAGGTAGAGCTGCAGATGTAGTGTATAAGGATTTTAGCAAGACATTTGATAAGGTACCCCATGCAAGGTTTTTTGAGAAGGTAAGGAGGCATGAGATCCAAGGGGACATTGATTCGTGGATCTAGAACTGGCTTGCCCACAGAAGGCAAGGAGTGATTGTAGACGGGTCATATTCTGCATGGAGGCTGGTGACCTCAGCGATCTGTTCTGGGACCCCTTCTCTTCGTGATTCTTATAAATGACCTGGATGAGCAAGTGGAGGGGTAGGTTAGTAAATTTTCCGATGACACAAAGGTTGGGGGTGTTATGGACAGTGTGGAGGGCTGTCAGAGATTGCAGCTGGACATCGATAGGATGCAAAACTGGGCTGAGAAGTGGCAGATGGAGTTCAACCCAGATAAGTGTGAGGTGGTTCACTTTGGTAAGTCAAATATGACAGCGGAATATAGTATTAATGATAAGACTCTTGGCAGTGTGGAGGATCAGAGGGATCTTGGGGTCCGAGTCCATAGGACACTCAAAGCTGCTACGCAGGTTGACTCTGTGGTTAAGAAGGCATACGGTGCATTGGCCTTCATCAATCATAGAATTGAGTTTAAGAGGAGAGAGGTAATGTTGCAGCTATATAGGACCTTGGTCAGACCCCACTTGGAGTACTGTGCTCAATTCTGGTTGCCTCACTATAGGAAGGACATGGAAACCATAGAAAGGGTGCAGAGGAGATTTACAAGGATGTTGCCTGGATTGGGGAACATGGCTTATGAGAATGGGTTGGGTGATCCTGGCCTTTTCTCCTTGGAGAGACGGAGGATGAAAGGTGATTTGATAGAGGTGTACAAGATAATGAGAGGCATTGATCATGTGTATAGTCAGAGGATTTTCCCCAGGGTTGAAATGGCTAGCATGAGAGGGTGTAGTTTTAACGTGCTTGGAAGTAGGTACAGAGGAGATGTCAGGGGTAAGTTTTTTATGCAGAGAATGGTGAGTGTGTGGAATGGGCTGCTGGTGACAGTGGTGGAGGCGGAAACGATCGGGTCTTTTAAGAGACACCTTGTTGGCTACATGGAGCTTAGAAAAATAGAGGGCTATGGGCAAAGCCTAGGTAGTTCTAAGATAGGGACATGTTCAGTACAGCTTTGTGGGCCGAAGGGCCTGTATTGTGCTGTATGTTTTGTATGTTACTATGTTAATACCAATACCACTTCCGAATGGTGTACATTAGAATACAGGGCAGTATAAATCAGTGAAGTACAACATTTGGACAAGTTACTGTTTGTAGATACAAGAGATCATGGGTGCCGTCACCTGGAACATTGAACGTGCGTAGAACATCTGTTCCTGTAGCCTATTTATTAGACACACCTGTACATACAGGGGAGGCTTCTTCACAGAGAGAGTGGTGGGAGTATGGAATGAGCTGCCAGACGAGGTGATAAATGCGGGTTCTTTTTTAACATTTAAGAATAAATTGGACAGATACATGGATGGGAGGTGTATGGAGGGATATGGTCCGTGTGCAGGTCAGTGGGACTAGGCAGAAAATGGTTCAGCACAGCCAAGAAGGGTCAAAGGGCCTGTTTCTGTGCTGTAGTTTCTATGGTTCTATGGTTCATACCAGTAATGGAAATACCTCATCAGTCAATCATGTGGCAGCAACTCAATGCACAGAAGCATGCAGATATGGTCAGGAAGCTCAGCTGTTGTTCAGCCCAAACATCAGAATGGGGAAGAAATGTGATCTAAGTGACTTTGATCTTGAAATGATTGTTGGCACCAGACAGAATGTTTTGAATATCTCAGAAACTTCTGATTTCCTGAGATTTTCATGCACAACAGCCTAGAGTTTAGAAAGAATTGTGTGAAAAACAAAAAGCATCCCGTGAGCAGCAGTGCTGTGGGCAAACGAGAGAGTTCAGCTGAGTGCTGCTAGGCTGGTTCAAGCTGACAGGAGGGCAACAGTAACTCAAAGAACACTGGCGTGCAGAAGAACATCTCTGAATCAACAAGGTGTCGAATCTTGAAGTGGATGACCATGGACATACACCCAGTGGGCAGTTAGTTAGACACAGAATGCACCCAATAAGGTGGCCACTGAGTGTAATGTACAGCACAGGTCTTTCAATGACGGAGCTAACCACGATGCAGAGTTAAACTGGATATCTGCCTGCACGTGATCCATAGCTCTCACGTTCATGTGCCTGTCGAAATGCAGAAGGTGGGATTTTGACACAGAGAGTAGGTGGGTCTGTGGAACGCCTTGCCCTGGGTGGTGGTAGAGGCAGATACATTACCGGCGTTTAAGAAGCTCCTAGATAATCACAGGGATGATAAAAAAAATTAGGGCTATGTAGGAGGGAAGGGTTAGATTGATGTTGGAACAGGCTAAAAGGTCAGCACAACATCATGGGCTAAAGGGCCTGTACTGTACAGTATTGATCTGTGTTCTGTGTCTTTTCAATGCCACAGTGATATCTGCTTCCATTACGTTCCCTGGCACTGTCCCAGGCAACTGTGGCCTCATAAATCTCCTTTAAGCTTTAAATAACTCATCAGGGGAGGGAGGAGGATGCGTCAGCAATACAGGTGTGTAAATGGTTGACAGTGCCTGGGAATTAAGAGTCATTTTACAATGCACACCCACTAGCAGACCATTCTCCAGGACGGGGCCCCTTCCACTTCTTGTACTTTTTTGGGTGCAGTTTTATTTCTTTAAGCACTTTTGGAATCAGCACATAATGCTCACAGGTTCAGATTCAGATTACAGCAGGCCCTTCCATCCACTACATTCAGCCAATCTTTTAACTACGATAAGATCAATCTAACCCTCCCCTCCTGCACAGCCCTCCATTTTTCTATCATCCATCTAAGAGTTTCTTAAATATGTCTAATGTATCTGCCTCTAGCACCACACCTGCAGTGGCGGCACCAGAGATTTGTTCTAGCTGGTGCTACGGAGGGGCTGAATTATTCAGTGATGGTGCTGAGGGATGCACTGTATGGTAATATGTATTCACAAGGCCAGACGCGTGGCGTTAAAAAGCCAGTTTCAAGCATTATGTGCGACTATAAATGCCTCCGTTGATTCACAAGCAACAGCAATTGATAGATCTAATATGGAAGTGAACTGTGACAGTGTCAACAGCATCGGAGACAACCCGGGCCACACCGAGCATAAACAAACAAACCAGCAGAGCCTCCGACCCACAGCGCACAACATGAATCACGCACCAATCCCACAATCAGCGTCAAATGCGTGCTTTTCAACTGAAAAACACAACACTAACCCACAATGTCCACTGCTATTTGCATTACATAGACAGACAATGCCAAAAGATACACCGTTATTAAAATCAAATAAGGCAAACAACATATACAAGGTTTTACCAGGAGTTGGACAAATCGTACTCTGACCATGCAATACCTCAGTTAATTAGGCTACTGAATTTAAAACAAAAATCAATAGAATCACCGCTTGGAAGTCTAAGCAAAACCAGTAGGCTTATAGCAGTAAATGTAATATTTTAGGATTTGCAGGAAACATAAGGACTATGGGGTATCCACCACAAAATAATAATAATAATCAGCATTAGTCTTGGCCCAAATTTTTAAAAAATCAACCGCACTCACCACTGATGTTTTCAGAGGAGCACAGTCCGTCTGTTGTTGTGATTGGTGGCGAAAGCATCAACGATTTTCTGGATGTCAAGTGCTTTGGTCCTCCGGCTGTTTATGGCCAACAGGGCCAAGTTGCTGTTCCGAGCATTGCCGCTGCTGTTCCTTAGGTAGTTTTTGAGGCGTCTGAGGCGAGAGAAACTCCGTTCGCATGAGGCAGATGTCACAGGTAGAGTCAGTGATATGCAGATTAGTTTGCATAAATCTATAAATGCATCGCGGTAGGGTCTCATTAGAGCTAGAAATTCCACTGTGTCATTCACTGTCTGTCCTTGCTTTTGTTTCCAGCAGACGCCGAACCTGATGTCGCTCTGCAGTCAGTCAGGTTCACTTCAGTCACTCCATAGTATTGGGCCATTGGGCAAAGACAATTCTTGTCTAGGAAGAACTTTTGTTTGGGACTCAATGCTGAGACTCCAGTCAGAACACTCCTAGTCTCAACTGAGAACCGTCTTTTCATTTCAGTCAGAAGTCTGTCTATAACTGGATAGAACCAGTGGTTGCGAAGGTCATCAGAGGATGTGACAAGTGTGCATTCAGTTTGGGCCTTAACAACAAAATCGTGTAGGCAGCGGGGTGGCTGGGCCTGGCTCCTTTCATGTGGTCTGCTCTGTATACTGGCCTTGACGCACAGGTCCCTAGCTCTTGTCTGAATTTCACTCCATGATTCCTCTCCACGTTTTGCTGAGAATGCATCGATAACAGACTGAGCCAAGTCCACAGTGGATGAAATTTCCAAACTGGGGAATTGTAGCTGGTCTGACATGAACTTGGTGACTCGGAATAAATCCTCAAACAGAGTGAGAAGTAAAGCAAACTGCTCGTCAATCAGTCCATTTACAGCTCTGGCCTCCGTTTTCCTCTGTGCATTTGGTTGACCCATAATATCCTGTAGTGTAGCTAGAATGGCAGGGAGTGATTTCCTTATAGCCCACAAAGCTGTTTACCGCCATGCCCAGCATGTATCTGACAATTTCTTCAACTCCACGGTCTGTGCAGTTGATTCCAGTTCTCTCTGTTTCTTCATGACAAGATCGTGGGCAACAGAGTTTGAAAAGGGCAACACACATCAAAGTTGCTGGTGAACGCAGCAGGCCAGGCAGCATCTCTAGAAAGAGGTACAGTCGACGTTTCGGGCCGAGACCCTTCGTCAGGACTAACTGAAGGAAGAGCTAGTAAGAGATTTGAAAGTGGGAGGGGGAGGGGGAGATCCAAAATGATAGGAGAAGACAGGAGGGGGAGGGATGGAGCCAAGAGCTGGACAGGTGATTGGAAAGCAGCTGCACAGTTTCAAAAAAACTCACCAGCTTGTGGTACATTGCTCACAACATCCACTAGAACAAGGTTAAGTCTGTGAGCATGGCAGTGTATATATAATGCCTGCGGGACCTCTTTCCTGAACCTCTCTTGTACCCCGTTATTGCACCCGTCATAACACTTACGTCATACACGTGTTCTTATCAATAACACACTGGGCGAGTGTCTGTTCAATGCTTTTAAGAAGCGACTCTGTGTCCAATCCTTCTGCTGGAGTGAAGAGCAAGAATTCTTCAAGCACTGTTTCGTTATTCAAATACCGCACCACCACTGATATTTGCTCCTTTTTACTCAAATCTTTACTTTCATCCACCATGATGGCAAAATATCCAGCCTCCTTGATTTCTGACGTCTGACCATATCTGCCATCATACCCATAATTTCATTTTGGATATCGTGATGGGTGTTTTTCGCATTTCCAGGATTGTCCTCTGTTTTTTTAGCTACAGTCTAATCAAACTGTCCAATTACACTGAGCAACTCAATGAAGTTTCCCCTATTGCCAGATCCATCATCCTCCTGGTGTCCTCGCTGGGCAATGCCTTGACATGCAGTATAGCGTAGAAACTCAACTACTGCTCTCACATACTCACGATTTTCTTGGACAATCTTTGCATGTCCTTTGTCAAGCATATTTCCCGATCTTGAACCGTCTTGTTTTCTCAATCTGAATTCGGCCCGTGCCTCCATCGCAAACTTATAAGCTGCACTTACATGGTGGGTTTTGAAAGCTGTTGTAGCTTTCCGCCAGTTGTGGTAACCGGTGACAGTGAAGGTAGATTCAGAATGGAAACCATGTCCTCCACACAGGAAATGCTGCATGCGAAGCAGAACGTAGTATCTTTTATGATTCAATATTCCAGCCAGGTGTACAGGCCAAACCAGCCATGAATAAAACTCCTTTGCTGATTGCCAAACTGTTGTGAAGGGTACTTTTTCAATGCTGGCAGACCGGGTCCTTCCTCAGGCTGCTGGCTAACATCGCTAACAGTATTCCCACTAGTACTAAGAGCAGCTTCAGCCACGTTCTCTTCTGAATCCGGCTCTATTTCTTGTTCCTCTACTTCGCCCTTACACTCTTTCGGTGAACTGCTGTCATCCTCATCCCCACTTACTTCTGCATGTCACTTTCAATTAAGACATGCTCAGGCTGAGACACCACTGATTCCTCTGGATGAGGTTATTTTCTAGCTAAAAATCGATCCATTTTTCATGCCGGCCAAAAGAATGCATGTGCCAGGTCGACGCTAGCTTGTAAGAGCACAATGTGTGCGTGTGGCATCCGTTAGTCTCGCGAGACCATGGATCTGCGCCTGGATGTATACTATCAATCTCTCGCGTGAGTGAGAGTGAGTGACATCAACACCTTAAGTGATCTTAGATCAGCTTTACTGATCTGAGGACAGCAACGGCAAAACATTCACAACGAACGAATAAGCAGAAGTGTAGAGTGGATCTGACAGAGCTTATAACTTTATTGCTGCGTGGGTGCTATGGTAATTGGAGGCACTGTTTCACTAGATCAGCTGGAGAAACAAGCTGTATTTAAAACTATACAGAGAAAGCAAAGCAGCTGCAGTAAATTTCTCGGTGGGGCCATTGCAATTTCTGCTGGGGCTATAGCCGCAGCTAGCACCACCTTAGCACCGCCCCTGCACACCTGGCATGGCATTCCATGCATCCACCACTCTCTGTGTAAAGAAAACTACCTCTCACATCCCCTCTATACTTTCCCCCAATCACCTTAAAATTATGATAAACATTTAAACATTCTTCTATTTAAAACAAGGCAAAGCATTTTATTACATACAACCACTTTAAATCTGCCTCTTACTCTTCATGTTAAAGAAGGTGAAGAGACGGGTTTGTATTCTGACATCAGGCTGTGTGTGGAGTTTCCATATTTTCCCTCTCACTGCATGGGTTCCCCCATGTGCAGTGTTCCCCTCCAATATCCCAAAGACATGTGGGTTGGTAGGTTAATTAGCCAGTGTAAATTGTCCCTAGTGCAGAGGTGAGTGGAAGAATTGAGGGGAAGTTAGAGTCATCGAAAAATGCTGCACAGAAACAGGCCCTTTGGCCCATCTAGTCCCTGTTGAACCATTTAAACTGCCTAGTCCCATTGGCCTGCAGCTGGACCATAGTCCTTCATACCCCTGCTATCCACTAAACGTTGAAATCCAGCTCGCATGCACCCCTTGTGCTGGCAGCTCGTTCCACTCCCTGAGTGAAGAAGTTTCCCCTCACATTCCCCTTCAATATTTTAATATTTAGGAGAAATTTGGAAAATTACATGGATGGGGGGTAGGTATGGAGGGTTATGATCATAGTTCCCTCTAAACTGTGCGCGTGTGCACGTGCACACACATTTTTCAACCAGCGCAGAAAGGAAGTTAATGTGTGCACAAAAAGTTAGTTACCTAAAATACTGTAGTAGTTAATAATTATACTTATGGAAAATAATCTTTTAGCTAACTGCTTCTGTTAACTAATCAGTCGGTTTTTCAAATACCACAATGCACGTCACTAATTTACAGCACCTCACCTCTCCTGTTCCGGTTTGTACAGCTGCATCACGGCGGCAGCCATGTTTGATAACAGTGTTCATATCGTAAAGTTTACAAAGATCTGTTTCAAATCCTGTAGATAGCTTACTAAGTTTTTATTGGAAAAAATATTGATTCACTATGTCACATTCCAAAGAAGCGAAGGGCATGAAGCGCAAAAGAACTGCAAATTTGTTTAAAGTTGAATGGCTTTGTCACAATGGGGGCGTTGGGAATGGACCCAAATGCAAGACACAGACGCTGAAGTACTAGGAACAGGACTAGGATGCAGGACCTGGGCTAGGACATGGACAAGAAACAGGGAACCCGGACAAGGAACTGCGGACTAGGAGCCTGGGCTTGGACTCCGAGCCAGAGACTGGACAAGGACCCAGAACCTGGGTCTTGCCTTGGGCTCAGATCCCCAAAACTAGGCTAGGACTGGACGAAGCCGGGGTCTCAAGGCTTGACGCTGGAGGCTGGGGTACAGACTGGGAACTGTACATCAACACAGAGCCCGGACTTATCCTTCAAAAAGCCGGGACTCATTTTTAACACAACACTAACATGAGACTGGACAATACATAGATATAGAGTCGGGATTCAACTTTCTGTCCACACCAAGGTGGGACGGGTCCATCCGTCGGGTAACAGCAGAACGGCCTGACTTACCCCACAGAGGCAAGGGACAGGAAGGGACATAACCAACCGCAAGGTAACGGCAATCAACCTGTCTTACCCCACGGAGGCAAGGGACAGGAAGGGGCAGAACCAACCGCAGGGTAATGGCAATCAGCCTGACTTACCCCACGGAGGCAAGGGACAGGAAGGGGCAGAACCAACCACAGGGTAACAGCAATCAGCCTGGCTTACACGATAGAGGCAAGGGACAGGAAGGGAGCTAGGTCCAGGATGGCTCCAAGACTCGTGGCAGCCGGTAACCTCGGCAGGCTGCAGAACAGCCAAATCCATATCCTGATGACTGCACTAGCCTTCAACCAGCGGATTGCTCCAAGGAGACACTGACAAGATGACCACCCTCGATCCCAGGGCCACTTGTATTCCCAGCCCCCAGATGAGCATCAGGTGCTTATGGTTAAGTCCAACCGAAACAAGGGACAGCCAGAAGACCCGGAGTCCAGAGTCCACAGACCAGACCGTGAACCGGAAGGCGAACTTCGGACCAGACCATGACAGGCTTAACAAAATGGTAGAAACTGTTACACTGAAAGCTCATGAGGTCAAGAACGTTCAGCTACGAGAAATATTTATGTATGATACGAAAACTGGAGTTATCTGTTTGTACTGTCGTGATGCAAAAGTTGCTGGAGAATTTGCTAGTGGAAGAAGTGGGATGATATTTGGAAACTTGACGTTTTGAAGCGTCATTTGGCAAATAAATCACATTTGGACGGTGTACAAAAGTTCAGGCAACAGAACCCATCATTACACGTTACAGGAATGCTACACATGTTAGGGTTGAGTGCAGATGAGCGACAGCAAAAACGATCAAACCCAGAGAAGATCAAAGATGAGGTACAAGAATGGTCAGTTTTTGATTTCTCCGTAATTGCAGATTGTGACTTCACATTTGGCGATGAACAAGTTAATGCCTTATGCCTAAAATATCATGATTTTCTAGCAGAAAATATTGTAATAGTTAGACACTTTAATGATTTCAAATTTTCCGTGCAAGAAAAAATTAAATCCAAACCGATTTCAAACTTTGCTCAAATGATAGCATTTGTACTTCAAAATGAACAGTTTTGCAACCTTGCACAGTTGGTGGACATTGGGGGAACCTTTCTTGCGTCTAATGCGGACTGTGAGCGAGGCTTTAGGCTAATGAATCAACTCAAAAACAAGCTGAGAAACCGTGTAGATGAACGTCATTTTGATACGTTAATGAGAATCAAAAGCTATCAATGGGACGGAAGTTCTATTCGTCGAGATAGAGTTTGCAAAGAATGGGTAAATGCCAAAGACAGGAGAGAGAAAAAATAAGAGTGATTTAAATATGATAAAAATTAAATGTCTCCAACCTGTTGGCATGAACATTGACTTCTCTAACTTCCGTTAATGCCCCTCCTCCCCTGCGTACCACATCCCTTATTTATTTATTTGTTTGTTTATTTTTATGATTTTTTTTTCTTTCCCCTTTTTTTTCTCTCTTTTTTTCTCCCTCTGTCCCTCTCACTATAACTCCTTGCCCATCCTCTGGGCTCCCCCCAACTTTCTTTTTCTCTAGGCCTCCCGTCCCATGATCCTTTCCCTTCTCCAGCCTCGTATCCCTTTTGCCAATCAGCTTTCCAGCTCTTAGCTCCATCCCTCCCCCTCCTGTCTTCTCCTATCATTTTGGATCTCCCCCTCCCCTCTCACTTTCAAATCTCTTACTAGCTCTTCTTTCAATTAGATGAAGGGTCTCGGCCCGAAACGTCGACTGTACCTCTTCCAATAGATGCTGCCTGGCCTGCTGCGTTCACCAGCAACTTTTATGAGTGCATGACTTAAATATGTATGTTATTTTGTTGTTATTCTGTGCAGTTTTATGTTCAGTGTCTTGTAAACCTACATAAACTGTCCCATGTGTGCATTCAGTGCCCACATACTTTTGTCACAGGAAAAAAAATTGCACAACATAAGACTTTTGCGCATACTGACTACTAAAAATTAGAGGGAACGTTGGTTATGATCCAAGTGGAGATCAATGGGACTAGACAGATTAATGGCTCAGCACAGACTAGATGGGTCAAAGGGCCTGTTTCTGTGTTCTGTGACTCAAAGCATCTCTCACTTTCAGCTCTGGTAAAAGTAAGTCATCCTGACTCCCACGGGGCTGCCAAAGAAGAACAGGATCAATGGTGCCAGTTTCCCATCAACTTGTCCTGTTTCCAACCTGCTCAAATTAATAACAACACAACTAATTTCATCTTACTGATATAAAAGATATAGTCCCACGCAGCTATAAACTTTTTCCAGGTCTGAATGTACTTCCACATTGCTTTGGGAATGAGAGGGAGTAAAGCTGAGTAGTAGAACATCTCAAGGACAGACGCAATAAACTTCTGTGTCTCCTCGGGAACAGTTTCCTCCAAACAGCCCATCCTTGTTTCAAACAGTATGGCGCAGATTCCTAGGAAAAACAAGGTAGAACAAGTATTGTCAGCATTTATGTGCATTTTCATTGATGCTATTGTGAAATGAATCTCAGGGTACATGGTGATTTTATATATATATATAAAATGTACCTTAATAATAAATTTACTTTGAACTCTGAGACTTTTCCATTTAGCAGAGCTGTCTAAAATAAGAAGACATGGGCTAAGGGTTAAAAGATTGTAAGGGATTTGAGGAACTTTGGATCAATTTTAGAGCATGCTGCCCGAGAGTGTGAGGGACACAAATGCTCACAACATTTGCAAGTATTTAATGGACAACCCAAATAAAAATAAAGTAGGGACAAGTGGAGCGGTCATTGTTGGAGTGGACCAGTGTTGCAGTGGGGAGGCTTTGACTTAAAAGGTTCAGGAAAGTACAGGCTTGGATGAGGTAAGTTTCTTCTTCATTTTTCATCCTTTAGGGCACAGTTAGTGCAGTGAGAATTCCTCCAGGGGCTGTGTTGTGTTCTTTGTGTGAGATATGGGAACTTTGGGAGACCCCCAGCCTCCCAGATATCTACATCCACACCAAGTACACTGAGTTACAGCTCCTCAGAGAATGTGCTAAGGAACTGAAGCTGCAGGTCAATGACCTTCAGCTCATACGGGCAAACGAGGAGATGATAGATCGGAGCTACAGAAAGGTAGTCAGCCCTAAGTTGCAGGTGGCAGATAAGTGGATGTCTGCCAGGAGAGGGAAAGGAAATAGGCAGCCAGTGAAGAGTACCCCTGTGGCCAATCCCCTCAATACTTATTATTTGGATGCTGTTGAGGGGGATGACCTACCAAGAGGTTTCTGCAGCAACCGGGTCTGTGGTGTTGTGGATCAGAAGGGAAGGAGGGAGAATGGGGGATTCCATTGTCAGAGGAGTAGACTCAAGACTCTGTTGACGCAATAGAGAGACTCAGGTGGTATGTTGCCTCCCGGGTACCAGGGTCAAGGATGTCTCGGATTGGGTCCACGGCATTCTGAAGGGGAAAGGTGGAAAGCCAAAAGTCTTGATACATACTGGAACCAATGACGAGGTAGGAAAATGGAGGAGCTCCTGAAGAGAGAATTTTGGGATCTAGTTCGAAAGCTGAAAAGCAGGACCTCCGAAGTAGTATCCTTGGAGGTCGACATGCCAGTGAGGGTAAGAATAGGTTGATTATTCAGATGAATGTGTGGCTGAGGGACTGGTGCAGTGGGGAGAAACTCAAACTTTTGAACCATTGGGATGTCTTCTGGGGAAGGACTGACCTGTACAAAAGTGAATGGCTGCAGCTAAACTGAAGGGGGACCAATATCCTTGCAGTCTGGTTTGCTAGAGCAGCTCCAGAGGATTTAAACTAATTTAGCAGGAGGGTGGCATCCAGGGCAGTTGGTGTACAAGCACGTGTGGTGTGTGGTCAGAAAGAACAGGCAGATGGCAAGGCAAGATTGCAGGCAGTGGGATGAGTTTCAACATGGGGACTGTGACAGGAATACACATAGATTAAGATGTTAGCTGTCCTGTGGAATCAGCAGTTGGTCTGCCACCTGTCTTCAGGAGAGAGAGAGATAAGGAAAACAATGGAGCAGCCTTTGGAGGTGTGTAATGAAGGGACGGGAGAGAGGGCTGTCTGGAGCAGCTCCCCCTTTGAACCCTGAACTGTTTGAACTGATGGACAGGCGATACCCCAGCAGGGGGATAAAAAGGGACAGGTTCGCTAAGGCAGGACACACACGACACCCGAGGTAACGAGACCCTGGAAGCGGTGCGTCTCTCACAAGTCGGTGGGAAGTACCGGGCCGTAAACGCACAGGGTGGAAAGGCACAATCGGCGGAAACCTGGTGTGTGTCCGCCCTTGCCTGGGTGCCAGGTTCACCGCAGGGAAACGATCGTATCTGGAAACGGAGGGGGTCACGGTCGGTGACTTCAGATGACATCACAAAGGACTCGCCCGGAAACTGACTGCGAAGGTCTGTCTGGAAGCCTTGAATATTCATTCATTTTTGCTCTCTCTCTCCTTCCCCCCACTGTCCATCGCCACGGCAGCAATTACCACGAACTGAACTGAACTAAATTGAACTGAACTTTGCGTCACTTTGAAACTGGTCATTTACCCCTAGACAACGATAGAGCTTGATTGATCCTGTTATCTTAATTCTGTGCACATGTGTGTTTATTCATTGCTGAACTGTTACATTTATATCCTTACTATTAGAGTACTGTGTTGCTTATTTCTTTAATAAAACTTTCTTAGTTCTAGTAATCCAGACTCCAACTGAGTGATCCATTTCTGCTGGTTTGGCAACCCAGTTACGGGGTACGTAACAGGACAAAATGGAAAAGGGTGACAAAAGGTGTTATCTGAATGCATGCAGGATATAGAATAAGGAAGCTGATCTTGTTAGAGACTGGCAAGCATGTTGTCGTGGACATCACTGAGTCATGGCAAAAAGAATATTGTAGTTGGGAGTGTAACGTTCAAAGTTACACATTGTATCGAAAGGACAGGCAGAGTGGATGGCATGGCTCTATTGGTAAGATATGACATCAAATCCTGAGAAAGACATGACACAAGATTGGAAGATGTAGACTCTTTGTGGGTAGAGTTAAAATCTGCAAGGGTAAAAAGACCCTGATAGGA